>NC_064628.1:95484575-95793825 GCF_023864275.1 Schistocerca cancellata | reverse complement strand
GTGTTCTTTCTGGGTTGAGATCACTATTATTTACACGTTACATTTATCTTTTTTCTGTAATGCCATGCGCGACATTTATTCGATCGTAGGACGAGGTATTGTGGTATAAATTTAATTTAAAATCGTAATTATCTGTCGTAGTAAATTCATCTTATTAGGCAGATTTTCAGCATTTTTTACAAGAGCTGTTTTCATTATATTTATTTGTAACGTATCATGTGAATCTGTTAATCTCTGTTACTGACGTCTTTTCAAAATCCATGTTAGATCTTCCTTTTTTTTGTAAGCTTCAGTCTAGTCATGCGAGTCATTGAAGGTATTCCGCATACTGTGCAGTCATAAAGATAGGCTGAGGCGACCGTAGATCTATGAAGAAACAGTAAATGCCATTAAACATGATACGCGAGATAGAAACGTTAGCTCCCGTTTCAAATGGAGATATCCGTGTGGCTGGAGGGATGCTAGTGGAAATTACGGACTGAGCGCCTTCGGCCACTTGTCGAAGAAATTAAAGCAGGTGGCGAGACAGTTAACGTAAGCAATTTCAGCGTAGCCGAGTTATGTGCTGCTGCAGTCAGACTTGAAGAAGTGATTAAGGAAGTACAGAAGTACCGTTACTGCTTAGGCGTTAGTACCCCTGCTGCGGCTATAACGGCAGGTAACGAAGTAATTAAGAAATGTCGAAGAAACTGCCTCGCAACTGGTGCAGCGAATTCTGCTTCAATTAATCATTCAGACCTGCTGTTCTTGATTGATTAATGTAGCCCAGTTAAGTGCGCCATTGTCCCTAATTTGTTGTGGCGCCGCGAGTCGCGGGATTAATCTCTCATCGATAGAAGATAGCTGTTGGCTAGAGGCAAAGGTGTGAGCTCGTGTTACTTCGCGGATGTAGCGTTGCGGCAGATCCACAGTGCAACTGTTTCCATTGCTTCCGTCATGTTTTCATTTGTAACCCCCCACCCACCCACACACACAATAAAATGCGCGCAGTAGATAATAATTGCGAGAGGAATGACCTTGCTGTCCATCAACACCAACACTTCGATAAGAACCAGAGAATGTGCAGTACCTCCCTTGGAATCGTGAATCTGCCGCACTGGTATGTGAAAAATGAAGTAAATGAAGTGTAATAAAAAGAGGAATATATTTGGAAGTGAGGTCAACAAAATAAATCTATACATTTAATCAGTTAACGATCAACAAAAAAACGGCAGTTTAATAAGATACGAAGTCTCCACAATTTCGCCGGAATGTTATTCTGATATTTGTACAGTTCCAAAGACTGGAGTAAACGTATAATTCCTGATAACGTTTTTGCCTCAATAAGACTGCTGATGCCAAAATACTGGCTGTTATACTATTTTTTTACCTATTTCGTCGACGCTAATATAGAAATTTAGCCCTGCGCCGAGAATGTCTCTGTGCCTGAATCAAAATCCTAACTATACGTTTATGCGAGTCCTTGTCTCCACAGGCTCGGAAACGATACGTAACTGTACTGCAAAATGTAGCAACACATGTCAAATTAAAATTCGTGCCGGACGACGTTGTTGTTGTTGTCTTCAGTACAGCTCTCCATGCGATCAATCAAGATACGCGTCCTCGGGAAATATAACGGCTGTGGTTTCCCCTCGCTTTCAGCCGTTCGCAGTACCAACATAGCAAGGTCACGTTGGCTAATGTGGCAAGGCCGGATCTGTCAGCGTTCAGACCGTTGCCTCTGTGCTTACTGACAAGGATGCTGCCCCTCTGCAGGAACTACGAGTTAGACTGGCATCTCCATAGATAATTCTTCCGATGTAGTAACTCCAATTCTACGGCTGTCTTTATTGTTGAGGCACGCAATCTTCCCCACCGCAGCAAGGTCCATGGTTGGGAGAAAATACAGTACCCATGTGGACGTCCGTGAACTCGTAAGGGGGAGTATGTGGTTGTAGCCAAGCATTTCAATTTCGCTAACTGGGCTAGTGAGTCTCTAATGTGCGTCTTCCTATACAATAAAAATCAAACGTGCTCTTCTGAAGTCGGCCTTGCCCTGGTCTTCGGGGTACTATTTCAGTCTCTATAAACTATCGCCACATCCGAGACACAACGAAACGATTCACATTAAGCCATCGGTCCACATCAGTTTGCGACTGTCCTCCTTCCTTTCTTTCTATGTTTCTCCACCTCAGAGAGTCTGGTAGGCATTTTTTCTATGCCACAATGCACCGTCTGTGACTGTACACAGCGACTGCGGATGTGGGGCTACCCGGCGAACACTGCCTCGTTTCATAGGTGCCCTGACGTCATCGCTGGAATTATTGTCCGTTGACCGGAATGCCATCTTCCGTCCAGAACACGACTGTACGGACATCTGGTTGACAATTAGTATGATTATATCGTGGATTAGATGCAGGACGGGGAAATAGCGGTTTGTTGGTTCAATTTTGGACACCAGTGTAAATAGTTTCCGGACCTATATCCATGTAACTCATTTTATTCCTCTATGTGTGATGAATGTTTCCTGTAAGTTTGGCCATATCTTTTTGTTACATCCTGTATACACTGTAAATACCCTCATGCTCATAACTTAAGGATAATGCTGATATATGGTGAAACAACGCTCTGGTGGGCGGTTTGCGGGTTTAAATCATCTCGGGGTATGACCGTGCGGTGCATTTGACCTGCGGTCGTCGCACGGTGCCGCTGGCAGCAGTCCACATAGCACAGATGTGTTGGTGCATGTCAGAGTACGGTGCAACGAGTAAGTGTGAGGACGTTTTCAGACGTGACTGTGTGTTGAAAATGACGTTATGAGGGGTAGAAAAATAGGGCGATTGGAGGCTGGTCAAACACAGCAGATCGTAGGACGGGGCCTCCGTGTGCCACAAAATGTGGCAGATTCCAGCAGACACGAAACGTGTCCAGGCGCTACAGTACGGGACGTCCACAGTGTACAACACCACAAGAAGACCGATATCTCACCATCAGTGCCCGCAGACGGCCACGGAGTAATGCAGGTAGCCTTGCTCGGGATCTTACCGCAGCCACTGGAACAGTTGTCTCCAGACACAGTATCTACAGACGACTGAACAGACATGGTCTATTCGCCCGGAGACCTGAAAGGTGCATTCCACTGACCCCTGGTCACAGGAGAGCACGTAAAGCCTGGTGTCAAGAACACAGTACATGATCATTGGAACAGTGGTCCCAGATTATGTTCACGGACGAGTCCAGGTATAGTCTGAATAGTGATTCCCTCCGCGTTTACATCGGGCGTGAACCAGGAACCAGATACCAACCCCTTAATGTCCTTGAATGGGACCTATATGGAGGTGGTGGTTTGATGGTGTGGGCTGGGATTATGATTGGTGCACGTATACCCCTGCCTGTCTTTGACAGAGGAACTGTAACAGGTCAGGTGTATCGGGACGTCATTTTGCACCAGTATGTCCGCCTTTTCAGGGGTGTAGTTGCGGTGCGGCACGTTACTTTTTACCGCCCTGCCAATGTCCAGCAATGTTTATTCGTCTAGTTAAAAGCTGTAGTAGACAATACTAGACCACTACTGTCTATTGCAGGTCGCAACATACATAGAATTGTCCGGTAATCGGGATGTAGCCAGCTACTGAAATAAAAGTTTTAACTTGGCAATGTAAATTGTCAGGTATATTTTTACGGTAAAGATCATAGTTAATACTGCCAAGTCCGTACTAAGTGGCTACACAATGTAAAGCTCCCACGCACACCACAATCACGCACGTAGCCAGTTTACGGTATTTACACCCGTTACCGAAGTTAAAAGAGTTCACTGGATCGTTTAGTTATGAAAATGCTCGCTCAAATGTTGTGCACTCTGCTTTACACGTAATACCTGCTCCAGTCTCAGATCGCACAACACGCCACGCGGTTTTAGCTGACAGTCAAAAGCAATAATTTTGATATTTCGTCCGAAATTCCACACAACTTCCACTATACCGTTCACTTAAATACACTTTGTACTACTTCACGAACTCGTAATTAGCAATTTTCCGCGATTCTACAGTACTTTCGTCGGAGCTGCTTTCAATGAGATGTCACTAGTTCGAACCCTCAGCCCCGACTTCACTAGATCACACCAAAGGCTTTGTTACCAGTATAGATTGGCGCGAGCCTGCATTTTTCTGATTGACCTATATCACAAACAGCAAATCAGATTGCAGTATTATCCCGCGCTTTACTTCAGTGACCAATCATAGTAAAACATTTCTTTCCATGGCAATTGCTAAATAAATAAATTTAGAAAAGTATCAAATATAAAATTACTCCTTCTGCAATTACCGATTAATTTGTGTTCTACTCACGATTTATTAGTACCATAAACTGACTGCACATTTAATTACAGTAAATCCCCGGTATAGTTTAACTGGTACTTCGTGAATAAACAAAACAGCTTTCATTTACTTCTGTTCTTCTTCACTCATACAACACTCACACTGCTAATTACTACACATATAAAACAATTATAATTATGCAAATACATTAAATACTAATCAAACATAACTTTACAACATTGTTTTGACTACGACTGCTAGCACTGTCCGTCAACTGCTGACCTCTGCCGCCTACTAGTGCAACTACGTGCAACTCTGTAACTAGGGTCCATGTCAGTTGGTGACATCTATCGATGACTCATGCCTATAACGATATCGTCCTAACAAGTGACAGGAGCGATGCGAAGGCGCTACGCTTCACAGTGGGTCCCACCTTCCGCCTGATACATGATAACGCACGGCCCCACCGAGCTGCCATCGTGGAGGAGTACCTTGAAACAGAAGATATCAGGCGAATGGAGTGGCCTGCCTGTTCTCCAGACCTAAACCCCATCGAGAACGTCTGGGATGCTCTCGATCGACGTATCGCTGCACGTCTTCAAACCCCTAGGACACTTCAGGAGCTCCGACGGGCACTGGTGCAAGAATGGGAGGCTACACCCCAGCAGCTGCTCGACCACCTGATCCAGAGTATGCCAACCCGTTGTGCGGCCTGTGTACGTCTGCATGGTGATCAATGCCATATTGATGTCGGGGTACATGCGCAGGAAAGAGTGGCGTTTTGTAGCACATGTGTTTCGGGACGGTTTTCTCAACTCATCACCAATACCGTGGACTTACAGATCTGTGTCATGTGTGTTCCCGATGTGCGTATGCTATTAGCGCCAGTTTTGTGTAGTGCCACGTTGTGTGGCACCACATTCTGCAATTATGCTTAATTTATAAGCATGAGTGTAGTAAAATCAAATGGCTCTGAGCACTATGGGACTTAAGATCTATGGTCATCAGTCCCCTAGAACTTAGAACTACTTAAACCTAACTAACCTAAGGATAGCACACAACACCCAGTCATCACGAGGCAGAGAAAATCCCTGACCCCGCCGGGAATCGAACCCGGGAATCCGAGCGCGGGAAGCGAGAACGCTACCGCACGACCACGAGCTGCGGACCATGAGTGTAGTAAAGGTACTATCACACATCCTTTTGGAACTCCTGAAACTGAGTTCATATCCCGTCAACAACTGACTTGTCTCTGCGAGGAAGTTTTGAATTTAGTCACAAACATGATTCGAATAAAGGAAATGAAAAATAGTTGGTCCGATACTTTTCCTCCTTCACGTCAAACAAAATCATTTCCTATATATTAATGAACTTTTTCTTTTTAAGGAAGTAGTAATCTGACAATCAGAGGATGGGGTACAGCGTTTACACAGAGCGAAAATCGATTGTGGGAGCTGAAATCCGGTAGGCAAACCCGCAATTTCATAATCGATATTGGAGTGTTAATTTGGCCAACCAGTAGTGGCACTGGGAAATCAGTTTGTGAAAAACCGGACTCGGGAGCGCACGTAAACGCAGTGTGTGAGGGCGGGTGACAAAGTGGAGGGCCGGCCGCGGTGGTCTAGTGGTTCTAGGCGCGCAGTCCGGAACCGCGGGACTGCTACAGTCGCAGGTTCGAATCCTGCCTCGGGCATGGATGTGTGTGATGTCCTTAGGTTAGTTAGGTTTAATTAGTTCTAAGTTCTAGGCGACTGATGACCTCAGAAGTTAAGTCGCATAGTGCTCAGAGCCATTTGAACCATTTTGAACAAAGTGGAGCAGAGCAGAGCACGGCAGGGCTCGGAGCAGCTGGGAACAGCGTCCGGAGCCGAGCTGCGGGCCGCGGGCGGCGCAGGTGCGCCGAACACAATCGCTAATTCCGAAGCATTAGCGGCGAGATGGCGCGATAGCCGCGGAGGGGGCAGGCTGTCCCGCCAGGCGCACGGCCGGCGGGCTGTGCGCATGCGCCACGCGGGCAGATGGCACAGAGGCAGCTCACTGCACAAACTGGAGGCGGTGGACGGCAGTATGGAAACATACTTCAATGTAAACTTCCGATGCTAGCCAAGCCCGCAGGTCGTGCCGTTGTATTTGACATCAAACGGCACCTCTGCACTGCCCTCAGCCGGCCGGAGTGGCCGATCGGTTCTAGGCGCTTCAGTCCGGAACTGCGCGACTGCTATGTCGCAGGTTCGAATCGTGCCACGGGAATGGATGTGTGTGTTGTCATTAGGTTAGTTAGGGGACTGATGACCTCAGAAGTTAAGTCCCATAGTGCTCAGAGCCATTTTAACCATTTTTTCGAGCCCGACGAATTTGCAGCATTCCTTCAGTTTAGAAATCGAGTCGAACTAACGAGGGGAGTGCAGTAGGTGGTATAGCACTTCGCAGCCCCATCAGTCAAACAAATCAGTAGCAACCTGCACTGTATGTGCTCGAGCACTGTCCTGCAAAATGATGGTCAGGTCCTGCAGAAAGTGTCATCTCTTCTGTCTCTAAGGTGGTCGTGGGTTGTGTTCCAAAAACGAACAGCAATCAAATCGGCGGAGCAGTACGTCGCGTGATTTGTCTCGCGCCGCACAATGCCGAGAGTGCGTGGATTCATACCGTGGTCGCAAGTTTGAAAGGAACGTTTCGATGTTGATACGGCGCAAGGAGAGCCTCAGCGACAGGGACCGGACGCAATTATCACGCCTCGTCATTGACAACCATTTATAATGGCCGGAGGGGGGGAGGGGGGCTGAAGCAAATTACACTTTGCACTGTGGCTTGCTCCTCACTTGTGCCGCCTGGCAAATAATCGAAAATGGTGCACCTTTGCAGGATAGAGACCTCGGTTGCCGGGACGCGCTGCGTACACGATTTCTCAGTGCGCGTAGGTGGGAACAGGTTGCCGTCGGAGGACCACAGGCCGCGACACGACGCAGTGGACGGGGCACGGGCAGAAGGCCTTAATCGCGGCGCAGGCGGCGAGACAAGTTGCCCCCGCGGCCGCCAGAGGCGCTCGTGACGAGCCTATTTGCGCAGCCCGGCGCGCCGAGGCTCCCGGCATAACTCACGGACAGTCGCCGCCCGCCGCGCTAGACCTCACGCAGTCAGCGCGAGACAGCCCCGCCAACAACCAGGCGTCGTCTCCTTCTTTTATTCCGTGCCAATCTCCTTATGTCAGCCTAATTGTCACCAATAACTTGCTTACAAGAATGAAATTTTCACTCTACAGCGGAGTGTGCGCTGATGTGAAACTTCCTGGCAGATTAAAACTGTGTTCCCGACCGAGACTCGAACTCAGGACCTTTGCATTTCGCGGGCAAGGGCAAGTGCTCTACCAACTGAGCTACCCAAGCACGACTGACGCCCCCTCCTCACAGCTTTAATTCCGCCAGTACCTCGCCTCCTACCTTAAAGCTGGTAGGACGGGGCGTGAGTCGTGCTTGGGTAGCTCAGATGGTAGAGCACTTGCCCGCGAAAGGCAAAGGTCCCGAGTTCGAGTCTCGGTCTGGCACACAGTTTTAATCTGCCAGGAAGTTTCAACTTGCACACAGCTTTGCAGTCAGTGCCAAAGCACTTGCTCTACACAGAGTGAATGGCCTGAAACGAAATAACAGTGAAATGAATGCCTTTAGCTGCATACAGGCGTTGATATAAGTCAAAAAATGGTTCAAATGGCTCTGAGCACTGTGGGGCTTAACATCTGAGGTCATCAGTCCCCTAGAACTTAGAACTACTTAAACCTAACTAACCTAAGGACATCACACACATCCATGCTCGAGGCAGGATTCGAACCTGCGACCGTAGCGGTCACGCGGTTCCAGACTGAAACGCCTAGAACCGCTCGTCCACACCGGCCGGCTGATATAAGTCAACGGGGACAGTTGAAAATGTGTGCCCCGACCAGGACTCGAACCTGGGATCTCCTGCTTACATGGCAGACGCTCAATCCATCTTTTTCTTTTTTTGTTCCATATAGTTCGTTGCGTTTGGTCTGGGCGGACATCACAAGACATCACTTGAATTTAATCGTTGATTCCTTTACTCAGTTTTTTTTTAATTACAGAGAGCAGGCAGTCCTCTGACCGAACACGCTGAGTTACCGTGCCGGCGCCCATCTGAGCCGCCGAGGACACAGAGGATAGTGCGACTGCAGGGACTTACCTCTGGCCCGCCGCCCGTGAGACCCACATTCGCAACTTTTTGTCTCGCACTATATTCATAGTGGCCCTGCCCATTATACTCATTACTCGCGGCTTTATCGCCGATTCCCGTAAGAGTTCGGGCACTGTTTGTGCATCCGCACAGAAGAAGATGGTCAAGTGGCCGGTGAGCCTTTATATATATATATATATATATATATATATATATATATATATATATATATATATAAGGACTATTGATGATCAGTTTTCACAGAATGGATTGGTAGTCAGGGGCTCATACTGTTAGGCAGTAAACAGACCGCAATAATATTTAGAGAGTGTATTTTTTGTGCAAATACACACTTTTTCTTAAAAATAGAATAGTGATTACTGACGTTAACCAACGGAAAGTGGGTAAATTAGAATGTCAGTGACGTTTGTTGCAGGATTCTAGCACGAGTCGTTTATGATACATCGTATTCTGAAAAGCACCCACAACGATACTTCCAGAATAACTGTGGTACCACACCAATGCATACAATATTTAGGTGGATTCTGACCGGTAACGAGACAATTGACCATCACAGGTTGTGTTCAAAATGACCATCGTCATCGGCAGTTCACTCTTGCAATCTTGTATGTGCTGCATACGTGCTAGCATTTCGACGCAGTGTCCAAGTAGGCTGCAGTAGTATGTCGTTATTTATCATCGAGTGTAGTTGGTATGTCCTTCTAGACAGAGTCTTTCAGCTTTCCCCACGGAAAAGAAGTCTTTTTTTTTGGTTATCAGTCTACTGACTGGTTTGATGCGGCCCGCCACGAATTCCTTTCCTGTGCTAACCTCTTCATCTCAGAGTAGCACTTGCAACCTACGTCCTCAATTGTTTGCTTGACGTATTCCAATCTCTGTCTTCCTCTACAGTTTTTGCCCTCTACAGCTCCCTCTAGTACCATGGAAGTCATTCCCTCATGTCTCAGCAGATGTCCTATCATCCTGTCCCTTCTCCTTATCAATGTTTTCCACATATTCCTTTCGTCTCCGATTCTGCGTAGAACCTCCTCATTCCTTACCTTATCAGTCCACCTAATTTTCAACATTCGTCTATAGCACCACATCTCAAATGCTCCGATTCTCTTCTGTTCCGGTTTTCCCACAGTCCACGTTTCACTACCGTACAATGCTGTACTCCAGACGTACATCCTCAGAAATTTCTTCCTCAAATTAAGGCCGGTATTTGATATTATTAGACTTCTCTTGGCCAGAAATGCCTTTTTATATTAATAGACTTCTTTATATATATATAGACTTGTATATATAGACTTGTTTATACAAGGGCGATGTACTTGAGGACAATATTATGGAAATGGAAGAGGATGTAGATGAAGACGAAATGGGAGATAAGATACTGCGTGAAGAGTTTGACAGAGCACTGAAAGACCTGAGTCGAAACAAGGCCCCGGGAGTAGACAACATTCCATTTGAACTACTGATGGCCTCGGGAGAGCCAGTCATGAAAAAACTCTACCATCTGGTGAGCACTATGTATGAGACAGGCGAAATACCCTCAGACTTCAAGAAGAATATAATAATTCCAATCCCAAAGAAAGCAGGTGTTGACAGATGTGAAAATTACCGAACTATCAGTTTAATAAGTCACAGCTGCAAAATACTAACGCGAATTCTTTACAGACGAATGGAAAAAGTGGTAGAAGCCGACCTCGGGGAAGATCAGTTTGGATTCCGTAGAAATGTTGGAACACGTGAGGCAGTACTGACCTTACGACTTATATTAGAAGAAAGATTAAGAAAAGGCAAACCTACATTTCTAGCATTTGTAGACTTAGAGAAAGCTTTTGACAATGTTAACTGGAATACTCTCTTTCAAATTCTGAAGGTGGCAGGGGTAAAATACAGGGAGCGAAAGGCTATTTACAGTTTGTACAGAAACCAGACGGCAGTTATAAGAGTCGAGGGGCATGAAAGGGAAGCAGTGGTTGGGAAAGGAGTAAGACAGGGTTGTAGCCTCTCCCCGATGTTATTCAATCTGTATATTGAGCAAGCAGTAAAGGAAACAAAAGAAAAATTCGGAGTAGGTATTAAAGTTCATGGAGAAGAAGTAAAAACTTTGAGGTTCGCCGATGACATTGTAATTCTGTCAGAGACAGCAAAGGACTTGGAAGAGCAGTTGAACGGAATGGACAGTGTCTTGAAAGGAGGATATAAGATGAACATCAACAAAAGCAAAACGAGGATAATGGAATGTAGTCAAATTAAGTCGGGTGATGCTGAGGGAATTAGATTAGGAAATGAGACACTTAAAGTAGTAAAGGAGTTTTGCTATTTAGGGAGTAAAATAACCGATGATGGTCGAAGTAGAGAGGATATAAAATGTAGACTGGCAATGGCAAGGAAAGCGTTTCTCAAGAAGAGGAATTTGTTAACATCGAGTATAGATTTAAGTGTCAGGAAGTCATTTCTGAAAGTATTTGTATGGAGTGTAGCCATGTATGGAAGTGAAACATGGACGATAAATAGTTTGGACAAGAAGAGAATAGAAGCTTTCGAAATGTGGTGCTACAGAAGAATGCTGAAGATAAGGTGGGTAGATCACGTAACTAATGAGGAGGTATTGAATAGGATTGGGGAGAAGAGAAGTTTGTGGCACAACTTGACTAGAAGAAGGGATCGGTTGGTAGGACATGTTTTGAGGCATCAAGGGATCACAAATTTAGCATTGGAGGGCAGTGTGGAGGGTAAAAATCGTAGAGGGAGACCAAGAGATGAATACACTAAGCAGATTCAGAAGGATGTAGGTTGCAGTAGATACTGGGAGATGAAGAAGCTTGCACAGGATAGAGCAGCATGGAGAGCTGCATCAAACCAGTCTCAGGACTGAAGACCACAACAACACAACAACAACAAGACTTCTCTTGGCCAGAAATGCCTTTTTTGCCATAGCGAGTCTGCTTTTGATGTCCTCCTTGCTCCGTCCGTCACTGGTTATTTTACTGCCTAGGTAGCAGGATTCCTTAACTGCATTGACTTCGTGACCATCAATCCTGCTGTTAAGTTTCTCGCTGTTCTCATTTCTACTACTTCTAATTACCTTCGTCTTTCTCCGATTTACTCTCAAACCATACTGTGTACTCATTAGACTGTTCATTCCGTTCAGCATATCATTTAATTCTTCTTCACTTTCACCCAGGATAGCAATGTCATCAGCGAATCGTATCATTGATATCCTATCACCTTGTATTTTAATTCCACTCCTGAACCTTTCTTTTATTTCCATCATTGCTTCCTCGATGTACAGATTGAAGAGTAGGGGCGAAAGGCTACAGCCTTGTCTTACACCCTTCTTAATACGAGCACCTCGTTCTTGATCGTCCACTCTTTTTATTCCCTCTTGGTTGTTGTACATATTGTATATGACCCGTCTCTCCCTATAGCTTACCCCTACTTTTTTCAGAATCTCGAACATCTTGCACCATTTTATATTGTCGAACGCTTTTTCCCGGTGGCAATTCCGGTGAACGAGCGGCCAAGGTACAAGTCCTCTGCGTGCATTCTAACGATTTGTAAGTAATTCGTGAAGACATGCTGCGGTACTTGGTGCTCTGTGGGCTAGACAGCCATCATGTTGGTATCGCAGGTTCCTCGTAGACTGCAAAGCAACGTCTTCCAGCATCCGTGGAAGATGCTGTACCAGGAGGTTGCGATACTTGTGCGAGTTCAGTGTTCCGTCTACGAAAAACGGACTAATGAGCTGAGGGTTCACTGTCCCACTCCATGGACGCTGACACTCCACTTGACGAAGCCAACGGGGATCGTCGACAGACCAATACTGTATGTTTTGGCGGTCTACCTGGCCATGGTTGCTAAATGTGGCTTCATCACTAAACTAGATACATCTGGAGTATGCTGTATTAATTTTCACGTACAGAAGGCAACACGATTCTCATAATTGTTTCCGTGCAGCCCTTGCTGGAGAGAGATGTGACAGGGATGGAGCCTGTGCCGATGGAGAATGCGCAGGACATTTGGCTGACTCATGCGTCTTCCTCGTGCGATTGCGTGGGAGCTGGCGTGCGGATCAACAGCAGAAAGAACATTGATTTCACCCTCTTCTGTCGTCACTTGTTTCTTTTTGTCAGGTTGTCTCGCTGTTACACTACCACTTCCACGTAACTGGTTGAAGAGGCTGACAAATAACTGCCGAGATGGTTGACCTCTGTTGGGATGTCTTACTGTGTACACCGTAGAAGAATGAACTGCATTCTCCCTACATTCTCCAGCACCATGAGCATGTCGGCTTTTCCTGCATTGGTAAATCGCATCGTCCGCTCACGACCTACTGCTCGGACAGTTACACACTGACTAGGAAATCGCAGTGTACTCAAGGAACGCACAAGCACACTGTAAGCCAACATAGCCACATCGTACCTAGCAACTACGCACGTTCAATGGCACAGACGAGTGTTGGTCTGGGAACTTTTCAAAACGCGATACCTCGTAAGCGACTCGGACTGCAACAGACACCCCTGGCAGTCTAATTTACCTTACTTTTAGTTTGGCAATATCGATAGGCACTGTTCTATTTAAAAAAGCTTGCACAAAGAATACACTTCGTAAGCATTAATACAATCTGTTCATTGGTTCACCTCACAGCTGCATGATTTTCTTCTATTCGGCGCCCCAGACATGCGCAGCGGTTTGACCTGCTCACTCCAGTTGCAGTAGAGGCGGTCCGTACCACTTCAGAGGGGCCATATTTCAGTCTCAGCCATTACCTATGACTTTTTTCATTACCGAAGTTGTGCTTTCTCATAATATTAGCGAAATTAGGGGCGATTTTCGCCTATTCAAAGGGAATTACTTATTTGTTCACTTTCAAATGCAATAAAGTTTATTATTTACATAAAATTTGCTGTGTCGTACTTTATCCCTGGGTTTACAAAGCGTCCAGACACTTGGGAATTTTTGTCACTGGTAAAAACTGAAAAAGCACCTCTCATGTGCAGCGCGACTACGGTTGGGAAGATAGAGGGTCGAGACTATAGGAGGGTTAAACACAGTAAGCTCCCTCCAATTTCTGTTTTACTGTTCATCTGCTCCCCCTCTTCTTGCTGTCTTTTCAGCAGCTTTGTTCGAGGTCCTCATCGCAATATTGTACATTCCACATCCTTCTAAATCACAAAAACCCTCATAACACATTGCCCACTTCCCAGTCATCAAAAGAAACGGCCATTGTTTTTTAAGGAAAACCTCAAGAAAGCCATCGGCATTTTAACTTACTGTGTTATTCTCGGCAGAAGGCATCACGTGCTGGTTATCAGGCAATGCAGGCATTGGTCCGCGAGGAGCAGAAATACGTAAACACCTAGTAAGCAATTTTCACCAATTTATTCCCAAATACAGGTTACAGTGAGGTCCGCGCTACGCCAACCCGCCATGAACCGTGTCTGTCGCCCTAGCGCGAATGATTACAGACTTACCACCAGCGTGAGTCAAGAGCGACTGACACTTTATTAGGTCCTTGGCTAGTTAAACAGCATTTCCGCTGACGTTTTACCCGTGCAGGAGGCTCCAGAGATTCAGTTGTGCAGGCATGCTGTGACGAGCGTCCATCTATACTGACGAAAGTAATTTGTTACCCTACACTCACGCATCCGTGCACACGAGTTGCTGCGTGCATACCTTTAGCCCTCACATTGTAAATCTTATTTGAATTTGTATTTAATGTTTTTGAATTGCTTTAATATATTTTTGTCTCTCTCCTATCCCACGCAAGCGCGCCTTTCAATTTACATCTTGAACTAGAACGGATTCTGAACTCAAATGTACCACAAAGCGAGATTGGTGACTCGTAAAACATTGTTTAATCTTAATTCCAGTGCGTGTGCGTCCGTAGCTGTCTGCAATGCGAGGACCCAGGTTCAATTCCCGGTAATGCTAGGCATTTCTCCTCGGGAAAAGGACCCGATTATACAGAAACGTTTTTTATACTCCTTTCCTGATTCATAGCGCGAGATTTGCTCCTTATGGCCAAAACTGGAACTTTTTAGTTTCCAGCGTAAATTGGTTGCGCACTAACGCATTAGAATATCTACCAAGTTTCGCTGCCATAGGACAATTACAGGCCACTCTGGACATCTGTGGTTAGCTGCACTTTAATTTCAACCACGCGGTATATAATCTCTCACAAAAAGAAAACGTCACTCAGAAAAAAACATTACTGAACGCCATATTTTTAGTCCTAAATGATAGTGTGAGGAAGACAAAGGTTGTCCGTTCGGTAATGCTGATTTTAAAATTTTTATTGCAGTACTTTAATCAATAGTGCTAACAATTGTTGATAGCCGCGAACCAGAAGAATTATAGTTTTCAATAAATTCGATACTCTGAGATAGTGCCGCATTGCTATATTAAACCGCACGACGGTCGTGAGTATCTATTGGCTAACGCTTCTGGAACGAGTTCGTCTGCCGTGTTTTCGGATGGTGATAAGTTCGTTGCTCTACCTAGCGTCGAAGTTACCTCACCTCTCTCCCGGAGATACAGTACAGTCACTTCTCGAGTGTGCGTTTCCATTAACGACGAGTTACCGCTGTCTGGCTAACAGGACATACAGTCATTTCTGAATCGCCGTGGAACACGTCGCTTCCAGTCACCTTGGCAATGCACGTCTCGACTAAGAACTTCGGAAACTTTTACTCGCGATCGAGAAAGTAAAAAGAGAAACACATTCGGATGACTTACGTAATCGATGCGGCCCTTAACTGGAAATCATTAAGTGATTCAGTGATAGCCTAAGCTAGTTGTACATAGAACGAGTCAACAAAGAATTTGCAGAATGCTGACTGGAAAAATTTATGCAAACAAACAAAAAATTAATAAAACACGCAGAAAATTTTGAGAGTGTTGTTGTTGTTGTTGTGGTCTTCAGTCCTGAGACTGGTTTGATGCAGCTCTCCATCCTACTGTATCCTGTGCAAGCTTCTTCATCTCCCAGTACCTACTGCAACCTACATCCTTCTGAATCTGCTTAGTGTATTCATCTCTTGGTCTCCCCCTACGATTTTTACCCTCCACGCTGCCCTCCAAAACTAAATTGGTGATCCCTTGATGCCTCAGAACATGTCCTACCAACTGATCCCTTCTTCTGGTCAAGTTGTGCCACAAACTTCTCTTCTCACCAATCCTATTCAATACTTCCTCATTAGTTATGTGATCTACCCATCTAATCTTCAGCATTCTTCTGTAGCACCACATTTCGAAAGCTTCTATTCTCTTCCTGTCCAAACTATTTACCGTCCATGTTTCACTTCCATACATGGCTACACTCCATACAAATACTTTCAGAAATGACTTCCTGACACTTAAATCTATACTCGATGTTAACAAATTTCTCTTCTTCAGAAACGCTTTCCTTGCCATTGCCAGTCTACATTTTATATCCTCTCTACTTCGACCATCATCAGTTATTTTGCTCCCCAAATAGCAAAACTCCTTTACTACTTTAAGTGCCTCATTTCCTAATCTAATTCCCTCAGCATCACCCGACTTAATTCGACTACATTCCATTATCCTCGTTTTGCTTTTGTTGATGTTCATCTTATATCCTCCTTTTAAGACATTGTCCATTCCGTTCAACTGCTCTTCCAGGTCCTTTGCTGTCTCTGACAGAATTACAATGTCATCGGCAAACCTCAAGGTTTTTATTTCTTCTCCATGGATTTTAATACCTACTCCGAATTTTTCTTTTGTTTCCTTTACTGCTTGCTCAATATACAGATTGAATAACATCGGGGAGAGGCTACAACCCTGCCTTACTCCCTTCCCAACCACTGCTTCCCTTTCATGTCCCTCGACTCTTATAATTGCCATCTGGTTTCTGTACAAGTTGTAAATAGCCTTTCGCTCCCTGTATTTTACCCCTGCCACCTTTAGAATTTGAAAGAGAGTATTCCAGTCAACATTATCAAAAGCTTTCTCTAAGTCTACAAATGCTAGAAACGTAGGTTTGCCTTTCCTTAATCTTTCTTCTAAGATAAGTCGTAAGGTCAGTATTGCCTCACGTGTTCCAGTATTTCTACGGAATCCAAACTGATCTTCCCCGAGGTCGGCTTCTACTAGTTTTTCCATTCGTCTGTAAAGAATTCGTGTTAGTACTTTGCAGCTGTGGCTTATTAAACTGATTGTTCGGTAATTTTCACATCTGTCAACACCTGCTTTCTTTGGGATTGGAATTATTATATTCTTCTTGAAGTCTGAGGGTATTTCGCCTGTTTCATACATCTTGCTCACCAGGTGGTAGAGTTTTGTCAGGACTGGCTCTCCCAAGGCCTTCAGTAGTTCCAATGGAATGTTGTCTACTCCGGGGGCCTTGTTTCGACTCAGGTCTTTCAGTGCTCTGTCAAACTCTTCACGCAGTATCTTATCTCCCATTTCATCTTCATCTACATCCTCTTCCATTTCCATAATATTGTCCTCAAGTGCGTCGCTCTTGTATAGACCCTCTATATACTCCTTCCACCTTTCTGCTTTCCCTTCTTTGCTTAGAACTGGGTTTCCATCTGAGCTCTTGATGTTCATACATGTGGTTCTCTTATCTCCAAAGGTCTCTTTAATTTTCCTGTAGGCAGTATCTATCTTACCCCTAGTGAGATAAGCCTCTACATCCTTACATTTGTCCTCTAGCCATCCCTGCTTAGCCATTTTGCACTTCCTGTCGATCTCATTTTTGAGACGTTTGTATTCCTTTTTGCCTGCTTCATTTACTGCATTTTTATATTTTCTCCTTTCATCAATTAAATTCAATATTTCTTCTGTTACCCAAGGATTTCTACTAACCCTCTTCTTTTTACCTACTTGATCCTCTGCTGCCTTCACTACTTCATCCCTCAGAGCTACCCATTCTTCTTCTACTGTATTTCTTTCCCCCATTCCTTTCAATTGTTCCCTTATGCTCTCCCTGAAACTCAGTACAACCTCTGGTTCTTTCAGTTTATCCAGGTCCCATCTCCTTACATTCCCACCTTTTTGCAGTTTCTTCAGTTTTAATCTACAGGTCATAACCAATAGATTGTGAGAGTGTATACGAATAAATATGCCGTTACTGAAAAATGCGTCATCGTAAGAGATAATTCGACCATAGGTTGCTAGAATGTTATATCGCCAAACAAAATTCCAAAGTTTTCAGTCGTAGAGACATTAATTCTACATCTATGACCCCCTTCATGTGGTACGAAAAGATCATCATTAGTTTCACCTTTGTTGGCGACTGAATTTTTTTCGGGCGTCGAAAATCGGAAGTTTTCTATTGTGACGACAGACTTCAATTCTGGCTCAAAATATCGTACACTGGTTTCATGAAGTGCAATAGTCTTTTTCAGAATGAGATTTTTACACTGCAGCAGACTGTGCGCTGATATGAAACTTCCTGGCAGATTAAAACTGTGTGCCGGACCGATACACGAACTCGGGACCATTGCCTTTCGCTGGCAGGAGATCTGCCGACTGAGCTACCCAAGCACGACTCACGACCCGTCCTCGCAGCTTCAATTCTGGCACTACCTCGCCTCCTACCTTACGAACTTCACGGAACAGCTTCTGTGAGTTTTAATCTGCCAGGAAGTTTCAGTTCTCCTTCTGTTCGATAGCGCTGAAGCAATTTATCCGCGATTCTTTTTCGACCTTCTTTTTGCTTTTACCTCAGATCATGCGGAAACCATCTGGCAAATGGCTCTGAGCACTATGGCACTTAACATCTATGGTCATCAGTCCCCTAGAACTTATAACTACGTAAACCTAACTAACCTAAGGACATCACACAACACCCAGTCATCACGAGGCAGAGAAAATCCCTGACCCCGCCGGGAATCGAACCCGGGAACCCGGGCGTGGGAAGCGAGAACGCTACCGCACGACCACGAGCAAACCATCTGGCAGCAACTGTTCCCATCTTTGACTTTTCAGTTATTATTCTGTAAACTGAAGTGACATACATTCTGGCCTCTTATGCAATTTTCTCACGTGTTTTTCGTCGGTCCTCTCTCTGAATGTCATTAACAATAACCTGAGAGGTGTACCCTGCTGCAGTTGACGGCCTTTCGCTTCTTGGGTTGTCCTCAGTGCTCATTCGACCTTCACGGAAACGAGCAGACTATCATGATACTGTGCTACAATCCACTACACTATCCCTATAGATCTCTCTCAAAGCGTTGTAAATTTTCGTAGGGGTCTTTGCACGTAGGGCTTCGATTTTGACGAAGGAAGGCTGACCACAGCGTGTAATCCGACCTGACACATTTTAAAACTGAATTACGACACAGTCACGCCAACCAGCCTACACCTATACGACCGTCACGTCTGAGGTCTCGCCCACAAGTGACATAAATTTCAACTTGATCACGCCACCGTAACAGTCGCGCATGCGCAGTGTACAGGACTATTCAAATGACCCTCGTATGACAGGCGGGGGCCGTTGATTCTAGCACGAAGAGCTTATTAGCATTTCACTTTCGAGACGCGCCGCTCAGTATGCTGTCTCCGTGCACTGAGTCGTACGAGGTGCATTCAAGTTCTAAGGCCTCCGATTTTTTTTCTCCGGACTGGAAAGAGATAGAAACATGCGCATTGTTTTAAAATGAGGCCAAGTTCATTGTCAATACGTCCCAGAGATGGCAGCACCGTACGGCAGATGGAATTTCACCGTCAGCGGCGAGAATGAGAACCGTTTTAAATACTTAAAATGGCGACGTTTTCCTTACTTGAACAGCGTGCAATGATTCGTTTTCTGAATTTGCGTGGTGTGAAACCAATTGAAACTCATAGACAGTTGAAGGAGACATGTGGTGATGGAGTAATGGACGTGTCGAAAGTACGTTCGTGGGTGCGACAGTTTAATGAAGGCAGAACATCGTGTGACAACAAACCGAAACAACCTCGGGCTCGCACAAGCCGGTCTGACGACACGATCGAGAAAGTGGAGAGAATTGTTTTGGGGGATCGCCGAATGACAGTTGAACAGATCGCCTCTGGAGTTGGCATTTCTGTGGGTTCTGTGCACACAATCCTGCATGACGACCTGAAAATGCGGAAAGTGTCATCCAGGTGGGTGCCACGAATGCTGACGGACGACCACACGGCATGCCCGTGTGGCATGTTGCCGAGCAATGTTGACCCGCAATGACAGCACGAATGGGACTTTCTTTTCGTCGGTTGCGACAATGGATGAGACGTGGATGCCATTTTTCAATCCAGAAACAAAGCGCCAGTCAGCTCAATGGAAGCACACAGATTCACCACCAGCAAAAAAATTACGGGTAACCGCCAGTGCTGAAAAAATGATGGTGTCCATGTTCTGGGACAGCGATGGCGTAATCCTTACTCATTGCGTTCCAAAAGGCACTACGGTAACAGGTGCATCCTACGAAAATGTTTTGAAGAAACAAATTCCTTCCTGCACTGCAACAAAAACGTCCGGGAAGGGCTGCGGGTGTGCTGTTTCACCGAGACAACGCACCCGCACATCGAGCTAACGTTACGCAATAGTTTCTTCGTGATAACAACTTTGAAGTGATTCCTCATGCTCCCTACTCACCTGACCTGGCTCCTAGTGGCTTTTGGCTTTTTCCAACAATGAAAGACACTCTCCGTGGCCGCACATTCACCAGCCGTGCTGCTATTGCCTCAGCGATTTTCCAGTGGTCAAAACAGACTCCTAAAGAAGCCTTCGCCGCTGCCATGGAATCATGGCGTCAGCGTTGTGAAAAATGTGTACGTCTGCAGGGCGATTACGTCGAGAAGTAACGCCAGTTTCATCGATTTCGGGTGAGTAGTTAACTAGAAAAAAAAATCCTAGGCCTTAGAACTTGAATCCACCTCGTATCTACCGAAGCAGATGATGGGAAGGCCGTCATCCGTCATCTGCAGTGACATATATTGTTCATTGCTGACCCAGCCATCTCGTCCGTGCGCTATGATTTAACTGCGAGCTGCCTCATTCCGTTACGTAACTGGGAAGACGAACCCGGCTGCAGCAGACGGTGGTGACGGAGCGCAGAGGGCTTCGCGGAGCAGAGACTTGACGGATGACAAAGACCGACCGCAGCGGCGCGGCCATCAAATTACTGCCGAGTGACGACGAAGGCTATTTGTCAGTCCGAGATAGGCACTCAGCGGAGCTGTGCACACACAGCCCCCCCCCCTCCCCCCCGACCGCGCTCGCCTGTTTCGAGTACGGTCTCACGAAGACGCGAGTTAATATTCGTCATACTTGTGCCTCCTGGCATTTCCAGTAAGCGCTGAAGTGGGAAATTTATTGTAGTCGACACACTCAACGCCTCCAAGTTTTGGTTTTGTTGTTCTATCACACCTTGAACCAGTCGAAACAACTTCTATCCATTGCTAAGCCATTCCCGGCCATATAATTTTTTCCAGGGTATCTGGTCTACTACTTTATCGCTATAGAAAGAAAACTACTAAGAAGATCCGCGGCCATATTGACACTAACTGTTAATACACTTGTCCTACGCGCGAAGTAATTTTGTTTTATGCTCACATGACGCGTTTCGGAAGAACCTCATCATTAGATTTGTAGCATGAAATATAAGACACTAGATATTGAAAAGAATAGGTGGAGTAAATTCGACCTAGTAATTTCTTGAGGCTATAAAACGCTTACCCGAGGTCGGATCGTAACGTTATAAGCGTTAAATTATAGGCAATGTAAAGGAGCAAATGTTTGCAAAATATTTTTGTTATACCATCAATAGTTTTTAAGATATCCGTATTTTAAGAAACGTCCATTTCTGCCATTTGCAAAAATGGTGGGGTAAATCCGGCCCCCTATTTGTTTGGCCGATTTTGCACAGAAATAATTCTAAATGCACGGTTTCTTTGGGAAATAATGATAAGCAAATATGTTTTTTACATAAATGAATAAAACGTATTCAAAAACTAAACAATGTGTGGAGTACTAAATGTTGTGAAATTTAAATGAATGGGAATTTTAATTGAAAAAAGATGATTTCATTGCACGGCGGTGCACCAGCAATGTCAGTCTCAGAATGTTAAAATCACGAGCGAAAGCTCCATTTGCATTGCAGCAACTGCTCGGCGAATATCGTTTTGATTGCATTTTGTCGTTTTTCGTTTGTAATTACGTACCATTTTCCTGAAAATAAACAAAAATTCAGTTTGTTTCCATAAAAAAATAATTCGATACACATAAACGATAAATAAATGTGGTCGGATTTACCCCACCATGCCATTTTTTATTTAACACACATAGAAACAATTTACACGAAATTTCCAACAAAAACGATACATACACTGAATAGGTCAGTTATGCACTACAAAATCACTTACCATTTGTTTTGCTATCGTTTTATTTAATAAAGTAAATCTTTTTTTTTTTTTTTTGTCATCAGTCTACTGACTGGTTTGATGCGGCCCGCCACGAACCACGAATTCCTTTCCTGTGCTAACCTCTTCATCTCAGAGTAGCACTTGCAACCTACGTCCTCTACAGCTCCCTCTAGTACCATGGAAGTCATTCCCTCATGTCTTAGCAGATGTCCTATCATCCTGTCCCTTCTCCTTATCAGTGTTTTCCACATATTCCTTTCCTCTCCGATTCTGCGTAGAACCTCCTCATTTCTTACCTTATCAGGCCACCTAAATTTTCAACATTCGTCTATAGCACCACATCTCAAATGCTTCGATTCTGTTCTGTTCCGGTTTTCCCACAGTCCATGTTTCACTACCATACAATGCTGTACTCGAGACGTACATCCGCAGAAATTTCTTCCCCAAATTAAGGCCGGTATTTGATATTATTAGACTTCTCCTGGCCAGAAATGCCTTTTTTGCCATAGCGAGTCTGCTTTTGATGTCCTCCTTGCCCCGTCCGTCATTGGTTTTTTACTGCCTAGGTAGCAGAATTCCTTAACTTCATTGACTTCGTGACAATCAATCCTGCTGTTAAGTTTCTCGCTGTTCTCATTTCTACTACTTCTCATTACCTTCGTCTTTCTCCGATTTACTCTCAAACCATACTGTGTACTCATTAGACTGTTCATTCCGTTCAGCAGATCATTTAATTCTTCTTCACTCTCACTCAGGATAGCAATATCATCAGCGAATCGTATCATTGACATCCTTTCACCTTGTATTTTAATTCCACTCCTGACCCTTTCTTTTATTTCCATCATTGCTTCCTCGATGTACAGATTGAAGAGTAGGGGCGAAAGGCTACAGCCTTGTCTTACACCCTTCTTAATACGAGCACTTCGTTCTTGATCGTCCACTCTTATTTTCCCTCTTGGTTGTTGTACATATTGTATATGACCCGTCTCTCCCTATAGCTTACCCCTACTTTTTTCAGAATCTCGAACTGCTTGCACCATTTTATATTGTCGAACGCTTTTTCCAGGTCGACAAATCCTATGAAAGTGTCTTGATTTTTGTTTAGCCTTGCTTCCATTATTAGCCGTAACGTCAGATTTGCCTCTCTCGTCCCTTTACTTTTCCTAAAGCTAAATTGATCGTCACCTAGCGCATTCTCAATTTTCTTTTCCATTCTTCAGTATATTATTCTTGTAAGCAGCTTCGATGCATGAGCTGTTAAGCTGATTGTGCGATAATTCTCGCACTTGTCAGCTCTTGCCGTCTTCGGAATTGTGTGGATGATGCTTTTCCGGAAGTCAGATGGTATATCGCCAGACTCATATATTCTATACACACCAACGTGAATAGTCGTTTTGTTGCCACTTCCCCCAATGATTTTAGAAATAAGGTAAATCTAGTAGTGCAATTTGCACAAAAATTAAATTGAAACAATCGAAAACAAACTTGTTGTCTTTTGAGTGTCTAAATGTCAAATACGGAAAAGCTGTCAAGGTGACATTTTCGTTATTTCGAATGCTCTATACGGTAACACTAATGCGAAATCGCTCCGCTTTGCCGTTCCTCACAAATAGAAGGCGGTCGGGTTTACCCCACTGTACCCTATAGTGAAAAAAATGTAGCATGAGTTTCTTAGAAGTAGATACCTTAGGGGTTGCGAAGCAACTCAAATCGCTTGATACGGGCAAGTCTTCAGGTCCAGATTGTATACCGATTAGGTTCCTTTCAGATTACGCTGATACAATAGCTCCCTACTTAGCAATCATATACAACCGCTCGCTCACCGATAGATCTGTACCTACAGATTGGAAAATTGCGCTGGTCGCACCAGTGTTAAAGAAGGGTAGTCAGAGTAATCCATCGAACTATGGACCTTTATCATTGACGTCGGTTTGCAGTAGAGTTTTGGAGCACATACTGTATTCAAACATTATGAATCACCTGGAATGGAACGATCTATTGATACGTAATCAGCATGGTTTCAGAAAACATCGTTCTTGTGCAACGCAGCTAGCTCTTTATTCGCATGAAGTAATGGCCGCTATCGACAGGGAATCTGAAGTTGATTCCGTATTTCTAGATTTCCGGGAAGCTTTTGACACCGTTCCTCACAAGCGGCTTCTAATCCAGCTGCGGGCCTATGGGGTATCGTCTCAGTTGTGCGACTGGATTCGTGATTTCCTGTCAGGAAGGTCGTAGTTCGTAGTAATAGACGGCAAATCATCGAGTAAAACTGAAGTGATATCAGGTGTTCCACAGGGAAGCGTCCTGGGACCTCTGCTGTTCCTGTTCTATATAAATGACCTGGGTGACATCTGAGCAGTTCTCTTAGGTTGTTCGCAGATGAAGCTGTAATTTACCGTCTAGTAAGGTCATCCGAAGACCAGTATCAGTAGCAAAGCGATTTAGAAAAGATTGTTGTATGGTGTGGCAGGTGGCAGTTGACGCTAAATAACGAAAAGTGTGAGGTGATCCACACGAGTTCCAAAAGATATCCGTTGGAATTCGATTACTCGATAAATAGTACAATTCTCAAGGCTTTCAATTCAACTAAGTACCTGTTAAAATTACGAACAACTTCAGTTGGAGAGACCACATAGATTATATTGTGGGGAAGGCGAGCCAAAGGTTGCGTTTCATTGGCAGGACATTTAGAAGATGCAACAAGTCCACTAAAGAGACAGCTTACTCTACACTCGTTCGTCCTCTGTTAGAATATTGCTGCAAGGTGTGGGATCCTTAGCAGGCGGGATTGACGGAGGACATCGAAAGGGTGCAAAAAAATGGGCAGCTCGTTTTGTATTATCACGTAATAGGGGAGAGAGTGTGGCAGATATGATACGCAAATTGGGATGGAAGTCATTAAAGCAAAGACGGTTTTCGTCGCGGCGAGATCTATTTACGAAATTTCAGTCACTAACTTTCTCTTCCGAATGCGAAAATATTTTGTTGATCCCAACCTACATAGGTAGGAATGATCATCAAAATAAAATAAGAGAAATCAGAGCTCGTACAGAAAGGTTTAGGTGTTCGTTTTTCCCGCGCGCTGTTCGGGAGTGGAATGGTAGAGAGATAGTATGATTGTGGTTCGATGAACCCTCTGCCAAGCACTTAAATGTGAATTGCAGAGTAGTCATGTAGATGTAGATACGCTATTCCTAGACTTGAACCTAGGTCTTTTTGATGAAATACACGTAACGAGTGTAACTCATTCGACTTTCCTTCTTTCTTTCGGCACTTAAGGCCACCTCCCGGCATCTGTAGATGTAGTAACAGCGGAGACAAGAAAACGATTTCACCAGTAGATGGCATTATTGAACTCAGTTGCTCTGATATCAGGCACATCCGTTACGCACGAAATGCTCATTATATACTGGGTGTTACAGGTACTGGTACAGATACTGTGGTAACTGTACTTCAATTCGTTACCAGCTTCAGTGCAGTGTGTTAGGTGTTTTTCCCCCCTCTGTGTCTAACGGTCTTCCCGCAAACACATCACATAATTTACTGCCTGATGTTCTCTGCACGGTCGTAACTGCACCACAAAGTGGACTACACCTGTCAGTATAAATTATCCGTTTTGCATCCAAGCGTCGTCACTTCTCTACCTGACCGGCTGTCGAGGGGAAAACGAGCACTAATGGGTTGCTTGTGCCGGGCGTATCTGGAGGTACTAACCAACCTACAAACATACTACTCGCAATAACTATAATTACTGGTCTGCAAATGAATACTGGTGTTACGTTGTTCAGTACACTGTCCGCAGTCATCAGTACAAATATCTGCACTTATACCAGAGCAAAGAAGGGAAAGCAGAAAGGTGGAAGGAGTATATAGAGGGTCTATACAAGGGCGATGTACTTGAGAACAATATTATGGAAATGGAAGAGGATGTAGATAAAGATGAAAGGGGAGATACGATACTGCGTGAAGAGTTTGACAGAGCACTGAAAGACCTGAGTCGAAACAAGGCCCCCGGAGTAGACAACATTCCATTGGAACTACTGACGGCCTTGGGAGAGCCAGTCCTGACAAAACTCTACCATCTGGTGAGCAAGATGTATGAAACAGGCGAAATACCCTCAGACTTCAAGAAGAATATAATAATTCCAATCCCAAAGAAAGCAGGTGTTGACAGATGTGAAAATTACCGAACAGTCAGTTTAATAAGCCACAGCTGCAAAATACTAACACGAATACTTTGCAGACGAATGGAAAAACTAGTAGAAGCCGACCTCAGGGAAGATCAGTTTGGATTCCGTAGAAATACTGGAACACGTGAGGCAATACTGACCTTACGACTTATCTTAGAAGAAAGATTAAGGAAAGGCAAACCTACGTTTCTAGCATTTGTAGACTTAGAGAAAGCTTTTGACAATGTCGACTGGAATACTCTCTTTCAAATTCTAAAGCTGGCAGGGGTAAAATACAGGGAGCGAAAGGCTATTTACAATTTGTACAGAAAGCAGATGGCAGTTCTAAGAGCCGAGGGACATGAAAGGGAAGCAGTGGTTGGGAAGGGAGTAAGACAGGGTTGTAGCCTCTCCCCGATGTTATTCAATCTGTATATTGAGCAAGCAGTAAAGGAAACAAAAGAAAAATTCGGAGTAGGTATTAAAATCCATGGAAAAGAAATAAAAACTTTGAGGTTCGCTGATGACATTGTAATTCTGTCAGAGACAGCAAAGGACTTGGAAGAGCAGTTGAACGGAATGGATGGTGTCTTGAAGGGAGGATATAAGATGAACATCAACAAAAGCAAAACGAGGATAATGGAATGTAGTCGAATTAAGTCGGGTGATGTTGAGGGTATTAGATTAGGAAATGAGACACGTAAAGTAGTAAAGGAGTTTTGCTATTTTGGGAGCAAAATAACTGATGATGGTCGAAGTAGAGAGGATATAAAATGTAGACTGGCAATGGCAAGGAAAGCGTTTCTGAAGAAGAGAAATTTGTTAACATCGAGTATAGATTTAAGTGTCAGGAAGTCATTTCTGAAAGTATTTGTATGGAGTGTAGCAATGTATGGAAGTGAAACCTGGACGGTAAATAGTTTGGACAAGAAGAGAATAGAAGCTTTCGAAATGTGGTGCTACAGAAGAATGCTGAAGATTAGATGGGTAGATCACATAACTAATGAAGAAGTATTGAATAGGATTGGGGAGAAGAGAAGTTTGTGGCACAACTTGACCAGAAGAAGGGATCGGTTGATAGGACATGTTCTGAGGCATCAAGGGATCACCAATTTAGTATTGGAGGGCAGTGTGGAGGGTAAAAATGGTAGGGGGACACCAAGAGATGAATACACTAAGCAGATTCAGAAGGATGTAGGTTGCAGTAGGTAGTGGGAGATGAAGAAGCTTGCACAGGATAGAGTAGCATGGAGAGCTGCATCAAACCAGTCTCAGGACTGAAGACCACAACAACAACATACCCCCCCCCCCCCAACATCATATATGAACTTCAAACTTTCAGAGGCTGCTCAGGAATACCTTCTGAGTTTATTGGTATGGCGACGCGTTACGGAGTTATTGCGGTGCGTTTGGTTGCTTGCCCCAATTATCTTTGTATCTGTACTGCACTAAAAATAGTGGTGCACGAGTCTTGTTCGTCTTCGCACTTGGTACGTATTTTGACAACAGTAGCACCCATTTTACTCTTTGCCTTCAAGCTTGCATTCAGTACTGCCCACTGCTCGGTTCTGTCTTGAGCTCGTTTTTCCTACAGTGTTAGTTGTTCGTTAACAGTGAAACACTGCCGTATGAACACGTTTCCTGATGAAGAGGTGGTCAATATGCTCCTCGTGGATGTCATCTCACCGAGTGCGACGAAAGAGCGGTAAAACGGCGCTATGCTGAGCTGATCCCACATGATGGTAACCAAGTCACAGTGTAGTGTTTCGTCTGACGGTTTTTGCACTAGTCTGTGTCGTGCGCTGTGTGTCATACGCTATGGTTATTGCATACTACAGGCTTCTTCTATGTTATAAAGGTATTTTCATTGAAGCAACGTGACTGCGATAAGAGACTAGACCTAGCTGTAAGAAAGAGAGGTGATCAGTATTGGCTCAAAAAGTGAGAAAATTATAAACGAGATACTGGGCACAAGAGCCAAATCGAAAAAGGGAGCAAAGGTTTGCATTGATAGAGACTGGTAAAAAATCTGGGACAGGGCAGAAATATGGAGGATAACTTACCAGTTCCTTCACAACATAAAAAAGATCAAGAATATACTTTCACCGACCAAGAGTGCTATGCACTACCTCTTGGGGCATGGTCCATATCCCAGCAACTTACAGAAAATACGACAGCGCAACACCGATACTCGTGAATGAGGAGTAATCGGCAACCCAGACCACATCGTCTGGGGATGTGCCATTAGACGAGATGTTGCAGACCAATTCATGTTCAACGTTTGCTCTGTTCTTGTATTTATATAACAGTCTAAAAGAAAATAGCAAATGAATAAATAACGAACTGGATAGATTATAATGACATTATTTCTCAGTAATGAGCCACTGAAGACTGTGGATCCCTTATATGAAAGTACTCAGAAGATATATCTCAAGAACCTTCGTATGTTTATCGATGGAGCTCCATTTCAGCCAGTATAATGTGCGTATGTGAATCAGTAGGGTAAGAGGTAGAAGAAAGAGACGATGATGCTGATGATGATAAGGAGGAGGAGTAACATAAAGGACAAGGAGAAGACTACGAGAAGAGAGCAAAGTTGTAGAAAAAGGAAAACAAGAGATATAAATAATAATAATAATAATAATAATAATAATAATAATAATAATAATAATAATATACAGTGCTGGCCATTGAAATTGATACACCACGAAAATAACGCCCTACAGACGCGAAATTTAACTGACAGGAAGAAGATACTGTCATATGCAGATGATTAGCTTTTCAGAGCATTCACACAAGGTTGGCGCCGATGGCGACACCTACAACGTGCTGACATGAGAAAAGTTATCATCCGATTTCTCATACACAAACGGCAGTTGACCGGCGTTGCCTGGTGAAACGCTGTGATGGCTCGTGTATGAAGGAGAAATGCGTACCATCACGTTTCCGAGTTTGATAAAGATCCGATTGTAGCCTATCGCGATTGCGGTTTTTCGTATCGCGACATTGCTGCTCGCGCTGGTCGAGATCCAATGACTGTTAGCAGAATATGGAATCGGTGGGTTCAGGAGGGTGATACGGAACGCCGTGCTGGATCCCAACGGCCTCGTATCACTAGCAGTCGAGATGAGAGGCATCTTATCCGCATGGCTGTAACGGATCGTGCAGCCACGTCTCGATCCCTGAGTCAACAGATGGGGACGTTTGCAAGACAACCACCATCTTCACGAACAGTTCGACAACGTTTGCAGCAGCTTGGACTATCAGCTCGGAGACCACGGCTGCGGTTACCCTTGACGCTGCATCACAGACCGGAGCGCTTGCGATGGTGTACTCAATGACGAACCTGGTTGCACGAATAGCAAAACGTCATTTGTTCGGATGAATCCAGGTTCTGTTTACAGCATCGTGGTGGTCGCATCCGTGTTTGGCGACATTGCGGTGAACGCGCATTGGAAGTGTGTATTCGTCATCGCCATACTGGCGTATCACCCGGCGTGATCGTATGAGGTGCCATTGGTTACACGTCTCGGTCACCTCTTGTTCGCACTGACGGCACTTTGAACAGTGGACGTTACATTTCAGATGTGTTACGACCCGTGGCTCTACCCTTCATTCGATCCCTGCGAAACCCTACATTTCAGCAGGATAACGCACGACCGCCTGTTGCACGACCTGTACGGGCCTTTCTGGATACAGACAATGTTCGACTGCTGTCCTGGCCAGCTCATTCTCCAGATCTCTCACCAACTGAAAACGTCTGGTCAATGGTGGCCGAGCAACCGGCTCGTCATAATACGCCAGTCACTACTCTCGATGAACTGTGGTATCGTGTTGAAGCTGCACAGGCAGCTGTACCTTTACGCGGCATCCAAGCACTGTTTCACTCAATGCCCAGGCGTATCAAGGCCGTTATTACGGCCAGATGGTGGTTGTTCTGGGTACTGATTTCTCATGATCTATGCACCCAAATTGCTTGAAAATGTAATCAGATGTCAGTTCTAGTATAATACATTTGTCCAGCGAATACCTGTCGATGATCTGCATTTCTTGTTGGTTTAGCAATTTTAATGGCCAGTAGTGTATATCTCAACTACCTCTGAATGTTTATCGATGGGGCTCCATTTCAGCCAGTATAATGTGCATATGTGAATCAATGGAGGTAAGAGGTAGAAGAAAGAGATGATGATGAGTAGGAGGAGTAACATGAAGGAGAAGGAGAAGACTAGGAGAAGAGAGTGAAGGTGTAGAAAAAGGAAAACAAAAGGTATAAATAATAATAAAAATATATATATAATAATATGAAGACGAGGCAGCAGATACAAAGAAGGAGAGAAAATAAAGAAAATTAGGAGATAAGGCAGTAAGTGAGAGAGTTAAGGAAGTAAAGGTAGAGTGTTAAAGTGGGTGAGTAGAAATAGAAGAAATAATAGGGAATAGCACAATTGTGAGTTGAGAGAGAGGGGAAAAATTACAGACAAGGAGCAGAAAAAGTGAAAATGGTTAATAACGGAGAGAGTGAAAAGGAGAGGAGCTGGGGGATGGAGAGTGGGTGGTGAGTTATGTGGGTGATGAAAGACAGAGGCAGTGTGGAGAGAGAGGGAGTAAGGTGTTTAAGTGAGGGAAAGAGGGGTGAGTAGAAGAAGAAGAAGATGGAGTAGAGGAGAAGAAGAGCCGGAAGATGAAATAGACTAGGAGAGGGAGGGACGGAGAGAGAGAGAGCTGGCAGACTGGACGGCGGTGGCCGTGCGCCGTGTCTGGCGGTGCTGGCCAAATGAAGAAGCGAGCGGAGGCGAGGCGCGGGAGCCGGTAGGCCGGCCGGCCGGTCGCGTCGCAGGGCGGGCAGCCAGGGTAGGGGAGGGCAACTGGAGCAGCGGCGGCGGCGGCGACGGCGGCGGCGGCGGCGGCGGCGGGTCGCATTCCAGCCGGGCCACGCAACAGGTGCAGCGCGCCTCGCCTCGCCAGGCCTCGCCTCCGCCATAGCCGTCAGCCGCGGCGGGCAGGGCGCGCTACGTGCGCCGGGGCCCTAACGCCGACATCGCCGCTGCTCACTCTCCTTACTTGCCGACGCCTGGCATCCGACCGGTGGCAGCTTCACTGCAGCGCCACCACCGTCACCACTGTCTCTACTAGAAATCTCACTTTCTACATCCACGTAATATACAGGGTGGTCCATTGATCGTGAACGGGCCAAATATCTCACGAAATAAGCGTCAAACGAAAAAAACTTGTCTAGCTTGAAGGGGGAAACCCGATGGCGCTATGGTTGGCCCGCTAGATGGCGCTGTCACAGGTCAAACGGATATCAACTCCGTCTTTTTTTAAATAGGAACCTCCATTTTTTATTACATATTCTTGTAGTACGTAAAGAAATATGACTGTTTTAGTTGGACCACTTTTTTCGTTTTGTGATAGACGGTGTAACAGCCACAAACATATGTCTCACAATTTTAGACGAACAGTCGGTAACAGGTGGGTTTTTTAAATTAAAATACAGAACGTAGGTACGTTTGAACATTTTATTTCGGTTGTTCCAATACGATACATGTAGCTTTGTGAACTTACCATTTCTGAGAACTCATGCTGTTACAGCGTAATTACTGTAAATATCACATTAAAGCAATAAATGCTCAAAATGATGTCCGCCAACCTCAGTGCATTTGCCAATACGTGTAACGACATTCCTCTAAAGAGCGAGTAGTTCGTCTTCCGTAATGTTCGCACTTGCATTGACAATGCGCTGACGCATGTTGTCGGGCGTTGTCGGTTCAAATGGCTCTGAGCACTATGGGACTCAACTGCTGAGGTCATTAGTCCCCTAGAACTTAGAACTAGTTAAACCTAACTAACCTAAGGACATCACAAACATCCATGCCCGAGGCAGGATTCGAACCTGCGACCGTAGCGGTCTCGCGGTTCCAGACTGAAGCGCCTAGAACCGCTCGGCCACACCAGCCGGCTTTCGCCCGGTCACGATCAATAGATCACCCTGTACAGTGGCACAGCCATCGATAAATTACCACTGCTATCGCGCGGTGAAGCTGTTGACTGTATCTTGCCGACGATATACCTTTTAAGATGGGATTTCTACCAGATTTCGATACAGGGTTTGGAAAGAAAAGCATTTCACGCCGGTATTAGCGCAAAGTTTCGAGCGTCTGTAAATCATTTTAATCCTTGCACTGATGATGGAAACGTAAGCTGTCTGTACATCGGCAGCGAGGCGGAGGACTTCATCGGCGGGAGCGCAGTTGTCAGAGAGCGATCTAACTGGCGCGCGGCAAAGGGCCGCGAGCGGCCGCGCGGGCACACCGTCCCAAGCGCCGGGGGGGCAGGCTGACGAGACGAGACGAGATCAAAGCGGCTCTTTTTCCCGCCGCGGCTGCCTTCCTCGGGCTGCACCTGTCAGCGGCCGGCGCAGATCGCGGTCTCCGCCACTCTCAGCAGGACGTCTTCCGTCCGGGCAGTCGTCGGCCGCAACAGCTGCCTGCCCGTCCCACGGGCTCACTATGGCGTCGCTTCTCCACTGCACTGCCGAGTCGGCGAGTTATGCCCGCTGCGGGATACGTGCTGCGGCGTTTCCAGTTCCCGATCAGCCGGATCGGAATTTTCCTCGCCGACTCTGCGCTCGTGACACCTCAGTTCCTGGCCGCACACGTCGGCTAGTGCCGGTGAGCGCCAGAGCCAGGGGACTGCGATTATTCTTCCGCCTGAAAATACACTACTGGCCACTAAAATTTCTACACCACCGAAGATGACGCGCTACAGACGCGAAATTTAACCGACAGGAAGAAGATGCTGTGATATACATGATTCAGAGCATCCACAAAGGGTTGGCGCCGGTGGCGACACCTACAACGTGCTGACACGACGAAAGTTTCCGATCGATTTCTCATACACAAACGGCAGTTGACCGGCGTTGCCTGGTGGAACGTTGTAATTCCTCGTGTAAGGATGAGAAATACGTACAATAACGTTTCCCTCTTTGATAAAGGTCGAATTGCAGCCTATCGCGATTGCGGTTTATCGTATCGCGACATTGCTGGTCGCGTTGGTCGAGATCCAATGACTGTTAGCAGAATATGGAATCGGTGGGTGCAGGTGGGTAATACGGAACGCCGTGCTGGATCCCAGCGGCCTCGTATCACTAGCAGTCGAGATGAGAGGCATCTTATCCGCATGGCTGTAACGGATAGTGCAGCCACGTCTCGATCCATGAGTCAACAGATGGGGACGTTTGCAAGACAACAACCATCTGCAGGAACAGTTCGACGACGCTTGGAGCAGCGTAGACTGTCAGCTCGGAGACCAGGGCTGCAGTTACCCTTGACGCTGCATCACAGACAGGAGTGCCTGTGATGGTGTACTCCACGACGACCCTGGGTGCACGAATGGCAAAACGTGATTTTTTTGGATGAATCAAGGTTCTGTTTACAGCATCATGATGCTCGCATCCGTGTCTGGCGACATCGCGGTGAACACACATTGGAAGCGTGTATTCGTCACCGCCATACTGGCGTATCACCCGGCGTGATGGTATGGGGTGCCATTGGTTACACGTCTCGGTCACCTCTTGTTCGCATTGATGGCACTTTGAACAGTGAACGTTACATTTCAGATGCGTTACGACCCGTGGCTCTATCCTTCATTCGATCCCTGCGAAACCCTACATTTCAGCCGGATAATGCACGACCGCATGTTGTAGGTCTTGTACGGGCCTTTCTGGATACAGAAAATGTTCGACTGCTGCCCTGGCCATCACATTCTCCAGATCTCTCACCAACTGAAAACGTCTGGTCAATGGTGGGCGAGCAACTGGCTCGTCGCAATACGCCAGTCACTACTCTTGATGATCTGTGGTATCGTGTTGAAGCTGCATGGGCAGCTGTACCCGTACAAGCCATCCAAGCTCTATTTGACTCGATGCCCACGCGTATCAAGGCCGTTATTACGGCCAGAGGTGGTTGTTCTGGGTACTATTTCTCAAGATCTATGCACCCAAATTGCGTGAAAATGTAATCACATGTCGGTTGTAGTATAATACATTTGTCCAATGAATACCAGTTTATCATCTGCATTTCTTCTTGGTGCAGTACTTTTAATGGCCAGTAGTGTATTAGCCAGCTTTCCCTTAATCCAACTAAATAGTGGTGGTCTGGACTGACCCTGCTGTTTTTAAAGGCGTTTGCTTATCACAGGTTAGCCGGTGTTTCTTCATACACCTTCGGAAAAGAAACTTGTCAGAGGGTTGGTAGGAAGCCGCACCTTGCATCAAACACTACACCGAAGAGCCAAAGAAACGGGTACACCTGCCAAATATCGTGTAGGGCCCCCGTGAGGAGCTGCAACACCACGTGGCATGGACTCGACTAAGCCGTGCTGCAGGGAACTGACACCTTGAATCCTACAGGGCCGTCGATAAATCCTTTGCAAGGCATCCCAGATGTGCTCGATAATGTTCATGCCTGGGGAAGTGTTTAAACTTAGAATAGTGTTCCTGGAGCCACTCTGTAGCAATTATGGATGTGTGGAGCGTCACATTGTCCTGCTGGCATTGCCCAAGTCTGTCGGAAGGCACAATGCACACAAATGGATGCAGGTAATCAGACAAATGTTCCTTGTTTCACACGCTCCGCGTAAGGAAACCAAGCAGCAGCAGCATAACAGAGAAATGACAATTTTGTTAAATTCTGTAACATTTACGTTCAAAATTATTTACGAAACAGGCTGATGAAGGCAATTTGCATCCTTCCACTTTCTCTTTCATGTACATGCATGATAGATAAAACTTGTTTCTAGAGAAGCAAGAACTCTATTTTTATATAAATATCCAATATTTTTAATATCAAGTCCTATTAAGAAGCAAGTCTAAATCAGAGAAAAAGCAAATGTATTCAGTTGTAAAGAAGCAACTAAATAAGCTGAAACATTTTTATTTTAAGGATATTAAATAGCCGCAAATCCCAGAAAGAAAATGATGACGAGTGTAAGCAAGGGATGAAGGGAGGAAAAGTCCCTCCGCCTTGCGACAGGAAAAGTGGTTCAGAGTTTACGTAACTGGCAATAGATCAAAAGGTAGCCGGTTCGATCCCCAGTCAATACTATCATTTTTATGTGTCATCACTTCTGCAATCTCTGGAAATGTTTAAGTGAAAAATATCGGATTGCAGCGCTGTTAGCTACAAATGCACAAACACCAACGCAGGGGTAGTGTATAGAAATCTACTTGCTGAAATGGCAAAACAGCTAGCAGAATTACACGCCAATGACGTTGACGTTCGTCCTTTGTAGGACAATATTGCTTATTTTAGGCTCGAACAGTCTGACGTTCGTAGAAGAAAGAAATATTCTTTAGATTATTAAAGCAGGTTTGCGAAAAAGCACTCTATCACCGTTCGCTTCCTTTAGGAACTATGCAATACAAGCAACAGATGCAGCGTAGCTTAATGCCGTATACGGAGATCCCGTCTCCTGGGTAGAGAAAACAACGAATCATGACATGACATTCAAGATGGCATAGTCGGAATCGGTCGCTAGAAAATTAATAAAAAGGCGAGCTATACTGGTTCATAAGATTAATTGGTCATTTCAGGCGCTGAAGCTCGTAAGATGTTACTTTAAAAAATTGAACACTCGCGCAGCATGCTTTCCTCTGTTAATAACTAGGAAATTTTCTTTTGTAATGTTTCCATAAGGTGAGACTCAACAACAGTAAAGTATTTTATAAAATCCATTTTAACCAACATCGAAATTATCCAGCGAAGTTGTACAGACACCGGTACAACTTCACGGAATAATTTCGATCTTGTTTAGCTTCAAAGGAATATGGGATGCTTTTTACTAATCTGTTGTACCCTACATCCTGGATGATGGTTAATAACCGAAACCGGTAGATGACTAATGGGACAAATAAACGGATGATGGTTAAAGCGCATTTTTTTAAAATTTTTCTTCAATTCCTCGCTATAAAATTTCTAAGTTATTCTAATTTGGTAAACTGAAAAAGAGAATAGTAGTCCGAAACTGCAGCGTTCATGCACCCAGTTTTACGTTATACGCCCTCCCCTGCACCAACTCAGATCCGCAAATCGTCTCAGCAAAGTGTTGCGGGGATGTCTAGCCACAGGCGCTTCGTATAATGAGTGCGTCGTCACACTTGTCTGCCCTATCTCGCAACGCAAATTCTTCTGTCTCCTGCGTTAACATCTCATCAACCATTGCCCGAAACGCACTTCACAATTGATATCTGAGGACCCGCTCTTAGCACTACGACTTACATGAAGGTTTTTAGATTTCAGACATCACGTGCACTGTTGACTTAGAAGGTACACAACATCCATTTCTAGTCTCGTACCAAGGTTTCATTCTAACGCCGAATTTCCTGCTGGATTTGTTATCAATGAAGTACCTTCCACGCTCTCATAATCCCTCCTCGTCAACAACAGGCTCTTCCTCGGAGGTCTACTCATCCTGCCGTGATTTAATCAGCGATAGTGTGACGACACTACAAAATGAAGTGGCAATACGTCTTCTCTCCCTCTTGACGAGATACTGAAGATGCCCCTTCATTTTGACCTATAGTGAGACGTCAGCACGCACACGTTAAAGTACATGTTATTTTTTGTTTTTTTCTTAAAGATCTTCATTTACACTGTAATTCCAATAGATGAAAACAAATCAAAAGCAGAATCATAGGTCATTAATAATAACATATGAACAACAATTATTTGTAACGTGAATTATTACACTCACAGTGCTGTCAAACGACTTCTCGTACGTGCGTCAGTTGGAAGCTTACCTAAAAAAGAAAAAAAAAGGTATATTAAAGTTGTGTTGACGTTTATGTAATTTCATTGTTAATTTATTATTTATTTATCATATTCTATTCAGTAGCGTTGTTTTAGATGTCATACAAGTTCTGTTGTTGTCTCAAGTTATATATGTTCTCCCTTGTTACTGGTTTGGGAGGGATAAGACACACTCAAACGGGTAAAATTTTCACGAACAGTTTTACACTATATTCAGTTCATGAAATGAATATAATTGGTATCTTTTAAGTTTGATCTGAAAATCTAAGGTGTCTTTGGCGAGAGATTAATTCTATCATCCACTTTGTTAAAACTAGTAATCATTCTTGGTAACCTCGGTTTTTCTGGGAATTAGGTCGTGGACTACCGTATATATTTGTACCTGACGTTTCACCTCGTACTTCGGGTGACATCCTAAGAGTCAATGCAGATACAGGTGGATCATTCTCCGACGTTAACTGCGTTAAAGACAACAAGAACAGTGGACACTGATAAGTTCCTTAAACGAATGTACATTAGTCCGTTTTCTAAAGCAGTTTACGACGAAAATCAACTGCCTGTATTTCAATTGCCCCTGAAGATGCCTGCAGAAGTAATAGTCGGAACATCAAGCCATAATTAAATGGTGCCTCAGTATCGCCATGGACGCAATAACGTGGATGGGGTGATCTGAAAGTCCAGGTCTTGCAGCATGAGATTTCTGGGTAACGATTGTTTCGTACGCACAGTGGTTCTCGAATGACTCCATGACCAAGGAGTGGATTTCTGTTCTTGAGGAACTGAACGATTTGTAGTATTTTCCAGCCGTTGTTTACAGAGGCTTGTTTACTATGTTGAAAAACGGTGTCCGGTGTCTGTGTCACTGTGAAATGTAGAGGAGCATTCAGTAAAAATTGCGTGGCCTGCCATAATAATGTGTCACTTTTTGAAGTCCCCTCGTATATAAAAAACAACAAATGTGCACGATAAATTGAACAGTTTACTTGTGTAATTTGTAATTTGTAGTTGTGCTTGACGAATCTATGCTGACATGAAATACTCACAGAATATTTTTCAGATTTGTTTCGCCCGTTCTGCATAATTTCTGCTTGCATTTTGCAAGGCAAACAACTGAATCGCAGTCATGCAACCTCCACATCGTCGAGGGCCGACATGTTCGTTACAAAGGCAGAGTTCTGACGTGTCCCAGGCGTAGATATTCTGCAATAATATGGTGCCGTTCCTGACCTCAATCATCCACGCGGTATATTGACATGATGCAATTGTGTCAATAACAATGAGCCGTGTAAATGCCGCTTAAGAACAGCCACGTGAATGACGCCTTCCACCTGATGATGATGGCTGACAATCGAAAGACGCAGTGGATGTACTAAGAAAACTTCTGACTGAGGCATAACAGACAGTGGAATTGGCGGAAATCCCAATCAGTCTAGGGAATTACGAGGAGGTTGTTTCTCATTGAACCGGCTTTCGGACGTCAGTCATTGAAGGAACATTGCGCAGGCGCAAAGTTCAAGGCGAGGAAGCAGGCTGAGGGTTTCGGCAGCTACCGCTTCAATAGCCTCCACTGTGACTGATGCGGCGGCACGCCTGCCCAGTCCCGTCAACGCAAGAAGAGCAGCGGGGCGCCCAGTCGGCGTGAGAACTGCTCTGGTGTCGAAGCGGCGTGAGTAGAGTGAATGAATGACAAGGTTGGCACGCCTGGCCTTTAAAACGAGCCTGCCGGAGCCCGTGCACTGCAGTGATGTGTCGTATTGTGGTGTACTGAAGTTGCTGTGAATGATTACACAGTTCACTCCATAAAATATTATGGCGATGAAATGAACTAAACGCTGTTATCTTGGCTCCGTTGAACACCAACTGACGTCACAATTCGCTTATTAGCTCTAGTTTTCGAACTGCCGTCATCCACAATGATTACGCTATCTTCACTAATTGTCGGACACTACATACAAGACGAATATAATAATATAATAATTCCAATCCCAAAGAAAGCAGGTGTTGACAGATGTGAAAATTACCGAACTATCAGTTTAATAAGTCACAGCTGCAAAATATTAACGCGAAATCTTTACAGACGAATGGAAAAACTGCTAGAAGTCCACCTAGGGGAAGATCAATTTGGATTCCGTAGAAATGTTGGAACACGTGAGGCAATACTGACCCTGCGACTTATCTTAGAAGGCAGATTAAGGAAAGGCAAACATACGTTTCTAGCATTTGTAGACTTAGAGAAAGCTTTTGACAGTGTTGACTGGAATACTCTCTTTCAATTTCTGAAGGCGGCATGGGTAGATTACAGCGAGCGAAAGGCTATTTACAATTTGTACAGAAAGCAGATGGCAGTCATACGAGTCGAGGGGTATGAAAGGGAAGCAGTGGTTGGGAAGGGAGTGAGACAGGGTTGTAGCCTATCCCCGATGTTATTCAATCTGTATATTAAGCAAGCAGTAAAGCGAACAAAAGAAAAATTCGAAGTAGGTATTAAAATCCATGGAGAAGAAATAAAAACTTTGAGGTTCGACGATGACATTGTAATTCTGTCAGAGACAGCAAAGGACTTGGAAGAGCAGCTGAACGGAATGGATAGTGTCTTGAAAGGAGGGTATAAGATGAACATCAACAAAAGCAAAACGGGGATAATGGAATGTAGTCGAGTTAACTCGGTGATGCTGAGGGAATTAGATTAGGAAATGAGACAAAGTAGTAATGGAATTTTGCTATTTGGGGAGCAAAATAACTGATGATGGTCGAAGTAGAGAGGATATAAAATGTAGACTGGCAATGGCAAGGAAAGCGTTTCTGAAGAAGAGAAATTTGTTAACATCGAGTATAGATTTAAATGTCACGAAGTCGTTTCTGAAAGTATTTGTATGGAGTGTAGCCATGTATGGAAGTGAAACATGACTATAAACAGTTTGGACAAGAAGAGAATGGAAGCTTTCGAAATGTGGTGCTACAGAAGAATGCTGAAGATTAGATGGGTAGATCACATAACTAATGAGGAGTTACTGAATAGAGCTGGGGAGAAGAGGAGCTTTTGGCACAAATTGACTAGAAGAAGGGATCGGTTGGTAGGACATGTTCTGAGACTTCGAGGGATCACCGATTTAGTATTGGAGGGCAGCGTGGAGGGTAAAAATCGTAGAGGGAGACCAAGAGATGAATACACTAAGCAGATTCAGAAGGATGTAGGCTGCAGTAGGTACTGGGAGATGAAGAAGCTTGCACAGGATAGAGTAGCATGGAGAGCTGCATCAAACCAGTCTCAGGACTGAAGACCACAACAACAACAACACACACAAGTGGTTGTCAGCAGGATCAGTCTTCTGGTGAATGAATCGAAAATCAAGTACCTAGTGATCGTCAGGGCTCGTGTCTATTCAAGAGACCCACTCCAGCCACTGGTTTTCAGAACGCGATCCTACAAAAGGGTCCATAATTTTAAAGATGTGGTGGCGATCTTTGCAGCGGATGCAACGCGTGAGGCAGAGGTAAACGCGTGAGGCAGAGGTAAAAGCGAGAATCCAAGCAGCAAACCGATTGTACTTCACTCTGTCAACTTTTAAGTCAAGTTGTGCGTCAAGAAATTTTCAATTCCAGCTGTATCCAACCTGTAGAGCTGCATGGGTGCGAAACTTGGAGTGCCTGGATAAAAGATCTAAATAATCATTTCGTTTTCGAGCGGGAAGTCGTAATGAAGATATATGGTCCCGTACAAAATGAGATCACTGGAATTTCGTATAATTTTCTCGCCTCGCGGGGGTAGCCGCGCGGTCTTAGGCGTCTTGTCACCGTTCGCACGACTACCCCCGTCGGAGGTTTAGATTCCTCCTTCGGGCATGGGTGTGTTGTCCTTAGCGTAAGTTAAAGTTAGATTAAGTAGTGTGTAAGCTTAGGGACCGGTGACCTCAGCAGTTTTTTCCCATAAGATCTTACCACAAATTTCCAAAATTTTCCAATTTTCTCGGTGAATTACGAAATAGTTTGGAAATTTGACAGCAAATGCCTCTGGATATACTTGCTACTAGTAACCATCGAGCAATCATTGCCGCCTTTCTTCAAGTTGATAACGAATTGACAGGTCTGTTTGTGTTTTGGTGTAGGATTGGAGTTCGGTTTGTGAAGACAATTATTTTTTCGTGGATGTCGAAGAGCTCAAGGAGGGGTCGACAGCGGCCACTCATGCCTTCCACTCACCCCTGCACAGTGAATACGCCCATAACTCACATGATGCCGCCGTACTACAACCTGAAAGACCTGCTTTATATGCGTTGCGAAGGCTAATTTACTCCATTTCGCCCGCAAATTATTATATTTACTAGCTGAGAAACCCCGTGTTGTCTGGGTATTTATATATAGCTGTGCCAGAGACTTCGTACGCATGTGTTTATTATTTTTGACTTATAAAACTTCTTTTTGTTGAAGCAGTATGGTTGAGGACATGAACGAAGAGCATGTTTGCTTCACTAACATGCGAGAGAGCCACTAAGAACTGGCCATGCGAAAAGCAATTGACACTAAGGTCCAAGCCCGAGAAGGGCAGCGTCTGACCTTGTGCTTTGTTTATGGTCATGACATAACAAAGGTAATCGAGAATTGTTCATATTTGAAGCGACATTGTAAATTGTTAGAAATAGCGGGATTTGAGGTACAAAAACTCTCTCCGCTGCACCATTTCCTGTCAAAATTTCCGGTTATATGATGTTACACTGGAGAAAAGTAACTTTAAGATTCTGTGAATGAAGGGTTCTGAGGAGCGAGATAATGCATGACCTTCTCGGTCGGAGTTACGCCGCCCCTCGCTTTCGGAAGTAGTTTCCAAAGAGCGAGTAAGAGCTTGATGTTGTCGAGCCACAGAAAGTCTCGCTTCACGATCTCCACGGGATTTTTGAGATACCATAGTGGTAAGTCTTTTAGCTGTTCTGGTGTATTCAGAAAGATTATCATTTTCTAGGTATTATTATTTGAAAACAAAACGAAATAAAAAAGAATATGTAGTCACCCCAATCGCAAAGAAGCCTCAATAAATTTGTCTTTCCTAGCAATGAATATAAATAAAACCTATCGAAAGAAGCAAAGTAATGTCGTTAATTTTTTTAAAACACAGAGTGAAATCAGTAAATCCGTATATTGTAGCCAAGTAAATTTGCTGTTAGTTTGTATTCGTAACGCTGCTGGTACTGTCGCAGGTGCGAATCGTACCTTGGGAATGGATGTGTGAGATGTTCGTTAGGTTTAAGTAGTTCTAAGTCTAGGGGACTGATGACCTCAGACGTCCTATAGTGCTTAGAGCCATTTGAACCATTTTGAACCATCTTAGCGTTTGTATCACAGTCTGGTTCTTTCTTATTCACGCACTACAAGTGTGTTCTGCATTATTCATGGTTATGTACATATAAAAACGTGTTCTTTCAGGAACGGGATTCTTGGATTTTGCGATTTCAGTCTGCCGGACGTTGTGGCGGAGTGGTTCTAGCCGCTTCAAGTCTGGAACTGCGTGATCGCTACGGTCGCAGGTTGGAATCCTGCTTCGGGCATGGATGTGTGTGATGTCTTTAGGTTAGTTAGGTTTAAGTAGTTCTAAGTTCTAGGGGACTGATGACCTCAGATGTTAAGTTCCATAGCGCTCAGAGCCATTTTTTTGTGACTTCAGTCTAATTAAAAAGTGAAAGATGAAACTCTTGCGAATGAAACTACCTGCAACGATTTTTGTATTCTGGTCTGTCACAAGTATTTGGCCGTTTTCTCCGAATAGACTGCGATTTCCGAGGATGTGTTTTGGCAGGGTACCTAAGAGCACAGCGTCCTTTTTGAGATGTATATTCTTCGTTGTCACAAATACGTAGCTGCGACCGGATCATTAACAGTGCTTTCGTAAATTCGGTAGTCAAGGCGATGATGCCACTACATAGGTAGCAAGATACGTCACGTGAGCCGAATGCGACTCCAAGGCAGAAATCCGGTTGTGGCTTGCGAATTTCAGTCACTTGTCACAGTAGCCACTGGAAGAGCACGCAGACTCGGCCAGATGATACAGTCTAGGTTCTTTAGACCTCTTCCACGTTGTGTCTGCACAGTTGAGCCTCGGCGACGCTGTAAGCTGCTGGCAAAGTTGCTGGCGCGCGGAGCCCGCGAACAATGTCGGTGGCGGCAGAAGGCAGCAGGCAGCAGGCAGCAGCCGCTAATTGCAGCCCTAATTGGACACGGCGTGCGCTGCCAGACATGACCACTGGTGCGAACCTCTGCCGTGTTGCAACACGGGGCGCTGCGCTAACGACGCCCGCGCTGCAGCCGCGCGGAAGGGGCCCCACTCGTGCCTGGCTGGCAGTTCGCAGAAGGAAAAGCGTCGGCACGTAAACAACATTGAGGTGACGGGAGTCACGGAATAGCGATATGCGGTAGTGTCGCGTACACGAGGCGCGAAAGGGCAGAGCATTGGCGGAGCCGTTATTTGTTCTCATGTGAAAAGTGTTCTAAAGCGATTATGGTCGCACGACGGGAATTAACAGACTTTGAACGCGGCAGGGTTGTTGGAGCTAGACGCATGGGATATTCCATTTCGGAAATCGGCAGTGAATTCGATATTCTGAGATGCACAGTGTCGAGAGGGCGCCGAGAGTAACCAATTTAAGGCATTACTGAGACGCCCTGCTAAACCCGCAGGACAGGACAAGTAGTAAGAATTGTGGAAGGGGGCCAGAATGAGCAGCTGTCAGTTACACTATAAACATAACACTTCATTTACTTGTCCAAACATTACAGCGCAACTTCTAAGGTTGACTAGAGACAGAAAAATGTCTTCAATTCTGAAACGGCTGAAGGCCCATAAATTAAATACAACTGCTATAATTAAAATTTTTTTTTTTTTTTGAGACAGAAGGGTTCAAATGGCTCTGAGCACTATGGGACTTAACATCTATGGTCATCAGTCCCCTAGAACTTAGAACTACTTAAACCTAACTAACCTAAGGACAGCACAGAACACCCAGTCATCACGAGGCAGAGAAAATGCCTGACCCCGCCGGGAATCGAACCCGGGAACCCGGGCGTGGGAAGCGAGAACGCTACCGCACGACCACGAGCTGCGGACAAAGGGGCAGAAGGCTTTAGGCTTTAACCTTAAATAGTGTTTAAGGCCAAGCGATGTAAGAGTTGACTAGTCAGATAGATTAAGTGTTTTAAAAGCGGCTTAAGGCCCATAAATTTAAAACAACGTAACTACAATAACCTTTCAATAAGCAGAAGGCCCAAACTTTATCACCAATAAGAAACCTTACTTCAAACGACTGAAGATCTTTGTTTAAAAAAAAAAAAAAAAAACTGCAACCAATTTTCCAAGGCAGAAAGCCCGAAACTTTTAACCTTAAATAGTATTTAAGCCCAAGTGATGTAATACGTGATAAGTAGAAGGCCCAAACTTTATCTTCAGACGATGTAAGACTTGCCCAATTTAGAAAAACTTACTTTTGAAATGGCTGGAGGCCTATGTTTTTAAAAACACAATTACAAGCATACAAATTCCAACCACAGGCTATGAGCCATTAAAAATACACAATTAAACGCTAATGAGAAAGCAGTATAGGCAATGGCGCTCAGAAGCTTCCAGGGGGCTCGGTCTACTCTTGAAATCTTAACGTTCGCTTAGGTGAGACAAGAAGTCGGCCCCACTGTTCTCGATCCGCTGGTAACACAACCAAGAGACAATCAGGGACCCACCGACAAGACGACTTGCTAACCACCGACCAGTATACGAGAATTTCAAAGCCAAAACGTTACAGACATAGCCGCCCACAACCATAAATACATTAAGCTGTCAAAAACTACACGCCATGTTGGACAGCGACAACAGGTGAGGAATGGACACTGCCTGAATTTACGTCAGCGACCAGGACAGGTAACCGGAACACTAACTGCCACAAGGCAGAAAATTCCGCTGCTACACTTGAATTTCAAACCGACAAACGTAGTGAATTCCACCACACGCCAGCTAAATCTTCACCAACTCGAACACTCGCTGTTGCTCCCAGGAATACGGTCAACAGTGAACCACCAACCAAGGGGACAACGTGAACAGACGTGGCTTCGGTAATTAAATCACCACTCAACTTTCGTGTCCTGGGTCGGTGAGCCACGAACCTCGTAGCACTCTGAACAGCCCCCACACGCTCCGACACTGCATAGAGACCGCCAGCGGGCCCGGCCGACTGCGCCACACGGGGACTTGCTTGCTGATCCACTCCAACCGACCGACTGGCTACACACCGCCAAGCCGGAACTATAAGCACCAGACCAATGTTGGTATACGGTGGAAATATCGATACACACCACTGCTGCCACACATAGAAAGAGGAAGAACCACGGGATAACAGCAATAACCGCAGGAAACCAAACGCAGAGTAACAGCCAAGTATTAAAGCAACGAATAAGCCGGGGTCAGGACGGCTCAATTACTTCTCTCCATGGACAACGCAGTGGCCGACAGCCTTCACTTAACGACCGACAGCAGCAAAGTTTGTGTAGAATTGTCAGTGATATCTGGGTGAAATAACCGCAGAAATCAATGTGGGGCGTACGACGAACATATCCTTTAGGACAGTGCGGCAAAATTCGGTTTTTATGGGCTGTGGCAGCAGTCGACCGACGCGGCCTTTGCTAACACCACGACATCGCCTGCAGCGCCTCTCCCGGGCTCGTGACCATATCGATTGGACGCTGGACGACTGGGAAGTTGTGACCTGGTCAGATGAGACCCGATTTCAGTTGGTAAGAGACGATGGCAGGGTTCGAGTGTGGTGCAGACCTCACGGACCCAAGTTGTCAGCAAGACACCGTGCAAGCTTGTGGTGGCTCCATAACGGATGTAAGTAGGCTGTTTAGGTTTTTATGTCGGTAACGCCACGTAGCGCTCTGTATGAAAATCACTGACTGTGCTGTGTGCAGTCTGTGGCAGGTTGGACTCATCGTTGGAATATTCGCTATTGTAGTGTTGGGCAGTTGAATGGGAACAGCGAGTAATGTTGCGCAGTTGGAGGTGAGCCGCCAGCAGTGGTGGATGTGGAGAGAGATATGCCAGAGTTTGGAGCGGACGATCTGGACGTGTGTCCGTCAGAAAAAGGAAATTTGTTTAATTGGATGTGACTATATATATATATATATATATATATATATATATATATATATATATATATATAAACTTTTGACCGTTATTAAGATAAATACATTGTCTGTTCTCTACCAAATGGTTCAAATGGCTCTGAGCACTATGGGACTTAACACCTGAGGTCGTCAGTCCCCTAGACTTAGAACTACGTGCACCTAACTAACCTAAGGACACCACACACATCCATGCCCGAGGCACGTAGCGGTCGCACGGTTCCAGACTGAAGCGCCCAGAACCGCTCGGCCTGTTCTCTACCAAAATCTTTCATTCGCTATGTCTATCAGTAGTTAGTGCCTTCAGTAGTTAGAATCTTTTATTTAGCTGGCAGTATTGGCGCTCGCTGTATTGCACTAGTTCGCATAACGAAGATTTTTGTGAGGTAAGTGATTCATGAGAGGTATAGTTTGTTGTTAGTCAGGGCCATTCTTTTGTAGGGATTATTGAAAGTCGGATTGTGTTGCGCTAAAAACATTGTCTGTGAGTTTAGTGTTGATCAGAATAAGTATAGAGGAAACTGTTTGAGTACGTACAGTTTTGCTCAGCTGTTTGAAAATCAAATAATGTAGAGGTTTACTACCAGTCATTCATAATTTTTCTAAGTGGACGTTTCATATTTCATAATTTGCCTAAGGCGACGTTACACGGTGCGGGCTGTGTTTACATTGGTCCAACTGAACGGATCATTGACTGAAGACGGTTATGTTCGGCTACCTTGAGACCATTTGCAATATGTTTCCAAACAACGCTAGAATTTTTGTGGACGGCAATGCGCCACATCAGCGAGCCACAGTTGTCCGCAGTTGATCCGAAGAACATTCTGAACAATTCGAGTGAATGATCTGGCGACCCAGATCGCCTGACACGAATGCATTCGAAAATTTACAGGACATAATCGACAGGTCAGTTCGTGAACAAAATTCTGCACCGGCATCGAGGTCTTGCACTACGCCGTACAGAAGGGAATTGTGGTATCGATAGCTACGATACCACGGCGTAGGTACAAGTTCGTAGCTTGGCACTACGACACAGACACCGACGACAGCGCCCTCTAGCCGGCGCTCTGCAGCTCTACGAGCGCCGTTCCGGGTTCAGCCCATTTGTTTGCGACCTGACGAGCAACTAACATTGTTTCATTTTCATAGTGGGCGAGCCACTACAGATTAGCTTTGATACATCCGGCTTCGCACCTACGTGCTCTTCATAGCCAAAGTTATGTAACCCCGTATTTATTGTCTTTCCTAGAGTAAAACCACTTTTACTTTAAAAGCAGTACCGAGATTTTTACCTCACCTGCTCCTACTCGCTTCCTACATTCGGCCTACCCTTCAGTTTACAGGAGCAGATACACGCGCCGCCTTCCAGGCGGAATACAAAAAAAATCCGACACGTGGTTAGGAGGTATCCCATGAATTTTGCCACCTCAGTGAAGATCCCTACAGTAGAATATTCAGGAGGGGCCACTACCGTGGAACTCAACTTACTTTGTGACCGCTCAGGTTTTATCTGTATCATTGTGCAATGGTGTGTTTTCGGTTGTTCAGAGGATGATTTGCGCTGATATGAAACTTCCTGGCAGATTAAATCTGCCAGGAAGTTTCATATCAGCGCACATTCCGCTGCAGAGTGAAAATCTCATTCTGGAAACATCCCCCAGGCGGTGGCTAAGCCATGTCTCCGCAATATCCTTTCTTTCAGGAGTGCTAGTTCTGCAAGGTTCGCAGGAGAGCTTCTGTAAAGTTTGGAAGGTAGGAGCCGAGGTACTGGCAGAAGTAAAGCTGTGAGTACCGGGCGTGAGTCGTGCTTGGGTAGCTCAGTGGTAGAGAACTTGCCCGCGAAAGGCAAAGGTCCCGAGTTCGAGTCTCGGTCGGGCACACAGTTTTAATCTGCCAGGAAGTTTCGTTACTGAGCATCTCTCTTGCAGAGTCTTCCATTGGAGTTTATCTATCATCTCCGTAAAGCTTTCGCGATTTCTAAATGATCCTGTAACGAAGCGCGCTGCTCTCCGTTGGATGTTCTCTATCTCTTCTATCAACCCTATCTTGTACGGATCCCACACCGGTGAGCAGTATTCAAGCAGTGGGCGAACAAGTGTACTGTAACCTACTTCCTTTGTTTTCGGACTGCATTTCATTAGGAATGTTCCAATGAATCTGTCTGGCATCTGCTTTACCGACGATCAACTTTATATGGTCATTCCATTTTAAATCACTCCTAATGCCTACTCCCAGATAATTTATGGAATTAGCTGCTTCCAGTTGCTGACCTGCTATATTGCAGCTAAATGATATGTATTCGCAGCACATTACACTTGTCTACATTGAGATTCAATTGCCATTCCCTGCACCATGCGTCAATTCGTTGCAGATCCTCTTGCATTTCAGTACAATTCTTCGTTGTTACAACCTCTCGATATACCACAGCATCATCCGCAAAAAGCCTCAGTGAACTTCCGATGTCATCCACAAGGTCATTTATGTATATTGTGAATGGCAACGGTCCTACGACACTCCCCTGCGGAACACCTGAAATCACTCTTTCTTCGGAAGACTTCTCTCCATTGAGAATGACATGCTGCGTTCTGTTATGTAGGAACTCTTCAATCCAATCACACAATTGGTCTGATAGTCCATATGCTCTTATTTTGTTCATTAAGCGACTGTGGGGAAAGTGAAAGTGGCATAGTACACAGACAAAACGGACTTGTAAATGGGAATCATTTCCCGAAATCGCGTCGTGTAAAATATAAACAAAAGAAAATTGTGACTCGTAGCAGGAAAGTTATTTATTAACAAAGCCAGTGAAGAAGTCTCCATGTCAGTTTCCAGGTGATCGACTTCCAACCTGCGAGTTGCTTACGAGAGCACCTCGGTGAAAGTTCCATGCCCGGTTCCCCCACGATCGTCCTCGACCGTGTTCTTTGGAAGGCCGCCGTAATTGCCGCGACTAACTACTCTTTGTTTACACTTGTTTAACTAGTAAACCGTCGCCATATGGCAGCAGTGCGACAGTATTTTTTTTTCCTTTTTACTTAATCATTCACGGTAATTCCATGGCCGCAATACAAAAACTTGTCTTTACAAGGCCAACACTGCTGCTCTGGCATAACTAATAGCTTAGGTAAATTAATGGCTTCTTATCGGCGGTGTGTTCAGCACCAGACATAAGGCGACGATACCGTTGCTGCAAGGAGAACGGAGGGAATTAGAGCCTCAACTGATGTTGAGATTCTCTCTCTTTCCTATGTCTGCGTATACACTCTGAAAACTACTATAAAGTGCATGGCATAGGGTATTTCCAACCGTACCAACCAAATGTTAGGCCTTGTTACCGTCCCATTAAAGTACGGAGCGCAACGAGAATGGGTAAATGCCTCCGTATGGCTCTGAGCACTATGGGACTCAACTTCTGTGGTCATAAGTCCCCCTAGAACTTAGAATTACTTAAACCTAACCAACCTAAGGACATCACACACATCCATGCCCGAGGCAGGATTCGAACCTGCGACCGTAGCGGTCACGCTGTTCCAGATTGAAGCGCCTAGAAACACACGGCCACTCCGGCCGGCCTAAATGCCTCCGTAGACGCTGCAATTCGTCTAATCTTGTTTCCGTCGTTCCCTAGGGAACGATGCTCAGGAGGCTGTAGAATTTTTCTCGATTCTTCAATTAATACTTGTTTCTGAAACTTGGTAAGTAGGCCTTGGAGAATAACTGACGTCAGTCTTTAACCGTTTGCAAAGTCATGCTTTCTTCTTTGTGTTTATTCAATACCCTCAATTAGTCCTGATTCTACAGCCATTCAGGGGAAGGAAAGTTTCCAGTGCTGTGATCCTAGCTTATTAATATCACTTTAGTTAAATACTGGAACCTTAATATAATAATAATCTCTACCCTAGCGATGGCAGTAATCTAAAGATGCTCGGCGAACGAGTTTTGAACCACTTTTTCCTTTGCTCTCACGAAATGTATAAGGGTTGTTGGATGATGTATGAGACAGAAAAGAACAAAAGAAATACACGATTTTGTCTTCGAAAGTAAAAGAGATCGGACACCATGCTGCAAGCTGCGTTGGAACAATACATTACTGATCTTACACGGTGAGCTAGATAAATTACTTAACATTCAAAGAATGGAAAATCGAGGATGGATTAATGACAGTATTATGGAAAGCATAGCCGCTACTCACCATGTGAGTCGCAGATAGGCACAACAGAAAGATTGTCAAACAAAGCTATCGGCCAAACAGGCCTTCATCAGAGACAACACACACACACACACACACACACACACACACACACACACACAGACAGTCTCTGGTTGCCAAGACCTGTCTGGCCAGAGACTTGATCATGTGTGTGTGATTTTCATTTGCGTGAATATGTGTGTGTGTGTGTGTTCAAAATTGAACTTTATTAACATTCCTACAAAAAGGTCCATTTCATTTTTTCTGTAGGAATAACAGTTTGCAAGTAGCTAGGGAAATAGTATGTAAAATCTTCCTCATGACATTTGAAGGTGTTGCAGGTTGCATAAATCAAAAGTGCTGGGGCAGCTGAATCACTCTTTATTTCCAAATGGCCATCTGAACTTCTCGAGTACTAGTGTAGTGTAATAATTCTGTATCCATCTGACGATAAAACCTACCAATACGTTAAACGCACATGCTTTGATTATTCATTTAATTATACTTATGAACCTAAAAATAGCCTGTTCGTGAGACTATCATAATTTTAACTTACGCTGTAAACATTTGTATTTAATTTTTATCAGTCGCCACGCAGTTTAAACAAATAATTACACTACGGTTTACAAGAAATCTGAGGTGAAGTCTTCAAATTGCACTTTTTGAAGTAAGTGAATTTTTCAAACGTATTTCAGAAAGTGTAGTAAAAAATTAAAAAAAAAGATACGGAGGAAATTTGTGGTTTAACGACACGTCGACGACGTCATCATTGCAGACAGAACGCAAGCTAGGGCATGGTTAAGGGGAGGGAATGGCGTAAACCCTACAGCTAGCTGTCCAGATATGGATTTGAACCTCGCTGTTCCGATTCTCTGTATGATGTTTTACGTTTAAAATTGTAAAACTTCTTTGATTCGATATTACGCTATATGTCCACCCCGTAGCAGAGCGATCAGCGTGTGTGACTATGGTGCATGGGACACTACTTAGATTCCCAGTATCGCCGCGGATGTTTCCCAAGCGAGATGTCTGGAATGGGGTGCACTTCGGCTCGTGATAACAACCGAGGTTCTTCTTGCAATGAGAAAACAAACAAGTACGGCACTTTTGAGGATGACAATGTAGTATCTCAGCAGTTTGAAGAACACTATGGACAGTTCGAGCAGTACGTCCGACATGAATCCCACTGAACATTTATGAGACATAATAGGATCAGTTCGTGCACAAGATCACATCGGGAACACTTTCGCAATTGTGGACTGCTACGGAGGCAGCACGGGTCAATATCACTGCAGGGGTCTTCCAACGACTTGTTGACTCCATGACAGGTACACTACTGGCCATTATAATTGCTACACCAAGAAAAAATGCAGATGATAAACGGGTATTCATTGGACAGAAAAAAATGGTTCAAATGGCTCTGAGCACTATGGGACTTAACTGCTGTGGTCATCAGTCCCCTAGAACTTAGAACTACTTAAACCTAACTAACCTAAGGACAGCACACAACGCCCAGCCATCACGAGGCAGAGAAAATCCCTGGCCCCGCCGGGAATCGAACCCGGAAACCCGGGCGTGGGAAGCGAGAACGCTACCGCACGACCACGAGATGCGGGCCATTGGACAGATATATTACACTAGAAATGACATGTGATGAAATCAGTACCCAGAACAACCACCTCTGGCCGTAATAACGGCCGTGATACGCCTGGGAATTCAGTCAAACAGAGCTTGGATGGCGTGAACAGGTACAGCTGCCCATGCAACTTCAATACCATGCCACAGTTCATCAGGAGTAGTGACTGGCGTATTGTGACGAGCCAGTTGCTGGGCCACCATTGGCCAGACGTTTTCAAATGGTGAGAGATCTGGAGAATGTGCTGGCCAGGGCAGCAGTCGAACATTTTCCGTATGCAGAAAGACCCGTAGAAGACCTGCAACATACGGTCGTGCATTGTCCTGCTGAAATAAAGGATTTCGCAGGGATCGAATGAAGGGTAGAGCGACAGGTCGTAACACATCTGAAATGTAACGTCCACTGTTCAAAGTGCCGTCAATGCGAACAAGAGGTGACCGAGACGTGTAACCAGAGGCACCCCATAACATCACGCCGGGTGATACGCCAGTATGTCGAATACACGCTTCCAATGTGCGTTCACCGCGATGTCGCCAAACACGGATGCGACCATCATGATGCTGTAAACAGAACCTGGATTCATCCGAAAAAATGACGATTTGCAATTCGTGCACCCTGGTTCGTCGTTGAGTACACCACCGCAGGCGATCCTGTCTGTGATGCAGCGTCAAGGGTAACCGCAGCCACGGTCTCCGAGCTGATAGTCCATGCTGCTGCAAAGGTCGTCGAACTGTTCGTGCAGATGATTGTCGTCTTGCAAACGTCGCCATCTGTTGACCCAGGGATCGAGACGCGGCTGCACGATGCGTTACAGCCATGCGGATAAGATGGCTCTCATCTCGACTGCTAGTGGTACGAGGCCGTTGGGATCCAGCACGGCGTTCCGTATTACCCTTCTGAACCCACCGATTCAATATTCTGCTAACAGTCATTGGATCTCGACCAACGCGAGCAGCAATGTCGCGATACGATAAACCGCAATCGCGATAGGCTACAGTCCGACCTTTATCAAAGTCGGAAACGTGATGGCACGCATTTCTCTTCCTTACACGAGGCATCACAACAACGTTTCACCAGGCAACGCCGGTCAACTGCCGTTTGTGTATGAGAAATCGGTTGGAAACTTTCCTCATGTCAGCACGTTGTAGGTGTGGCCACCGGCGCCAGCCATGTGTGAATGCTGTGGAAAGCACATGATTTGCATATCACAGCATCTTCTTCCTGTCGGTTAAATTTCGCGGTGTAGCGATTTTAATATCCAGTAGTGTAGAACTGCTGCACTACGCCGGGTATATTAGAAGGTATCTCGTAACTCTTATCACCTCATTGTATGTTCGCGGAGCTCTGGGGCAGGGTGTGTGTGTGTGTGTGTGTGTGTGTGTGTGTGTGTGTGTGTGTGAACACAGGCACCCCCCGACCAGCGTGTCTGTTGCAGCCAGTGTTCAACTTGTGCTTTTACCAGTGAGGGCGATGTCTTAGGGGGTTAGTGTAATTACATATGTTACTAGCTTGGACCGTGGCGTTACCCATGGTTAAAGAGTTATTTATAAATAGATGTTAATGCCGAAACTCACTATTCACGCGTAAGCACTATAAGAAAAGCCATCTCTTGTTATATCTTTAAAAGGACATTATAGGTAAAGCTTGTTTACAAAATCATCTACATGCAGGTATACGAGAGGAGTTCAAAAAGTAAAGGCACATTTGTGAAAAGCTGTACTTATTTTGATGATAGAAAACTGAAACATGCGTTATTTTTCTACGTAACCTCCCTGGGCTTCAATGCAGTTTTCCTGGCGTTTTAAGAGTTTTTTATTTCATCAGAAAATACGTTTATCGGTAGCATCTGTAACCAATTTTGCACCGCAGCAATGACGTCTTCATCACTTTTAAATCTTCTTCCCCGTAGTGCTTCCGTTAAGGGTCCAAACATGTGAAAATCGCTTGGAGCCAGGTCTGGACTGTATGGTGGATGTTCCAGCACCTCTAATCACAACTCCTTTATTGCGTCGGCTGTCCGTTTGGCAGAATGTGGGCGAGCGTTATCTTGCTGCAGGATGACATCTCTTCACAGTTTTCCACGACGTTTGGATCTGATTGCAGGTTTTAGTTTCGTACGCGACACATCAGATCCACGATACAATTCAGACCCGGCTCTAAAGCCTCGTTTACGCTGGAGCGACGTCTTGTGCAACATTGTGGCATGCTACGGAAATGTGGCGTGCGTCGTCTTGCTTAGTTCTAAATGTTTTGAAATGCTTACCTACTACACAACACTTTTCCAAAATTATTAAGCAAACATTAGATGACATCGGAAGTTCACTGAAGCTTTTGGCAGATGATGCTGTGGTGTATCGAGAGGTTGTAACAATGGAAAATTGTACTGAAATGCAGGAGGATCTGCAGCGAATTGACGCATGGTGCAGGGAATGGCAACTGAATCTCAATGTAGACAAGTGTAATGTGCTGCGGATACACGGAAAGATAGATCCTTTATCATTTAGCTACAAAATAGCAGGTCAGCAACTGGAAGCAGTTAATACCATAAAATATCTGGGAGTACGCATTAGGAGTGATTTAAAATGGAATGATCATATAATGTTGATTGTCGGTAAAGCAGATGCCAGACTGAGATTCATTGGAAGAATCCTAAGGAAATGCAATTCGAAAACAAAGGAAGTAGGTTACAGTACGCTTGTTCGCCCACTGCTTGAATACTGCTCAGCAGTGTGGGATCCGTACCAGATAGGGTTGATACAAGACATAGAGAAGATCCAACGGAGAGCAGCGCGCTTCGTTACAGGATCATTTAGTAATCGCGAAAGCGTTACGGAGATGATAGATAAACTCCAGTGGAAGACTCTGCAGGAGAGACGCTCAGTAGCTCGGTACGGGCTTTTGTCAAAGTTTCGAGAACATACCTTCACCGAAGAGTCAAGCAGTATATTGCTCCCTCCTACGTATATCTCGCGAAGAGACCATGAGGATAAAATCAGAGAGATTAGAGCCCACACAGAGGCATACCGACAATCCTTCTTTCCACGAACAATACGAGACTGGAATAGAAGGGAGAACCGATAGAGGTACTGAAGGTACCCTCCGCCACACACCGTCAGGTGGCTTGCGGAGTATGGATGTAGATGTAGATGTAGTAAGACTGCATTAAAAACTTTCAGTGTTCGGCTCCACAAATTTAAATTATATGTAAAGTTGTACTCCAGTGCGTGGGAAATAAACATAAACTAAAACCTGAGGAGGGGATGGTTTGATGCAGAGGGGGGGGGAAATCCCCCCCATCCCCCCCTGCAAATCGCACTCTGGTTGCAGCGCGGCGGCAGGCTGGATCGTCTCCCTTCGGCTGCGCCCCCGGCGGTCGCGCCGACGTGCCCCGCATTGGGTAATGGAGCGCAGGCCGGCCGGGTCGTGAGCGCTGTGCGCAGGCGCGGGGCTCTTGCGTCACCGCCATTCGTCAAAACGCGGCGCGTGAACGCGAGCAGCCGATGCTGCATCGCAATCGCCGTGGTGGGGGCAGCACCGGGCCGCGGTGGCGCAACCGGCCCTCTGCCCGTCCTCCGCGGAGGGTCCTCTGCCGAGCCGAGGCGCCGTTGCCGACAACGGCGAGGCTCTGCTCGGTGAAGGGCGCGCGTTTGGATCACGGCCATCTATGGAAGGGATTTATCGACTGCGAGAAAACCGGAAAGAAGAAAATCGAAGTGTTTTGAGGTGTGAGGTTGGTTTGTTTGGTTGTTTGGGGAAGCAGACCAGACAGCTAGGTCATCGGTCTCATCGGATTAGGGAAGGACAGGGAAGGAAGTCGACCGTACCCTCTGAAAGGAACCAACCCGGCATTTGCCTGGAGCGATGTAGAGAAATCACGGAAAACCTAAATTAGGATGGCCGGACGCGGGATTGAACCATCGTCCTCCCGAATGCGAGTCCAGTGTCTAACCACTGCGCCACCTCGCTCGGTGGTGTGAGGTTAAAGAAGGGTGTTGAACGGTAGATGTTTTGATACGATACGAAATGATGAGCTTCTTGGCAGAACCGGACAGGAAAAACACCTCACGGCTGAGAGTTTAAAAAAATTTCCGACGAAATGAACGTCCCTACAAGTTTCTTCTGGTGAGACTTCGATGGCTCATCTGAAGATAATTTTTTCATAATGTGGGGCCACAGTCATAAAATATTTCTTTAAAGTCAGTAGCGCCATTAGATTTTTTTATTTGCCGTTTTACATTTACACGATCATGATTTCGGCTTTAACTTGCCATTATCAAGTGTTTTAACGTTATACAGTGCCTAAGACGGCATACTGTCGTATTTAAAATACACTATTAGACACATTGTCTAAGGGCCAATATTTCTGGTAAAAGCCTACTGCTTTGTTTTATCATTGAGTATACCATATTTCAAATACGACAGTATGCCATCTTAGGAATTTTATAACATTAAAACACTTGATAATGGCAACTTAAAGCCGAAATCATGATCGTGTCAATGTAACACTGCAAATAAAAAAAACAGTCTAATGGCGGTACTCACTCCAAAGTCATCTGAAGATGACTGGGGGGTCCCCTTTCCAAATATCGTGTGACGAATTAAACGCGACCGGTTGTAAGTCCGTAATTTGTTTGAATTGAACGCTTTGCGCTGGATAACGTTTTGAAAGGCCCAAAATACTTTCTCGAAGCCACTGTTCAATATATCCAGCTGGTTACGGTAATGACCATTACAAGGAATGACGACATATACGAGCGGCAGCGTACAAATTTATCGAAGAGCGGTCACGACTACAGCTACAACAGCAGCAGCAGCAGCAGCAGCAGCAACAACAACAACAACAACGACAACGACGACGACGACGACACCCATATTACCGAATCAACCCCAAGGAATGTATTTGCAACGATCTGCCACAAAGTCACGTCATAGTAGAAACTTCCAAAGCGCTGGAGCATTTTTTTAGGTTTGTTTATAAATAAATAAATCTTCTGCTACCTGTCACGATTTTTCTTTACTTTACTATTCGCACGACGCGTTTCGAGAAATAATTCTCATTTTCAAGTGCGTTTTTTGTTTGTATTAAGCCATTTCTTTTGATGTTGTCAGTGTGTGTGAGTCTGCTTCATTTTGTTGACTTTTAAGTTTTCTAATGGTCCATTTGTGTAGTGTCTCTCACACACTTAACATCACACACAACTTGTTGTACACTTTACACATCAAAAATATCTTATCATATATCAATATCTTATCAGATATCTTATACTGGATCAAATCAATTTTTTTTAATTTATTGGCTTTCCACACGAGCCCATAAAGCCATATCAACACTGTAAAGTCAATTATGACGATACTAACGGAAGAACAGCGCAACATCCGGTCCCCGAGCGTAGAAAATCTCCGACCCGGCCGGAAAACGAACCGCACACCCCATTGGTCAACAATCTGCCACGCTGACCTTGCAGCTTCCGAGGCGGACGTTCTCGAGGTTTCTCCGTAAAGGAGAAAAGTTGTGGGAGAAACACAAGAAATATATGAGTTCGTTGAGCGTAAGTGCTACGCTGAGATGACGAGATTGGCGCAAGAGGGGCAGTTGTTCCTGGCTGCATCAAACCAGTCAGAAGATTGATCACCACTTCCCCCCGCCTCCCTCTCCAAAATTGTTCACACTGTACAGGACTCCGAGGATCTTGAGACAAGGAACCAGTGAATGCAAAAGAATGGTTCAAATGGCTCTGAGCACTATGGAACTCAACATCTTAGGTCATAAGTCCCCTAGAACTTAGAACTACTTAAACCTAACTAACCTAAGGACATCACACACACCCATGCCCGAGGCAGGATTCGAACCTGCGACCGTAGCAGTCCCGCGGTTCCGGACTGCAGCGCCAGAACCGCTAGACCACCGCGGCCGGCTGCAAAAGACTATTTAGTTTTTTATTGTTATAATCAGCTTCCTCAGATCAATTACAGACGTAAACTGGAAGTTAGATTAAGGAATGAAGGTATCTGAAATGTGCTTAAAATATTTACAATAACAGAAAAAAATTGAACTAACATGTAAACAGAATGTAGGGCAGATATCCTAAAAAATCTTCGCAATGTAAACACTATGGGGGAACTGACGTAGGCTGGCCCATGAATAATGGAGTTGAACAGGCTAAAGCATGAATGTGGGTGATGGTGATGACGATGATGATCAAATCGCATCTTACTGGAAAATACTAAAGCTCTTAACAATTTTTCACAGAGACGATCGAAGTCATTCTTCTTTAAAAAATAAAAAAAGTAGAGAGAGAGAGAGAGAGAGAGAGAGAGAGAGAGAGAGAGAGAGGAGGGGGGGAGTGAGAGGGTGGAGTGAGAGGAGGGAGGGGGGAGGGGGGAGTGATGTGGGGGTGGGGGAAATAAAGAATATTGCGATCTGGGCTGTAATTTCATCAATACCCATCGTAATGTTTTTAATCAGTAAGATTGTTCTATAGCTGTTTTGCCTAAAGTTCCTAACGGAGAAAAATCTCCAGAGTAACCCCGGGTGTACGCCAACGTAGGAGCATCACTGTTCACGATATACAGGGTGACTCACCTAACGTTACCGCTGGTTATATTTCGTAAACCACATCAAATACTGAGGAATCGATTCCACAGACCGAACGTGAGGAGAGGGGCTAGTATAAATGGTTAATAAAAACCATAAAAAAAATGCACGGAAGTATGTTTTTTAACACAAACCTACGTTTTTTTAAATGGAACCCCGTTAGTTTTGTTAGCACATGTGAACATATAAACAAATACGTAATCAGTGCCGTCTGTTGCATTGTAAAATGTTAATTACATCCGGAGATATTGTAACCTAAAGTTGACGCTTGGGTACCACTCCTCCGCTGTTTGATCGTGTGTATCGGAGAGCACCGAATTACGTAGGGATCCAAAGGGAACGGTGATGGACCTTAGGTACAGAAGAGACTGGAACAGCGCATTACGTCCACATGCTAACACCTTTTTATTGGTCTTTTTCACTGAGGTACACGTACACACGTGGTTTCCGTTTTCAATTGCGGAGTGGAATAGGGGGTGTCCCGACATGTCAGGCCAATAGATGTTCAATGTGGTGGCCATCATTTGCTGCACACAATTGCAATCTCTGGCGTAATGACTGTCGTACACGCCGCAGTACATCTGGTGTAATGTCGCCGCAGGCTGCCACAATACGTTGTTTCATAACCTCTGGGGTTGTAGGCACATCACGGTACCCCACAGAAAGAAGTCCAGAGGTGTAGATCAGGAGAACGGGCTGGCCAATTTATGCGTCCTCCACGTCCTATGAATCGCCCGTCGAACGTGTACCTCACCCCTCATGGTAATGTACATGTGCGTCAATGAAAAAGACCAATAAAAAGGTGTTAGCATGTGGACGTAATGTGCTGTTCCAGTCTCTTCTGTACCTAAGGTCCATCACCGTTCCCTTTGGATCCCTACGTAATTCGGTGCTCTCCGATACACAAGATCGAACAGCGGAGGAGTGGTACTCAAGCGTCAAATTTAGGTTACAATATCTCCGGATGTAATTAACATTTTACAATGCAGCAAACGGCACTGATTACGTATTTGTTTATATGTTCAGATGTGCTAACAAAACTAACGGGGTTCCATTTAAAAAACTTAGGTTTGTGTTAAAAAACATACTTCCGTGCATTTTTAATGGTTTGTATTAACCAATTACACTAGCACCTCTCCTCACGTTCGGTCTGTGGAATCGATTCGTCAGTATTTGATGTGGTTTACGAAATATATCCAGCGGTAATGTTAGGTGACTCACCCTGTATATATCAGTGAGCTAGTACATAACGTCGAAAGCTCCATGAGACTGTTTGTGGATGATGCTGTTCTGTATAGGGAAGTTGCAGCGCTAAAAATAGTAGCAACATGCACGAATACCTGCAGAGAATCGGCACGTTCATAAAGAGAGAGGAAGACTCAGTATTACATGCTGGTATGATCGCTGGACCATCTCTAGAAGTCGCCACGTCCATTAAGTATCTGTGAGTGTGGGAACGGAACGATTTGAAGTGGAACGAGCACACAAAAACTAATAGTAGGAAAGGCAGATTACAAGCTGAGATTCATTGGTACAAGCCTCAGGAAGTGTGGTCTATCCCCTAAATATCAGATTAGGATATTTAGGGGTGAGATCAATGTCAATTTTGATAGTTCCCGTACCCAGCAACAGATGGCAACACCGAAGTTAAGCGCTGTCGGGCTTGGCCGGCACTGGGATGGGTGACCATCCGGGCCGCCATGCACTGTTGCCATTTTTCAGGGTGCACTCAGCCTCGTGATACTAACGGAGGTGCTACTCGACCGAATAGTTGCGGCTCCGGTCTCAAAAAACCATCATAACGACCGAGAGAGCGGTGTGCTGACCACACGCCCCTCCTATCCGCATCCTCAACTGAGGATGACACGGCGATCGGATGGTCCCGATGGGCCACTTGCGGACTCAAGGAGGAGTGCTTTTTTTACATTTGGGGGTTAGCCCGGTTTTTAGGGCTTGTTTTCGTATAGCTTACTAAACCCTCGTTCGATCAATACTTGAATATTGCTCGTAATCTAGGGATCCGTACGAGACAAGATTGACGAAGGAAATAGAGAATATCCATAGAAGAGCAGCGCGTTTCGTTACAGGTTCGGTTGGTAAGCATGAAAGCATCACGGAGTTGAACTCCAGTTCCAGATGTTACGGCAGAGGCACTGCGCACCACGGAGTGCTTTACTGTTAGAATTGCGACAGCGTATATTCCCAGAAGAGTCAAATAATTTATTGATTGATCCTCTGTATAACTCGCGAAAAAACCGTGAATGTAATATTATAGAGATTCAAGCTCACACGGAATCGTTCTTCTCGTGTGCCATTCGCGATTGTAACAGAAGGTAAGTTTAATACACTAAGTACCCTTCCCCACACACCATATGTTGGCTTACGCAGTACTGATATAGATACTGAAGTTCAGAATATTTATCACACAAGGAAGCCACGTATTTGAGTTGTATCACTTTTTATAGCCTTATTTCTCTAGGGCTCATGAACAAAATTCCCGTGTCCACATTATGCGAGACGTCCTCCGAACTACACTTGGCACAGTCCCTGAGTAATTGCACTACCCACCGTGTTCAGCACTTTGTCAACAGATGGTACTACCAACCACCTTACAAGGATAGCATTCAGCTGGTTTAAATAGCGTTCGAACCTATGCATAACAAGCGCACTTACAAGGTGAGCCAGTGCGCGTCCTTCTATGGTCTGCAGAAGAAGTTCCATTTAATGCAAAGTGGCTCGTCGAGTTTCTGTGGAATGCCATTGATGATCGACGCAGTACAGAGAGGACTCCAGGAGCTGCGCTCTCTAAAAGACACCCGCGTGCAGGCGATGTGGTGTCCATTAACCTTCCTGTCTGTTTTTGGAGCCATCCTGCGTATCAGAGAGGGAAGTAAGAGGGTTGGAATTGTAACGTGCCATTAGAAAAATTTATGAATGACAGCGCTGGAAAAACTCTTACGTTATTTGATTTACGAACAGCTGAGCAAAACTGAACGTACTCAGACAGTTCTCTCTTTACTTATTCTGCTCATCACTAGACTGACACACAATTTTTTTTTTCAGCGCAACGCAATCTGACTTTCAATAATACCTACAAAAGAATGGCCCTGACTAACAGTAACCTTCACCTTTCATGAAACACTCACCTGACAAAAATCTTCGTTACTCGAACTACTGCAATACAGCGAACGCCAGCTAAATAAAAGATTCTAAGTACTGAAGGCACTAACTAATGATAGGCATAGTTAGCAAATGGAAGATTTTGATAGAGAACAAACAATGTATTTACCTTAATAGCGTTCAAAAGTATATATATATAATTTTGTGTCATTCAATTAAACAAATTTCCTTTTTCTAACGGACACACGTCCAGGTCGTCCGCTCAAAACTCTGGCATCTCTCTCTCCACATCCACCGCTGCTGGCGGCTCACCTCCAACTGCCCAACGCTACGCGCTGTTCACATCCAACTGCCCAACACTACACAAGCGAATATTCCAACACTGAGTGCAACCTGCCACAGACTGCACACAGCACAGTCAGTAATTTTCATACAGGGTGCTACGTGGCGTTACCAACATAAAAACCTAAACAGACTACTTACAGAACATTAATAGTGGCAGCCGGCCGGAGTGACCGAGCGGTTCTAGGCGCTACAGTCTGGAACCGCGCGACCGCTACGGTCGCAGGTTCGAATCTGGCCTTGTGCATGGATGTGTGTGATGTCCTTAGGTTAGTAAGGTTTAAGTAGTTCTAAATTCTAGGGGACTGATGACCTCAGAAGTTGAGTCCCATAGTGCTCAGAGCCATTTGAACCATTTTTTAGTAGTGGCAACTATTTATTTACAGCTCGTGCAAAATAGATACGTGTTTCAAAGTTTTACTGACCTTCAAATTAGTCACCAGCATTGTGTATAGCCCGTTGCCAGCGATGTGAAAGTCGTAGGATAATCTTAGCAGTGCCAGTAGTATTGACAGTTCGAGCGACGCGGTCCGTTGCCCGACGGATTTGTAGCAGTTCTGAAGCGAAAGCCGTGAAGTGTTTCCTTCAGTTTAGAAATCGAGTCGAACTCACGAGCGCTTAAGTCAGGGAAGTGCAGTAGGTGGTATAGCACTTAGCAACCCCATCAGTCAAAGAAATCAGTAACAGCTTGCACTGTACGTGCTTGAGGATTAAGCATTGTCCTGCAAAATGATGAGGTGGTCCTGCAGTAAGTGTCATCACTTCTGTCTCTATGCTGATCACTTTTGGAACACAACCTACGACCAGCTTAGAGACAGAAGTGATGACACTTTCTGCAGGACCTGACCATCACTCTGCAGGACAATGCTCATGCACGTACAGTGCAAGCTGTTACTGATTTCAGAATAAGATTTTCACTCTGCAGGGGAGTGTGCGCTGATATGAAACTTCCTGGCAGATTAAAACTGTGTGCCGGACCGAGACTCGAACTCGGGACCTTTGCCTTGCCCGCGAAAGGCAAAGGTGCCGAGTTCGAGTCTCGGTCCGGCACACAGTTTTAATCTGCCAGGAAGTTTCAGAATGATTGTCGCTATAACTTCACATTAGCTTCAGTTTCGCATGTTTTGTCGTTGTGGTCATTTCACGAGGCGAATGCGGGAGGAAGTAATATGTTGTCCGGCTCTCTCTGGAGTGTAATCCCTCGGAATTTCAGTGGTGAAACTCTACGTGATGCATAACGCCTCTACCGTTGTGTTTGCTACCGGACGTTGTAGAGCATCTTTCGCGCCGAGTTAAATTCTCTCTCTCTCTCTCTCTCTCTCTCTCCCTCTCCCCCTCTCTCCCTCCCTCTCTCCTAGTAACCCAACCTGTCAAGGGTCCCAGGCTGAGAAGCAACACTCAAGAATCGGCTCAATATGTATGTTAACCACTTCATTTCCTTAACGTTCTTCGTATGAATTTCAGCTTGGCGTCTGCTTTTCATACTATTTGTTTTACTTGTCATTCCACTTCAGATCGCTTCGGATGATTACTTCCACGTATGGTACGGCATATGCTATTTCCAGTGACTTGTCACCAATGGTGTAATCGTACAGCAGTGGATTTCTCTTTTTACAGTTCGCTACAGTCTTCAGACGTTACTGCCTTCTTACAGACAATCACATCATCTGCGAAGGCCGGTCGGTGTGGCCGAGCGTTTCTAGGCGCTACAGTCTGGAACCGCGCGACCGCTACGGTCGCAGGTTCGAATCCTGCCTCGGGCATGGATGTGTGTGATGTCCTTAGGTTAGTTAGGTGCACGTAGTTCTAAGTTCTAGGGGACTGATGACCTCAGCAGTTAAGTCCCATAGTGCTCAGAGCCATTTGAACCATCTGCGAAGAGCCTCGTGGAGCTTCTTGCGTTACCCGCTACACGATTTCCATCAATTGTACACAATAACAGTCGCATATTCGCGGGGAATACTCGCGAAACTGCTTTTACATCTGACGATTTTATTCCGTGAAGAGCGACGTGTTGAATTCTATCTGCGAGGAGGTCCTGAATCTAATCACGAATTTGGTCCGATACTAAAAGACTGTGCGTAGCTGTATCAGTTGTGTTCTCGCAGTCAAGAAACATGGCATCAATCTCGGCGCCGACGTCTACGGCGCACCGAGTCTCACGGCCGAACAGAGCGAGTTGGATTTCCCAATATCTTGTTTGCGGAATCAATATAGATAATTATATGCCATCCTGCGATGGAATGTCCCAAGTTTGTTGAGCCTTTTGCTGCAATTCCCAATGGTTCTTGCAGACCCTGGAGAACAACTGACTTCCCGCTGTGTCATGTTTCATGTCTGTTCAATTGTCCAGAGGTGTGGTGATCTTTCCAGGCCAGGGCACTTCTTGTACATCGACCAGCATGCTGCATCACAGGAGCCGTACGTGGAGGTGCATTGTCGTGCTGGAAAAACACGTCACCTTCCTGTCGGAGAAACGGGCAACGTAGTGGGAACTGGTTACTTCAGCGTTCGGAAACATCAAATGTGACCACGAGTTGTAACTGATGGACCCTATACCATGAAGCCCCGTATGGAATGTGTGTGTCGTGGTCGAATATACTCTTGAATAGACAGCGCACCATGTTTATACCATATACGTGTACGGCCATCAGTGGCATACAGACAGATTCTACTCTCATCACCGAAGACAAGTAGAGCGCCATTCAACTCTCCAGTGAACGCTTTCACGTCAGAGTAGCTGGGATTGGTGTCAGTGGTAACCTGGCCAGAAGCAAACGTCATCTTTATCATGCATTACGCAGACGGTTCCCAGTGGTCTTCTTCGACACAGCAGGTACAACATGTGGCCGGATTTCGTCCCTGAATGATGAACGGTCGGCCACCGCTGCTCGCACAATCCTCGACATTCGTCTGTACTACGAGGACGTCCAGAACCTGGTGTACAGTGTGGGAATACGCCACAGATCACCCCGCTGAAAGTAGCGGAAAACCACCGATACATTCTACATCTATATCTACATCCATACTCCGCAAGCCACCTGACGGCGTACCTTGAGTACCTCTATCGGTTCTCCCTTCCATTCCAGTCTCGAATTGTTCGTGGGAAGAAAGATTGTCGGTATGCCTCTGTGTGGGCTCTAATCTCTCTGATTTTATCCTCATGCTCTCTTCGCGAGATATACGTAGGACGGAGCGATATACTGCTTGACTCCTCGGTGAAGGTATGTTCTCGAAACTTCAACAAAAGCCCGTACCGAGCTACTGAGCGTCTCTCTTGCAGAGTCTTCCACTGGAGTTTATCTATCATCTCCGTAACGCTTTCGCGATTACTAAATGATCCTGTAACGAAGCGCGCTGCTCTCCGTTGGATCTTCTCTATCTCTTCTATCAACCCTATCTGGTACGGATCTCACACCGCTGAGCAGTATTCAAGCAGTGGGCGAACAAGTGTACTGTAACCTACTTCCTTTGTTTTCGGGCTGCATTTTCTTTGGATTCTGCCAATGAATCTCAGTCTGGCATCTGCTTTACCGACGATTAATTTCATATGGTCATTCCATTTTAAATCACTCCTGATGCCTACTCCCAGATAATTTATAGAATTAACTGCTTTCAGTTGCTGACCTGCTATATTGTAGCTAAATGATAAAGGATCTTTCTTTCTATGTATTCGCAACACATTACGCTTGTCTACATTGAGATTCAATTGCCATTCCCTGCACCATGCGTCAATTCGTTGCCGATTCTCCTGCATTTCAGTACAATTTTCCATTGTTACAACCTCTCGATATACTACGGCATCATCCGCAAAAAGCCTCAGTGAACTTCCGATGTTATCCACAAGGTCATATATATATATATATATTGTGAATAGGTATGTATATTGTGAATAGCAGCGGTCCTACGACACTCCACTGCGGTACAGCTGAAATCATTCTTACTTCGGAAGACTTCTCTCCATTGAGAATGACATGCTGCGTTCTGTTATCTAGGAACTCTTCAATCCAATCACACAATTGGTCTGATAGTCCATTGGCTCTTACTTTGTTCATTAAACGACTGTGCGGAACTGTATCAAACGCCTTACGGGGGTCAAGAAAGACGGCATCTACCTGGGAGCCCGTGTCTACGGCCCTCTCGTGGACGAATAGCGCGAGCTGGGTTTCACACGATCGTCTTTTTCGAAATCCATACTGATTCCTACAGAGTAGATTTCTAGTCTCCAGAAAAGTCATTTATTCGAACATAATACGTGTTACAAAATTCTACAACTGATCGACGTTAGAGATATAGGTCTATAGTTCTGCACATCTGTTCGACGTCCGTTCTTGAAAACGGGATGACCTGAGCCCTTTTCCAATCTTTTGGAACGCTACTCTCTTCTAGAGACCTACGGTACACCTCTGCATTGTGCCAAACATGTACAGCAATCCGCACATGTTTCCCGCAAACCCATAATGTGGCCCCCGTTCAAATGGCTGTAGCTGTTCAACAGGAGTACTGAGTCACCGTGGAACATAGTTGTACCCTAGAATGAATGTTGCAAAACTGTTAACTTCTAAACTCTGCACAGTTACTAATGCCTGCAGAGTCAAAACAGAGGGGTGCAAAGACGGGCCACCTCAACGGTATCTGATCGCCGATGACCGCGACAAACGAATCACTAACACTCTCAGTATGAACATCCTGTGACAGTGTACAGAGGCCTTGAGGGTATGGCATTTTTCTTCCATCAGTGTATAAAAGTTCGACGTCAGCGACACGGGCCTATAATATTATATCTTCGGTCACGTCTGAGTGAATGTCAAACTGACATCCTAAACTGGCGCAGGCCGCTTCTTAACCCCACTTTCCCCAGACTCTGGCAACTTGGCCAGAGCTAGTGCTTCCTGCATGCCAGTCAGACGTTAAAATGCGATCTAGCTGCTTCGTCCAGTGCTGCCACCGGTGGCATCACTTTCAATGTCTCCAGAGGACGGAGATGGTCACGGAAAACGTCCGTGGCGAGACCTCTCGGCCGTCTGTAATTCGCCGCTCTTTGGAGGCGCGGAGAGCGGCCGAGTGAGCGAGTGATAGCTCCGAATTAATTACGACTATCCTTCGGAAAAGCGGCGGCGGCGGCAGCGCCTGAGAGAAAGGCCCAGAAGGCGCCGAAGCACGCAGCTCGCCTCCAGTGAAGGGGCTGCTGGAAGGCGGAGGCGGCTTCCGCGTGTGTGTCCAGCAGCTGCTCAACCAGCTTCCGCACGGTCGTCCGAACCCAGCCTCTGGACTAGTGTAAACGAAGGCATGGCAGGGGAAATTGGAGTAAGTTACTCATCGGCCTTCTTCAGACGCCAGCCCACACTCAATAGAAAGAAGCCAATGAGTGTCTGACAATAACAGGTGCAGAAGCATCACGAACTATTGTCGGAATAAATCCTACAGGTTTCGACCATCTAGTCATCTTCAGGTATCATAAAATCTTCTAGTTTTGAGTTAAAAAGCTCCCAACAGATCACACTACAACCCTCTACCGTCATATTGTCAGATTTTGGACGACACATCCACGTACAGAGTGTATAAAACTCGTGTCAGAATCCTTAGGGATTTATTTTTGTACACTGAACATGAAAAAGTTCATATAAACATGAGTCCAAAAATGCTTCATTAGAGTAGTGTGAAAGGAGTTTCCTTGACTCCTGGCATTTGCTTTGTTTTGTGTGATTGTCGTTCGGTCTATTTTGGAGTAGCTACCGTCACAACGATGTATTCGGGGTCTGAAACATCGGGTATGCATTTCACGTACGGCCTTGCAGACGGGAATGCGGAATCCTTCGAACGTGGTTTATGCACGATAGTGGTCCACCTCACTTTACAGTTCTCCAGTTATCTCGACAAACTAGTGTGCGAACAGCTGGATTGTTCGAGTGGGCTCATTGGGTAGCCTGCCCGACCGTCAGATTTGAATAATTGGATTTTTTCCCTTAGTGATATTTGAAATTGTTGCTGTATTCAAAATCGAGTACCTAGGGTCGATGTTCTGAGGCAGAGTATCCAAAAAGGATTTGACCAAATGCGTAACACACCAGGTGTTTTCCACGAAGTGTGGCAAAGAATGGAATGCAGGCTCAATGAATGCGTGGGAGGAGAAGGTGATCACTTGCAGAAATTTTTGGTGAAAGTAAAAGAGGCAGCATAGCAGCGTGGGCACTTCCAAAGTGTTGTTGAGTCCACGCCATGTCCAGCTGCTGCACTACGTCGGACAAAAGGAAGTCCGACACAGTATTAGGAAGTATGCCATGACTTGTCACCTCGGCGTATGGGATAAGAGACAAGATATGCACAAGGGTACATTGTAACATCGTAGTAACCGCGTAGAACATCAACGCACAGTATCTTGTCACTAACTACCATCGGTACCCAACCGACATAACAGTTACAAAAGGAAAACCACTCCAGCAGTATGTGGCATTAGCGGAAGTAAAGTCTTTGATATCAGGCATAATCGTTTTATGACTAATATTTATTAAAGCCTGCTTACGTAATTTAGATTCCGCAAAGAAGAAAAGTAATTGTCAACAAAAGGGATCACATTTGTAGCAGTGAGGCTGTAGTTGCAGCTGTAGGAACTCTAACGTAGAAAAGCGGATGACATAGAAATAGCTCAGTATGTAAATTTCAACCAAAATATTTACAAACAATGGTATGTGGAAAAATTCGAGTTATAGAAAGGGTAAGAAATATAAAACGTTAAAAGTGTGGTAAAATTGTTTTCCTTGTACAATGACAGAGTGCTTACGTCAGTTGAGAACTGATGATGTTATGCAGTAGCAAGTGACGAGTTACTCTATGTTAACTGTAAGACATATATTCTATGATGTCCAGTTTGGAGTAATTTACTCATTGTAATGGATCGTCTTACGTATTTTGCGCCATAGATCTGATGACAGGGTTCTCCTGAAACGCCTCTTGTACTAATAAATTATATAATTCTGGTGAGATAGACAAGTCCTTCACCATTTAATAGAAACAGGCAGGACCCCCGTAAAGGATGGGCTTTTTTTGGGAGGGGGGGGGGCAAATCGGAAAGGTAATTATTTTACCATGTAAGACTTTTTATGTTATAGTATAAATACAGATTCGATTAAATCTTTTAATAGATCGGACAGGCGGACAGGAATTGTTTTGCCGATTTCATTTGCCTTACACGATCCACGAACGTTTTAATCGCTCAAATTTGCGGTAAACTACCACATAAATATTTACTTAATTGACAGCAGTGTTACTGGAGTATCAGTCTCACACATTACGCAGCAGAAAAGCAAATACCTCGAAAAATTCAAAGAAACTAACAAAAGGTTACAAAGTCAAGTCAAGTCATATAAAAACTTAGGCTTCCGCGGCCGGTGTCATAGTGACTAAAATTCTTCTGGGTATTATGACGCGTCACTGCTAAAAACTAACAACAATAATAAACGAAAACTGACGTTTCGGCCGAATCGCAGCGGCCTTGCTCAGGGCCCTGAGGAAGGCCGTTGCAATTCGGGAGAAACGTCGGTTTTAGTTTATTATTGTTGTTAGTTTTTAGCAATGACGCGGCTTAATATCCAGAAGAATTTTAATCACTAAAGTCAAGTCGTCGAGAGCACAGAGCTAGAATGTCAGTTACAACGTCGGGGTTTTCCGAGCACGTCCCGACTGCATTCTTCGAATTCAAACTCAACTTCAACATTCCCCCATTTCTTGTTCCATCTCTTGAATTCACTTTTTTACAACTCTTTCTGAATTTGAGAGGTCATTACTATAGGCAGGACTTGTTGATTTTAGTAACGAATTTTGGAACATGGTGTTGCAACTTGAGACACTCACTGTGGTGTCGAAAAAAATTTCTGACGATTCACTGTGCAACATCTCAGGGCAAAGGGTGTAAAGACTACTGCGAAGTGCTCAGTTGTCATGCGGGAAGGGTTCTTACAGTGTAGTTGTCTCCCAACCTTCGGATGTCTTCATCAGACTCACCACAGAGCTCTGCAACCTTTATAAATAGCTAATTGAATTCATCAATAGTATTTTGTCTTCTTCCAGCCAGTATATTGACGAAATTTTTTAACTACACAGAAATCTTTACGCAGATACAGATTTAGCGATGTTGTAAAGCCGTTCACCATTGAGTCTGCTTTAGAAGAGTTGAAACCTCATATAGTTTCCCGCGCTGTTTTTCCATCAACTTCTTTACACCGCAAACTCCTTTCAGTTGACTTCCAGTCATACTCAAGAACGAATATTATTAAGAAACGATTTTGGTACTAGAAAATTTCCATTGCATCCAGTATAAGCCCAAACATTTGCCCCCCCCCTGCGTGGGGGTCTGTAAACAGGAATGGTGACAAGTTTATTTAACGGCAGGAGACTGCAGCCGCTTTCCGCAAGACTACGCCTCCGGACAATTCCTAAGACAAATGGCGCAGCCCATGTTAAGCCTGCAGTGGCGAGCGCGACTAAACTGGGTCCGGCATTTCCGCAGGCAGAGCAGAATGCAGAAGCGGCCCGGCCGGCGCGGCGGAGGGGCGCCCCGTGGGCGTGCTGGAGTGCTGCAGGCCTTGGCGGCCGACGCCTGACGTCAGGGTTCGCGCACCTGCTGCTCCTGCCTCTGACTCTGCAGCGTCACCCCTCCCTCTCTTACTGCGCTACGCTCTCGTCATCCCATCCACTTGCCGTTCGAGCCTTGCACGCGGTGCGAAGTCACACAGCAGTGGACTCACTTATGCAGACGTTCGTAATGAGCTCCGACTCACGGATGTAAAAATCCAAATATTGTGCAGACGTTTGTTACTCTGAAACTTCCTGGCAGATTAAAACTGGGTGCCGGACCGAGACTCGAACTCGGGACCTTTGCCTTTCGCGGGCAAGTGCTCTACCATCTGAGCTACCCAAGCACGACTCCCGCCCCGTCCTCACAGCTTTTAATTCCGCCAGTACGAGGTGCATTCAAGTTCTAAGGCCTCCGATTTTTTTTCCTAATTAACTACTCACCCGAAATCGATGAAACTGGCGTTACTTCTCGACGTAATCGCCCTGCAGACGTACACATTTTTCACAACGCTGACGCCATGATTCCATGGCAGCGGCGAAGGCTTCTTTAGGAGTCTGTTTTGACCACTGGAAAATCGCTGAGGCAATAGCAGCACGGCTGGTGAATGTGTGGCCACGGAGAGTGTATTTCATTGTTGGAAAAAGGCAAAAGTCACCAGGAGCCAGGTCAGGTGAGTGGGGAGCGTGAGGAATCACTTCAAAGTTGTTATCACGAAGAAACTGTTGCGTAACGTTAGCTCGATGTGCGGGTGCGTTGTCTTGGTGAAACAGTACACGCGCAGCCCTTACCGGACGTTTTTGTTGCAGTGCAGGAAGGAATTTGTTCTTCAAAACATTTTCGTAGGATGCACCTGTTGCCATAGTGCCCTTTGGAACGCAATGGGTAAGGATTACGCCCTCGCTGTCCCAGAACATGGACCCCATCATTTTTTCAGCACTGGCGGTTACCCAAATTTTTTTGGTGGCGGTGAATCTGTGTGCTCCCATTGAGCTGACTGGCGCTTTGTTTTTGGATTGAAAAATGGCATCCACGTCTCATCCATTGTCACAACCGACGAAAAGAAAGTCCCATTCGTGCTGTCGTTGCGCGTCAACATTGCTCGGCAACATGCCACACGGGCAGCCGTGTGGTCGTCCGTCAGCATTCGTGGCACCCACCTGGATTTTGAGGTCGTCATGCAGGATTGTGTGCACAGAACCCACAGAAATGCCAACTCTGGAGGCGATCTGTTCAACAGACATTCGGCGATCCCCCAAAACAATTCTCTCCACTTTCTCGATCGTGTCGTCAGACCGGCTTGTGCGAGCCCGAGGTTGTTTCGGTTTGTTGTCACACGATGTTCTGCCTTCATTAAACTGTCGCACCCACGAACGCACTTTCGACACATCTGTAACTCCATCACCACATGTCTCCTTCAACTGTCGATGAATTTCAATTGGTTTCACACCACGCAATTTCAGAAAACGAATGATTGCACGCTGTTCAAGATAGGAAAACGTCGCAATTTTAAGTATTTAAAACAGTTCTCATTCTCGCCGCTGGCGGTAAAATTCCATGTGCCGTACGGTGCTGCCATCTCTGGGACGTATTGACAAGGAACTCGGCCTCATTTTAAAACAATGCGCATGTTTCTATCTCCTTCTAGTGCGGAGAAAAAAAAAATCGGAGGCCTTAGAACTTGAATGCACCTCGTAAATGGAGGAGGAAGAAGTTGGGTAAGACAGGAGCAGGTGAAGTATAAAGATGAAAGATAATGGAGTAGCAGAGCGGAGATGGGGATCAAGGAGCAAGGGGGAGGAGGGACAGGTGAAGGTAGAGGTGGAGGAGAAGGAGGGGAAATAACGGGAGGTGGAAGAGATGGACATGAAGAGTGTGGCGATGACGTCGGAGATGTTTCTGGGGTTTGTGACTGGATGCCTGAAGTGCGGCGTGGTTCAGCTGAGATAGTCAGCCGGCCGGAGCGTTCCCACCCGCGCGGTCTGCTCCCTCGTGTCGTCAAACAGCGGCCGCTCTCCGTGGGAGTCTGGCCGCTGTTTGCCCAGCAAACAGTCCGCTCCTACGGCGACGCCGCTCGGAACGCGTGTCTCCAAAATTAGCCGCGTGTGATTCCACGACCACGCCGTCCTGCAGAGGTCGGCCGGCCTGTCCCCGGACCGTTCCTCCAGTTCCCACGGCGTTCGTCCACCCTCGACAATCTTGCGGGCATGAGGACGCTTCAGTTTCTCAAACAGTTGACTAACAGGATCTCCCGCTCGTGGAAATTACGTCGGCTATCCACCTCGAGGGGCACGAAAGGAAAGCACTGGTTTAGAAGGGAATGAGACAAAGTTGTAGCCTATCCCCGATGTTATTCAATCTGCATATTGAGCAAGTAATAAAGGAAACAGAAGAAAAGTTTGGAGTAGGTATTAAAATCCATGGAGAAGAAATAAAAACTTTCAGGTTCGCCGATGACGTTGTAATTCTATCAGAGACAGCAAAGAACTTGGAAGAGCAGATGTACGGAATGGACAGGGTCTTGAAAGGAGGATATAAGATGAACATCAACAAAAGCAAAACGAGGATAATGGAATGCGGTCGAATTAAATCGGGTGATGCTGCGGGAATTAGATTAGGAAATGAGATGCTTAAAGTAGTAAATAAGTTTTGCTATTTGGGGAGCAAAATAACTGAAGATGGTCGAAGTAGAGAGGATATAAAATGTAGACTGACAATGGCAAGGAAAGCGTTTCTGAAGAAGAGAAATTTGTTAACATCGAGTATAGATTTAAGTGTCAGGAAGACGTTGCTGCAAGTATTTGTATGGAGTGCAGCCATGTATGGAAGTGAAACGTGGTCGATAAAATAGTTGGGACAAGAAGAGAATAGGAGCTTTCGAAATGTGCTGCTACAGAAGAATACTGAAGATAAGATGGGTAGATCACGTAAGTAATGAGGAGGTATTGAACAGAATTGGAGAGAAGAAAAATTTGTGGCACAACTTGACAAGAAGAAGGGACCGATTGGTAGGACATGTTCTGAGGCATCAAGGGATCACCAATTTACTATTGGAGGACAGTGTGGAGGGTAAAAATCGTACAGGGAGAGCAAGAGATGAATACACTAAGCAGATTCAGAAGGATGTGGGCTGCAGTACATACTGGGAGATGAAGAAGCTTGCACAGGATAGAGTAGCACGGAGAGCTGCATCAAACCAGTCTCTGGACTGAAGGCAACAACAACAACAACAACAACAACAACAACCACCTCACGAGAAGTATTTGTAAGAAAGCGGTACTTTTTTTCCTCCATTACATGTCTGGGGGGGGGGGGGTGGAAAGATAGTAACACCGCCAGAAATGCGGTGTTGTATCTGCCTACGAATGGCAGCTGTGTAGTGTGCGTAATACGTTGCAAATGTCAGTCGTAGTTCGAACAGTGTTCTGTGTAGTTTTGAGTGAATTCGAATGTATGGCGGGTGATTTCGTATCCGAGGCAGCGGAATTGTCTGGGGTTTCAAGAGGCATCGTTTCCATAATTTAAATCGCAAACAAGGAAAGCGGAGAAACATCGTCCGATAAGTCACAACGCAGGCGACAGTGTTGAGCGATCTTGACGGACGGTCATTGAAGAGGATTCTGACGAAAAAGAAGAGGCCGACAGCTGCGAAAGGCACTGCAGAACAGAGTGATGATCTCGCGAAATCTGCCAACACCAAAATACCACAAACGGACCTCCATAAGGTGGAAACTGCAGGGCGACATGGAATTCCAAAACCATTCATCAGTGATACAACTACATCTACATATGTACTCCGCTAGCCACCAAGCGGTGTGTGGCGCGGAGGGCATAATTCGGGCCAATCTCCCCTCCCCCCCCTGGCGCGAGGGAGAAACTACTGTCTGAAAGCCTCAGTACGAGTTCTAATTTCCATCTTTGAGTGGTGACCATTGCACGATATAAAAGTTGGTGGTAAAAATACACTCCTGGAAATTGAAATAAGAACACCGTGAATTCATTGTTCCAGGAAGGGGAAACTTTATTGACACATTCCTGGGGTCAGATAAATCACATGATCACACTGACAGAACCACAGGCACATAGACACAGGCAACAGAGCATGCACAATGTCGGCACTAGTACAGTGTATATCCACCTTTCGCACCAATGCAGGCTGCTATTCTCCCATGGAGACGATCGTAGAGATGCTGGATGTAGTCCTGTGGAACGGCTTGCCATGCCTTTTCCACCTGGCGCCTCAGTTGGACCAGCGTTCGTGCTGGACGTGCAGACCGCGTGAGACGACGCTTCATCCAGTCCCAAACATGCTCAATGGGGGACAGATCCGGAGATCTTGCTGGCCAGGGTAGTTGACTTACACCTTCTAGAGCACGTTGGGTGGCACGGGATACATGCGGACGTGCACTGTCCTGTTGGAACAGCAAGTTCCCTTGCCGGTCTAGGAATGGTAGAACGATGGGTTCGATGACGGTTTGGATGTACCGTGCACTTTTCAGTGTCCCCTCGACGATCACCAGTGGTGTACGGCCAGTGTAGGAGATCGCTCCCCACACCATGATGCCGGGTGTTGGCCCTGTGTGCCTCGGTCGTATGCAGTCCTGATTGTGGCGCTCACCTGCACGGCGCCAAACACGCATACGACCATCATTGGCACCAAGGCAGAAGCGACTCTCATCGCTGAAGACGACACGTCTCCATTCGTCCCTCCATTCACGCCTGTCGCGACACCACTGGAGGCGGGCTGCACGATGTTGGGGCGTGAGCGGAAGACGGCCTAACGGTGTGCGGGACCGTAGCCCAGCTTCATGGAGACGGTTGCGAATGGTCCTCGCCGATACCCCAGGAGCAACAGTGTCCCTAATTTGCTGGGAAGTGGCGGTGCGGTCCCCTACGGCACTGCGTAGGATCCTACGGTCTTGGCGTGCATCCGTGCGTCGCTGCGGTCCGGTCCCAGGTCGACGGGCACGTGCACCTTCCGCCGACCACTGGCGACATCGATGTACTGTGGAGACCTCACGCCCCACGTGTTGAGCAATTCGGCGGTACGTCCACCCGGCCTCCCGCATGCCCACTATACGCCCTCGCTCAAAGTCCGTCAACTGCACATACGGTTCACGTCCACGCTGTCGCGGCATGCTACCAGTGTTAAAGACTGCGATGGAGCTCCGTATGCCACGGCAAACTGGCTGACACTGACGGATGTGGTGCACAAATGCTGCGCAGCTAGCGCCATTCGACGGCCAACACCGCGGTTCCTGGTGTGTCCGCTGTGCCGTGCGTGTGATCATTGCTTGTACAGCCCTCTCGCAGTGTCCGGAGCAAGTATGGTGGGGCTGACACACCGGTGTCAATGTGTTCTTTTTTCCATTTCCAGGAGTGTATATGCTCTACATCCTCGGCGAAGATCGGATTTCGGAATTTAGTGAGCAGCCCCTTCCGTTTAACGCGTCGTCTATCTGCAAGTGTGTCCCGCTTCAAACTTTCTGCAAGATTTGTAACGCTCTCGCGATGGCTAAATATGCGAATTACGAATCTTGCCGCTCTTCTTTGGACCTTCTCAATCTCTTGAATCAGACCCATCTGGTAAGGGTCCCATACAGACGAGCAATACTCTAAGATTGGACGAAGTGAAGTATTGCAAGCAATTTTATTTGTTCAAGGGCTGCATCGCTTCTGGATTCTACCAATAAACTGCAATCAAGAGTTCACCTTGCCCGTTACTTGTGTAATGTGATCATTCCATTTGAGATCATTTCGAATACTCACATCCAGATACTTGACGGATGTTACCTCTTTCAAATACTCGGCATTTATTTTGTACTCTTACGTTAATGGGCATTTTCGCTTTATTATACCCAGTAGGTTACTAATGTTGAGAGATAACTGCCAGTCATTACACCACGAATTTATTTTCTGCAAATCCTCAATGATTTGTTCACAAAGACAAATGCCCTTAACAAGAAAACGTGGTAGCAAAGCCGTAAAACCTGGACTGTGTGTGAATGGAAGAAAGTCATTTGGTCGGATGCGCCTTGTTTCACGCTATTTCAATTTCTGACCGAGTTTACATCGAAAGAAGGAGACGTGGCGTGGGCAGCCATATCGTGGTGTTCCGTATACCGCACGGTTACTCTGCATTACTGCCAAGGACTGACTAGACCTATCCCGTACAATACTTGTTCCCCAATGGCGATGCTGTGTTTCGAGACGACACAGTCCCTGTTCACAAAACTCTCATCGTTTAGGACTGGCATCTCCGTGGCTATCACACTCACCAGATCTCAGTTTTATTAAGCCTTTGTCGCCTGTTTAGCAGAGAAGCACGTATGATCACTATCTACATTCGTCACCGTTGCCAGAAATATTTTGCAGGAGGAATGGTATGAGAATCCTTTAAAAATATGTAGCACTTGTATTTAGCCATTCAGAGACGGCTGTAGGTTGTTTTGAATGTCAACTTGTTTCCTTCAGCCATATTACGATTGGGAAAGTATTTTCACGGCTTTCCGCTCTCTAGATATAGACAACTGTCTCCGCTACAATCATCAAGAGCAGAAATATTGTGAGTTATTCTTAATCGAGAGAAACATTCAGATGTAAGAGTAACTTTGGGCGTACTCGAAGGGAGAGTTAGAGACTATTATTATTGTCCACAGTACATAGAATTGACGTAATTTATAACATGGAAGCGCCATGATGCTGTTTCCGTATGATGCTGTTATATATAAACAAGTCGCAACGTTAGAAAATTGTAAAGATATGCAGGAAGACATGCTAAGGAACGACGTGTGGTTCATGAATTGCCAGTTAACCCCCGACTTAAACTAAACATATTGCACATTAGTATGCGGGGACACCCATTACTGTATGGTTACACGACTGTTGAACGATCATTGGAAGCAACGGTACAAGAGATCTGCAAAATAACAGGAGCACTTTTCGTGAAGGGTTCCGTAGTAATCACAAAAGCGTCATACAACTACAGTGGCTGCCGCTACAACGAAGATGTTGTGCGTTGCGGATTAGTTTACTGTTATAATTCCAGTAATTTAAGTTTCTAGAAGAGCAAACCAATATATTGCTTTCTACTGTGTGTATCTCGTGAAGAGAAAATGAACGCAAAGTTAGGTACATTTGAGGTCAGAAGAGAGTTTTCGTTTCGTGCACCATCTGCAACAGGAGTAGGAGAGAGAGGGATGGGGCTGGGAGAGTGGAGTAATGGTAGTCACCCCTTAAAAAGGGGGTGTAGAAAATAGGAACATTTCTTAATCACAACACTCAATAAACAGAATATAGTTAGAGGCTGAAATACTGTACAATGGTCAAGTGGATGGGGTAAACGTAGGAGAAAAGAATGAAATAGACAGAATAAGTATCGGATTATATTTAATACAACGAGAACCGCGTGGGTGGAAATGGTCTGTCTAGAATCTGTTGTTAGAAAGTGAATAACAAGTGGCCAGCCGCGCGGAGTGGCCGAGCGGTTTGAGGCGCTATGCTACGGACTACGCGGCCCCACCCGCCGGAGGTTCGAGTCCTCCCTCGGTCATTGGTGTGTGTGTGTGTGTGTGTGTGTGTGTGTGTGTGTGTGTGTGTGTGTGTTATTCTTAGCGTAAGTTAGTTTACGTAGTGTGTAAGACTAGGGACCGATGACCTCAGCAGTTTGGTCCGTTAGAAATTCACACGCATTTGAACATTTTGAACACGTGGTCAGCTGACTTTCAATACGTAGATTAAAAGGAATGGCCAAAAGTCGCAGGGAAGCGCTGTGAGACGAACTGGTTGCTGAAGGCTATGCGTTGCATTTGTCTCCGTAAAATCATGGTAGGAGTGGGTCCGTGACGCCAAACATTCAGTTTGCTAGGAACTCGTCAATACAATCACAAAACTACTCTGATATTCTACAGGCCCGTGTAATTTCTTCATTAGATGACAATACGGAACTGTACCGAATGCTCCTGGACGTCAAGAAACGTGGCATCGACCCTTGCGCCGATATCTAATGCCTTCTGGATCTCGTGGACGAATATAAAGAGCTTTGTTTGATAGTTGAGTTAATTTGGGAGGGGGGGGGGGGAGGCGAGACTGTGAGGTCATCGGTCTCATCGGATTAGGGAAGGATGGGAAAGGAAGTCGACCGTGTCCTTTCAAAGGAACCGTCCCGGCATTTACCTGAAGCGATTTAGGGAATTCACGGACAACCTAAATGAGGATGGCCGGACGCGGGATTGAACCGTCGTCCTCCCGAATGCGAGTCCAGTGTGCTAACCACTGCGCCACTTCGGTCGTTCTTTTTGTTTCACACAATCGAGGCACCCGAGTATGGTACACCTAAGGAAATTTGTGGTCTCTCTTCCTCGCCGAATTCAGGCTATTATTAGAACTAGAGGCGTTGTTGCATGGTATTAGCGTGGTGTTCCCTAGAGGTGAGTAATCATTTGTGCCTTCTTATTTACTTCGACCGGAACTCTAACTGTAGAAACTCCAATGGTCCAGCGACGAAGAGGATGAGGGAATGATGCACGGAGGAGGGAGGCGAGGGGAGGGACTGCCCTATCTGGGCAGGTGAAGGCTCGGGTGTAAGAAACGGCGGAGGCCTTAAATGAGTGATTACGTCAGCACTCAGCCGGCGTGAGCTGGCCGGGCAACGAGGCAACTAGAAGGCGGGCGATCTCTGTTCCCGGCAGCACGCGTGCCCGGCCTGCTAAGGCTGCGGCTGTCGGCGGTCGCCACAGAGCAGCCTGCGTCCTCAGTGCGACGTCTTCCGTCCTGCCGTCCCGCCGGTGGGACTCAAGAGGCTCCGCTGACACGCGTAGCGCACTGCGCATGCGCGCCGATAGCAGGTAACGTAATGAGCAGCCGACCGCGGGGGCCGCCCGCCGTTAAAGACCGGCCTCCGCCACCATAACTGGCAGCTTTACGGCTTGCGCCCGGCAGGACGTGGCGCTTTCTGCGCCTCCCGTGCCGCCTCACTACTAGTGACACCGCCCGATGAGCACTGAAATTATTTACGGCTGATTTCTGCACAGTAGATATCAGTTACGATAGCCGGTATCCCTTATGTGCTCACAAAAGCAGCGTAACCTCGTAACATGCGAATGATGTCAGACATAGGAGATTTTATATATACACTCCTGGAAATGGAAAAAAAACACATTGACACCGGTGTGTCAGACCCACCATACTTGCTCCGGACACTGCGAGAGGGCTGTACAAGCAATGATCACACGCACGGCACAGCGGACACACCAGGAACCGCGGTGTTGGCCGTCGAATGGCGCTAGCTGCGCAGCATTTGTGCACCGCCGCCGTCAGTGTCAGCCAGTTTGCCGTGGCATACGGAGCTCCATCCCAGTCTTTAACACTGGTAGCATGCCGCGACAGCGTGGACGTGAACCGTATGTGCAGTTGACGAACTTTGAGCGAGGGCGTATAGTGGGCATGCGGGAGGCCGGGTGGACGTACCGCCGAATTGCTCAACACGTGGGGCGTGAGGTCTCCACAGTACATCGATGTTGTCGCCAGTGGTCGGCGGAAGGTGCACGTGCCCGTCGACCTGGGACCGGACCGCAGCGACGCACGGATGCACGCCAAGACCGTAGGATCCTACGCAGTGCCGTAGGGGACCGCACCGCCACTTCCCAGCAAATTAGGGACACTGTTGCTCCTGGGGTATCGGCGAGGACCATTCGCAACCGTCTCCATGAAGCTGGGCTACGGTCCCACACACCGTTAGGCCGTCTTCCGCTCACGCCCCAACATCGTGCAGCCCGCCTCCAGTGGTGTCGCGACAGGCGTGAATGGAGGGACGAATGGAGACGTGTCGTCTTCAGCGATGAGAGTCGCTTCTGCCTTGGTGCCAATGATGGTCGTATGCGTGTTTGGCGCCGTGCAGGTGAGCGCCACAATCAGGACTGCATACGACCGAGGCACACAGGGCCAACACCCGGCATCATGGTGTGGGGAGCGATCTCCTACACTGGCCGTACACCACTGGTGATCGTCGAGGGGACACTGAATAGTGCACGGTACATCCAAGGCGTCATCGCACCCATCGTTCTACCATTCCTAGACCGGCAAGGGAACTTGCTGTTCCAACAGGACAATGCACGTCCGCATGTATCCCGTGCCACCCAACGTGCACTAGAAGGTGTAAGTCAACTACCCTGGCCAGCAAGATCTCCGGATCTGTCCCCCATTGAGCATGTTTGGGACTGGATGAAGCGTCGTCTCACGCGGTCTGCACGTCCAGCACGAACGCTGGTCCAACTGAGGCGCCAGGTGGAAATGGCATGGCAAGCCGTTCCACAGGACTACATCCAGCATCTCTACGATCGTCTCCATTGGAGAATAGCAGCCTGCATTGCTGCGAAAGGTGGATATACACTGTACTAGTGCCGACATTGTGCATGCTCTGTTGCCTGTGTCTATGTGCCTGTGGTTCTGTCAGTGTGATCATGTGATGTATCTGACCCCAGGAATGTGTCAATAAAGTTTCCCCTTCCTGGGACAATGAATTCACGGTGTTCTTATTTCAATTTCCAGGAGTGTATTTGATGTGATTTACGAAATATATCCAGCGGTAATGTTAGGTAACTCACCCTGTATATATATATATATATATATATATATATATATATATATATATATATATGTGTGTGTGTGTGTGTGTGTGTGTGTTAGGTGACTAGGTAATGTTAGTTGACTCACCCTGTATATATATATATATATATATATATATATATATAGGGTGAGTCACCTAACATTACCGCTGGATATATTTCGTAAACCACATCAAATACTGACGAATCGATTCCACAGACCGAACGTGAGGAGAGGCGCTAGTGTAACTGGTTAATACAAACCATAAAAAAAATGCACGGAAGTATGTTTTTTAACACAAACCTACGTTTTTTTTTAAATGGAACCCCGTTAGTTTTGTCAGCACATCTGAACATATCAACAAATACGTAATCAGTGCCGTTTGTTGCATTGTAAAATGTTAATTACATCCGGAGATATTGTAACCTAAAGTTGACGCTTGGGTACCACTCCTCCGCTGTTTGATCGTGTGTATCGGAGAGCACCGAATTACGTAGGGATCCAAAGGGAACGGTGATCGACCTTAGGTACAGAAGAGACTGGAACAACACATTACGTCCACATGCTAACAGCTTTTTATTGGTCTTTTTCACTGACGCACATGCACATTACCATGAGGGGTGACGTACACGAACACACGTGTTTTCCGTTTTCAATTACGGAGTGGAATAGAGTGTGTCCCGACATGTCAGGCCAATAGATGTTCAATGTGGTGGCCATCATTTGCTGCACACAATTGCAATCTCTGGCGTAATGAATGTCGTACACGCCGCAGCACATCCGGTGTAATGTCGCCGCAGGCTGCCACAACACGTTGTTTCACATCCTCTGGGGTTGTAGGCACATCACGGTACACATTCTCCTTTAACGTACCCCACAGAAAGAAGTCCAGAGGTGTAAGATCAGGAGAACGGGCTCGCCAATTTATGCGTCCTTCACGTTCTATGAAACGCCCGTCGAACATCCTGTCCAGGGTCAGCCCAGTGTTAAATTGCGGAATGTGCAGGTGCACCATCATGCTGATATCACATACGTCGACGCGTTTCCAGTGGGACACACTCTATTCCACTTCGTAACTGAAAACGAAAACCACGTGTGTACGTTTACCTCACCCCTCATGGTAATGTACATGTGCGTCAGTGAGAAACACCAATAAAAAGGTGTTAGCATGTGGACGTAATGTGCTGTTCCAGTCTATTCTGTTTATATGTTCAGATGTGCTAACAAAACTAACGGGGTTCCATTTAAAAAAAACGTAGGTTTGTGTTAAAAAACGTACTTCCGTGCATTTTTTTATGGCTTGTATTAACCAGCTACACTAGCCCCTCTCCTCACGGTCGGTCTGTGGAATCGATTCGTCAGTATTTGATGTGGTTTACGAAATATATCCTGCGGTAACGTTAGGTGACTCACCCTGTATATATATAAACTGGCATATTTTGCTTCACTCCATTATGCCATATGGTATCATATTTTGGGGTAACTCCACAAACAGAGGAAAATTTTTTAGACTGGAGAAGCGTATAATAAGAGTAATGAGTAGTGTGAATCCAAGAACATCATGTCGAAACCTATTCAAAGAATTGGGCATATTAACCACAACTTCTCAGTATATTTATTCCTTAATGAAGTTCGTTGTAAATAATACATCTCTTCTCCCAACCAACTGCTTTGTACACAGTATCAATACTAGGAATAAGAACAATATACATGAAGGTTTAAAATCACTTACTCTTGCGCAGAAAGGAGCCCAGTATTCAGCAACGCATATTTTCAATAAGTTACAAGCAACCATTAAGAATTTCGTTTCAGACAAGGCACAATTTAAACATAATTTAAAAGAATTTTTGGTGGCCAACTCCTTCTATTCCATCCATGAGTTTCTCAACAAGTGCAGTAGACCATTTTAATGAAAATTTATTATACTTTAATTTTTGACAATACTTGGTTGTAACAGCCAAGTAACTACCTACTGTGTGAATGATGGATGTATGGAAAGCAGATGTAAGTCTTAAGTCTGTAAATAGTGGAACTTTAATTTTAAATCTTGTATATAATCTGACTGTTCTTAACTGAGGATCACTGAAATGAATAATTTACTTTAATTTTTGACAATGCTTGGTTATAATAGCCAAGAAACTAGCAAATGTCTCAATGATGCATTTAAAGAAAGCAGATGTAAGTATTAAACCTGTAAATATTAGAAGTTTAAATTTAACTCATGTACATAATTTTACTGAGGATCATTAAAATTAATGAAACTCAAATTTTTCTAATTACATTTTTGTAATGTGTTTATCTGACATGTTCCACACCCAGAAGGATTCCCTCTTTTATGGGTCTATGGAATGAATAATTAATCTAATCTAATCTAATTTAAATTGATACATACAACGATACACACTTTCTACATATGAAGCAGTTGTTTCATTGTTTTACTGTTCATAATAAAGCGTTCGACAATATAAAAGCGCGCAAGATGTTCGAAATTCTGAGGGAAAATATGAGTAAACTGTAGAGAAAGATGGGTAATATACAGTACACTGAAGTGACACAAGTCATGCGATACCTACTACGAGGGCTATTCGGAAAGTAACGAACGATAGGTCGGGAAAAGGAAACCACAGTGAAAATCAAAACTGTTTTATTTGCATCAGTTAGCTAAAAGATCCAGCTACTTATATCCATAGTCGCCGACCCGACTTACACGTTTGTCTTAGCGTTGTACCAACATTCCAATACCCTCGTTATAGAAGACAGCCGCCAGTGCATTCGCCAATTCTTTACGCTGGCCTACAGCTCGTTGTCTGTGCCCAAATGTTTCCTTCATAGCCAGCGGTTCGTGTAAGCAGAGATGAAACTGAGAGGGAGACAATCACGGGCTGTATTGTGGGTAATCAAACATTTCCAATTGAAAACGATGCAGGACCATCTTCATTGACCCTGCACAATGCGGCTGAGAATTGTCTTGAGGAAGAAAATGCACGACAGTTATGTAATGTTGGCTGCAAAGCTTCGGCCGAAATTTCTTACCAAGTCTTCGTAATTGGCGGGGGACACTACTGTTCTAGGAATCTTTTATGTCCTCCCTGCGTGCTCAGAACCAAAAAGAATGACGTAATGCGATCGACGGGCATACTAGAGACAATGCCCAACACACCTGTGCAAAACTTCATCGGAATTTCACTGTGGTTTCCATTTCGCGATCGTTCCTTACTTTCCGAATAACCCTCGTGTCGGATCTCTTTTTTCCCGTAGCTGATAAGATTCGCTGATGACATTGCTAACCTCAGTGAAAGTGAAGAAAAATTACAGGATGTGTTGAATAGAATGAATAGTCTAAGGAGTACAGAATTTTGAGTCACAGGAAATCTAGAACAGATGAACGTAATGGGAAGTAGCATACATGAGAACAGCGAGATACTTAGCAACATCAGAATTGGGGGATCAGAAAGTAGACGAAGTTAAGGAGTTCTGCTACCTGGGCAGCAAACTAACCATGATGGTTGGAGCAAGGAGGATATACAAAGCAGACTAGCAGAGGCAAAAGGAGCATTTCTGGCCACAAGAAGTCTACTATAGTTAATGTGAGGAAGAAATTTCTGAGAATTTGTTTGGTAGTGAAACATAGACAGTGAGAAAGTGCAGAACGGGGCGCATAACAATCTCTACGACGCGGAGGAGAAATTTGTGGGAACACTGCGTTCACTGCGGCTGACATTCAGCTGGATATTAGCTGTAGTGTTGTTGAGCTCCCACTGTGGGGGAACGAACCAGCCAGTTAGTTAATTGTCCTTGCGAGGACAGAGATGGCATTTTAATATGCACGCTGCTCCAGCCATGCACGTGCATAGCGCCATATTCCAAGACTAGGGATGAGTACATGTTTTCTCACATCATCAGAAACATAGGGAAAGTTTCTGCTACAAAAATCTCCAAAGGCTTAATTAGTTATTATAGGAAATTCAGTGTGCGAGAGCAGTCATGTAGACGACAGCTCATGTAGCTAAAAAAAATACCGTGAGCACAGGCGTAAACTTGTTGGTTCACCAGCTTGCGTCCACTGTAAACTCGAGCGACCTTGGGTGATCTTTATTTCTCAACTTGTCGCTTTGCTAACCATTCTCCGTAGACTTGATTGTCATCCTAAAAAGTACTGAACTTTGAACCAGAATCAGATGATTTATCATAGTGCTGGCCAACATCATGACGTAGTCGTAAGAATAATTTTGTAAAGAAACTTCTAGTTAAAATTTACCATTGTTGAGTTTAGGATTGTTTCAGTTTCGGAGGACGAGATGCCTTCGTTTGACAACTGTTGTAACATTGTCACATTGTAAACCGTATAAATAATTGTATTTCTGTGATAAGACTGCAACATTAAACCAAAAATATTTACAGCTTACACAGTTGTTCTGTCCTGAAAACTTTACAGATAACATGTAATGTTTCAGCAAGATAATGCAGGACCACTTGTTGACTATGCTGCCCTGAGCTACCTCGATACAGAGGGTGGTCGTCTGCTGCCCTGGCAAGCACGCTCTCGAGATCCCTCACCCACTGAGACATCTCTTCATGACTTGCCAAGAGAGTGGCACGCCAACATTGGCCAGCCACTATGACTGATTAACTCTGGCATAGAGGCTAAGCAGCATGGAGTGACGTAGCGGTACCTGTCATCTTAGTTCGGTTCAACTCGATACACAGTCGCATTAGAGCTACTGTTTCTGCCAGAGGTGATAGATTTTTGTACTAAATTTCGCACCCTGTAAAATGGACTACAAATATAGTCATGTATTCTTCCTATTACGCTGTAAACGCAGAGTAAGTAATTTTTATTTGCCGTCGTACATGGGGTTGCAGTCTAATGGCTAACAGTGTAGAAAAAAAAGAGAAGAGCATCGACCTTCAACTACGAACGTGGTTTTTATGTAAAGTGTAGTTCATTTCGAGCCCAGCGAGACTACATTCAAATGGTTCAAATGGCTCTGAGCACTATGCGACTTAACGTCTGAGGTCATCAGTCGCCTAGAACTTAGAACTAATTAAACCTAACTAACCTAAGGACATCACACACATCCATGCCCGAGACAGGATTCGAACCTGCGACCGTAGCGGTCGCTCGGCTCCAGACTATAGCGCCTAAAACTGCAAGAGACTACATTCATGTGCTTTAAATAATAACTACGTTGTGACAGAAGAGTGGTGTTCTTTCCCTTATATTTTACAAATATCAATCATTTTCGCTGGAGACACAGAGTCAACCACTCCAGCAATAGCTACTATGGATAAAATAACTCATTTTATTTGTTGACTTCTCTGCAAGGCAGCCTTTATCAATATATTTCCTGTGCCCGACTAAGCCAGTCGTTTCACAGCAGCCGCCCCACAATCCCCCCGCCCCCCAATAGTGTTGCCTCGAAGTTGAAGCTACGAGGTGCATTCAAGTTCTAAGGCCTCCGATTTTTTTTCTCCGGACTGGAAAGAGGAAGAAACATGCGCATTGTTTTAAAATGAGGCCGCGTTCATTGTCAATACGTCCCAGAGATGGCAGCACCGTACGGCAGATGGAATTTTACCGCCAGCGGCGAGAATGATAACTGTTTTAAATACTTAAGTTGGCGACGTTTTCCTATCTTGAACAGCGTGCAATCATTCGTTTTCTGAATTTGCGTGGTGTGAAACCAGCTGAAATTCATCGACCGTTGAAGGAGACATGTGGTGTTGGACTTATGGATGTGTCAAAGTGCGTTCGTGGGTGCGACAGTTTAATGAAGGCAGAACATTGTGTGACAACAAACCGAAACAACCTCGGGCTCGCACAAGCCGGTCTGACGACACGATCGAGAAAGTGGAGATAATTGTTTTGGGGGATCGTCGAATGACTGTTGAACAGATCGCCTCCTGAGTTGGCATTTCTGTGGGTTCTGTGCACACAATCCTTCATGACGACCTGAAAATGCGAAAAGTGTCATCCAGGTGGGTGCCACGAATGCTGACGGACGACCAAACTGCTGCCCGTGTGGCATGTTGCCGAGCAATGTTGACGCGCAACGACAGCACGAATGGGACTTTCTTTTCGTCGGTTGTGACAATGGATGAGACGTGGATGCCATTTTTCAATCCAAAAACAAAGCGCCAGTCAGCTCAATGTAAGCACACAGATTCACCGCCACCAAAACAATTTCGGGTAAGCGCCAGTGCTGAAAAAATGATGGTGTCCATGTTCTGGGACAGCGAGGGCGTAATCCTTACCCATTGCGTTCCAAAGGGCACTACGGTAACAGGTGCATCCTACGATAATGTTTTGAAGAACAAATTCCTTCCTGCACTGCAACAAAAACGTCCGGGAAGGGCTGCGCGTGTGCTGTTTCACCAAGACAACGCACCCGCACATCGAGCTAACGTTACGCAACAGTTTCTTCGTGATAACAACTTTGAAGTGATTCCTCATGCTCCCTACTCACCTGACCTGGCTCCTAGTGACTTTTGGCTTTTTCCAACAATGAAAGACACTCTCCGTGGCCGCACATTCACCAGCCGTGCTGCTATTGCCTCAGCGATTTTCCAGTGGTCAAAACAGACTCCTAAAGAAGCCTTCGCCGCTGCCACGGAATCATGGCATCAGCGTTGTGAAAAATGTGTACGTCTGCAGGGCGATTACGTCGAGAAGTAACGCCAGTTTCATCGATTTCGGGTGAGTAGTTAATTAGAAAAAATATCGGAGGCCTTAGAACTTGAATGCACCTCGTACTTCGACGTAAGATAACGCGACGTCAAACTCGCCAGCGGCTGAGAGGTTGGGACCCCAGCGGCGTGCGCTTCGCCGGTTGCCTAGCGCACAGGCGCGATACGCAAACAGGTGGCCGCTGTGGAGCTAGGGGGGGGGGGGGGGGGGAATCGAGGCGACAGATGTCTGTCCGCGGAGCACTGTTTGCTCGGCCGGGACGCTCTGTTTGCACGGGTGTCGGTGCGCTTGCGCACCGGTCCATCTGCTCCTCGAGCTCCCTTCTCTTCGTGAGCATTTCTCCCTCACTCTCCACATAACGGAAAACAACACTGTGTAATGATGACCCTTCAAACTCTAACGATGTTTGCACTCGACGGTGAGTGTTGAAAGAAGTCGAGAAGATTCGACAATCGAATCGAAAGTTGGCTGCCTTTTGCTGGAAACAACTTAGCAGAATGAGTATGAATGGATCACACATCGAAGTTTTTCGAGACCGCCATCCCTGTATAAAACCTTCTTGGTGTTGTGACAGCTTCAGATCAGAGTTAACACTCGAGCTTCATCATAATACCAAGTGAAATCACACAGTCAGTGGCAAGATATAACGCCACTATAAAGGAGGCACACTATGTTGCTGCCAGAGATCGTCTTCTGACGACTAAAGCGGCGATTATCTTCAAAAACTTGAGTTTTAGCCCAGATTTGATGGGGTCGCATCAAAAAGATGTTATATATGAATCTAATTACAATGAAATGAATACCCTTAGCTGCATACAGGCGTTGATATAAGTCAACGGGGACAGCTCAAAATGTGTGCCCCGACCAGGACACGAACCCGGGATCTCCTGCTTACATGGCAGACGCTCTATCCATCTTTTTTTTTTTTGCATTTTGTTCGTTGTTGATCGATGTGATTGGTCGCTGCGGACGTCCCATGACATCCGTTAAAGTTCGTTTGTTGATCCTTACACTCAGTTTTTTTATTACAGAGGCCAACCAGCTCTCTGCTCGAACACGCTGAGCTACCGTGTCGGCTTTGCACCTAGGACACAGAGGATAGTGCGACTGCAGGGACTTATCTCTGGCACGCCTACCGTGAGACACACTTTCGCAACTGATTGTCCCGCACTACATTCATAGTGCCCCTGCCCATCATACTCATTTCTCGCAGCTTTACTGCCGATTCCCGTAAGAGTTCGGGGACTGTTTGTGTATCAGCCCAGAAGAAGATGGCCAAATGGCCAGTGAACCTTATATATATGAATCTATCAGTTTAACTTTTCTATAGCAACTTAGAAAAAAATACGAACATTACACACTGCTAACCATTGCAATTGCAACACCGAGAGGGATAGCAAATGAAATTTTACTTATTGTACGTGTAAAATATAGTAATAACAATGCATGATTACATCCGTACGTGATTTGGGAGGTTCGCAGGGTGCGAAATATAGTGGAACTGCCACCTGTGGCAGTAAGACAGGCTCTTAACAGGCTGTACACCGAATCGAACAGAGCTTGGATAACAGATACGGGTACGTCATTCTATGCCGCCTCTATGCCATAAATCGTCAATCGTAGTGGCGGCGTGGAAGTTTCTCGGCAACCCATGACCATGGAAAATGTGTTAGCCAGGGCAACAGTCGAACACATTCTGTATCGAGGTGAGCTAGGACAGCACGAGCAATGTGAGATAGTGCGTTATCTTGTTGAAATATAACGCCGCAGAGAGCTCGAAGATTGTGCACAGCCTATGGCCTCGACTCGTTTGAAATGTAGCGGCCTCATTCTGCTGCCACGTCTACAGAAGGCGCAACAATGGTCCCTGTGCTGACACTCCGTGTTGCTCCATCTGTTGTCACAGTGTCCATGTTGATACTTGCGTTACTGCGAACAGGCCCATTTCCTGTGATCCTGCACAGGCGAGAGGACAACGTATCCTCTCGGGCGCTAGTCGCGTGAAGCCTATGAGATCATTCATGACGCTGAGTATAGTCCTCCACATTCGCATGACAGTATTACGATCCTGATGAACGCAAACAGCAGTATTGCGATTGTTGAACTGTGGTCTACATAGGTCAAGATCCTGCCGCTGCCGAATCCCAACACGCGCTGGTGGAGGTCTCTCTTTCTTACACGAGACGTAACACGATCTTCTCAGGAGCAACCAACATTCATACGAGATTTTTGAATCAGAAGAAATCCGCCGCATAATCTTTCCGCGCATACAAACTATACATGGTTTTGCCCTCACCCTATCCAAACTCCACCGAAGCTATCCTGCATACCTTGCTACGCTTTCACTAGTGGAAGAAATGTTCGTTAGTACAGCAAGTTATGCAGGACAGCTTGCGTAAAGTTTGAAAGCTAGGAGACAGAGATAATGGTGGAAATAAAGCCATTGTGGCGGATCGGGAGTCGTGCCTGGATACCTCAAGTCAGACACTTCTAATCTTCATGAAAATTTCAGAATAGTGAAGATTGAAATATTCATTGTGGGTTAGATGATAAGTATACTGGATAACTAATGAAGAGGCGCTGAATCGAATTATAGAATATACTTGTACTGAATTAATAATAAGGTCTCAGAACCTGCTCTAACACTTCACGCCTGAATTTGTACCTCTGCTTCTTTATTCATTGTGCTAACTGAACCTGCATAACGTGTCACCTTGTCTTGTATATTACTGTCTCTTCTAAAGGCTCTAACCCCACACATTTTATTAACTGGCATTTAATTATAGCAAATCGTACTAAGAAAAAAGTGTTTTTGATGGCTCTTCAATGTGCTTTTGCCTTGAAACGGCCTACTTTAATAACGCGCAAATTGTAATTCAAAAATTTCTTCTCTGCTGGGTCCACAGCTTACGTGAGATCAAAACGTGACATTGTTACATAAATTGATTTCTAGTTAGCTGCAAAATATTTTATTTGGCTTGCGCTGTCAAGATTTAAGTGAACTTGAACGTGGTGTTATAGTCGGCGCAGGAGCAATGGGACACAGCATCTTCGAGGCAGTAATGAAGTGGGGATTTTCCCGTAATGACCCTTTTCACGAGTGCACCGTAAATATCAGAAATCAGGTAAAACATCAAATCTCCGACATCACTACGGCCGAAAGAGAACGAGACCAACGACGACTGAAGAGAATTGTTCACGACGGAAGCGCAACCATTCCGCAAACTGCTGCAGATTTCAACACTGCGCCATCAACAAGTATCAGCGTGCGAACCATTCAACGAAGTATCATCGATATGGACTTTCGGTGCCAAAGGCTCACTCGTGTACCCTTGATGACTGTACGACACAAGGCTTTACGCCTCGCCTGGACCGGTCAACACCAACATTGGACTGCTGATGACCGGAAACATGTTTCCTGGACAGACGAGTCTCGTTTCAAACTCTATTGAGCGGATGGAAGAGTACGGGTATGGAGACAACCTCATGAATCCATGGACCCTGCATGTCAGCAGGGGACTGTTCAACCTGGTGGAGGCTCTGTAATGGTGTAGAGCGTGTCAAGTTGGAGTGATTTGGCACCCTGATACGTCTAGATACGAACCTGACAGGTAACAACTACGTAAGGATCCTGTCTGATCAACTGCATCCATTCAAGTGCATTGTGCATTCCAACGAATTTGGCCTTGTCAAGCAGGACAATGAACACGTCCAGAATTGCTACAGAGAGGTTCCAGGAACACTCTTCTGAGTTTAAAAGCTGGCCACCAAACTCCCCAGATATGAGTATTATTGAGCATATCTGGGATTCCTTGGAACGTACTGTTCAGAAGAGATCTTCGCCCCCTCGTTCTCTTATGGATTTATGGAGAGCCCTGCAGGATTGTTGTTGTTGTTGTTTTTGTTGTTGTGGTCTCCAGTCCTGAGAGTGGTTTGATGCAGCTCTCCACGCTACTCTGTCCTGTGCAAGCTTCTTCATCTCCCAGTACCTACTGCAATCTACATCCCTCTGAACCTGCTTAGTGTATTCATCTCTTGGTTTCCCTCTACGATGTTTACCCTCCACGCGGCCCTCAAATAGTACATTGGTGATCCCTTGATGCCTCAGAACATGTCCTACCAACCGATCCCTTCTTCTAGTCAAGTTGTGCCACAAACTCCTCTTCTCCCCAATTCTATTTAATACCTCCTCATTAGTTATGTGATCTACCCATTTAATCTTCAGCATTCTTCTGTAGCACCACATTTCGAAAGCTTCTATTCTCTTCTTCTCTAAACTATTTATCGTCCATGTTTCACTTCCATACATGGCTACACTCCATACAAATACTTTCAGAAACGACTTCCTGACACTTAAATCTATACTCGATGTTAAGAAATTTCTCTTCTTCAGAAACGCTTTCCTTGCCATTTCCAGTCTACATTTGATATCCTCTCTACTTCGCCCATCATCAGTTATTTTGCTCCCCAAATAGCAAAACTCATTTACTAGTTTAAGTGTCTCATTTCCTAATCTAATTCCCTCTGCATCACCCGACTTAATTCGACTACATTCCATTATCCTCGTTTTGCTTGTGTTGATGTTCGTCTTATATCCTCCTTTCAAGACACTGTCCATTCCGTTCAACTGCTCTTCCAAGTCCTTTGCTGTCTGACAGAATTACAATGTCATCGGCGAACCTCAAAGTCTTTATTTCTTCTCCCTGGATTTTAATACCTACTCCACATTTTTCTTCTGTTTCCTGCAGGATTAATGGTGTCTATTTTCTTCAGCACCACTTCAGACATTAGTCGTGTTGCGGCACTTCAGCTTGCTCGCGGTTGCCATGAACGATATTACGCAGGTGTGTCAGTTTCTTTGGCTCTTCAGTGTAGGTGGCGTTCTTGCATGTCACTGATCTACGCTGAAATGCAAGTTCAGAATTTCTGACATGCTAGATATTGCTCTGCACCTTCAGAAGGACTCTTCAACGTGCTTTTTTCTACGCTATGACGTCAGAAACTCGACACGGTCAACGTTGTTCGAATTCACGGGTCCGTCTGCTATTGGCTTGAGCGTTCATCAACTACAATGGGAACTTCATCTGACGTGCCTCGAGGCGCGGAACACTCCCGGTGTGAGGACTGTCTTTTAAGAGTGCGTGATTTCTGGCCACGGCCCCAAGTGTGTCTCGACGCTGCAGCAGTAAGGTCCGGGAAACGACGGAAGAGCACTTTTGAGGTCGACAGTGGCGGTGCTATGGCTGGGCGACGCCTGTTCGTGGCGCCGGCCGCCAGAGCGGTGGTGGAGTGAGTGTCTGAGAGTGTGGTGACGAGCTGAGGTCGGCGCGGCGGCGCGCGGCCTTGACCGCCGGGCCGGCCGGCGTCCGCCCGCCGCGCCGCTACCTCACAGTCATCAGCGGCGTTGCACCTTCTCTCCGCCCTGCGCCGCCTGCTCCTGCTGCCGCCGCCGCCGCCGCCTCTGCAGCAGGTGGGCGGCGGCGCAGCTGGCGGTGCGCTCCGCTGCTCCCGTCACTTCGCAAGCTCCCGGGAAGTCACACTCTGACGAGCGGAGGTGGGACCCGGGTCAGGTCGGGAACCGCAAAAGGCAGTTTAGAAGGCTCAGCGATCTCGCCACGCTCGTTCCCACCTCAAAATGGTTCAAATGGCTCTGAGCACTATGGGACTTAACGTCTCAGGTCATCAGTCCGCTAGACTTACAAGGAGACGGCACGACCGTGGGGTCCGGGATTTGTCCGAAATTTTATGTGGTGAAAGAGGACGCCTAACACCTCAAGTGGTTAAAACATTAGGACGCACTACTCGGAAAATCCCGAGAAATAACGATTCAAAGTTTCTTAGGTCCCTTATGAGTATAGTCAACTGTCGAGCCGCCGTCTGGCCTAGATGTTCTGGGCTCGGACTCTTACGCCAGAGGTTTCGGGTTCGATTCCTTCTCCGACATTTATTTTTTCTTCTGTTGCTTGCACAATTGCAGCGCATTGTTACAAGAGATTCGTGAAATTAATTCCCGGAAAGACTGTATAAAAATTCATTCTATAATTCACCATCAGTTATCGTCACCAATATTCCGAGACATGATTCAATATGCCTGGTTTGCCTCAAAATTATCAGAAACTCAAAACATTTTCGTAAATGTTAATGGGGCATATTTTTGTACAGATTTATTGCAAATGCCCTGTGATTGTAAAAAATCCGCTTTTATATGTTGCACAAGATGTCCCAAAAATTATTGCTTTGTTTGTTTTTACGATAATTACCACTGCGGTTCTTGTTTATAGTAATTATATGTATAAAAATTGAATGTTTCCCAATCGAATTTCTTATTCTGATTAAAAACCCAATGATTCTCCTTATATACTTTACAATGAAAAATGGAAAACCCACCGCCATGAATTGTGTTGTTGGACAAAAAGAAAATAATTTTTATTCAATAATGTAGCTAATTTCTTAAAGATAATGTAGGTTTGGGAAACTTTCTGAATAATTGGTGTAATAACAAAAGAAAATGAAATAGAAGAAAAAAAAGTGCAAGACGAGGAATAGAACGCGAGACCTCTGGCGTAAGAGTCCGAGCCCTAAACTTCTAGGCCAGACGGCGGCTCCGCAATGGACTAACATTTTATACTCATAAGGTACTTAAGAAACTTTGGATCCATTTTTCCCGGGATTTTCCGGGTAGTGCGTCCTAATATTTTAACCACGTGAGGTGTTAGGAGTCCTCTTTCACCACACAAAATTTCGGACAAATCCCCGACCCCACGCTCGTGCCGTCTCCTTGTTACAACTACTTAAACCTAACTAACCTAAGGACAGCACACACATCCATGCCCGAGGCAGGATTCGAACCTGGCACCTTAGCGGCAGCGCGGTTCCAGACTGAAGCGCCTAGAACCGCTCGGTCACAACGGCCGCTCGGTCACAACGGCCGGTGTTCCCACCTCGCTTACATCCTCGTCGAACCTAACAAGCGGGTCTTGCACGTTCAGGATGACATTTATTGAATTATGTGACATACAATCGTCATAACTTCTGAACGGTTTGCGTTTGGACGTTCAAACTTCACGATCGGCCGTGGGGCGTGAAGAGAATTAGTATGCGCTGTATTGATCGGCTTAGCGACGAAGCCCACTTTTATTTGGATAGGTTCGTCAATAAGCAAAACTGGCGCACTTGGGGGACTGAGAATACGCATTTCGCCATCGAGAACTCTCTTCTCCCTCAGCAGATGACTGTATGCTGTGCAACGTCCAGTCACGGAACAATCGGTGCGATATTCCTTGATGCCACGGTGACTACCGAACGGTACGTGTAGGTTTTGGAAGACGATTTCGTTCCCATTATCCAAAGTGACCCTGATTTCGACAAGATGTGGTTCATGAGCCTTCGGTACCACCTCAGCGGATGCACTGCGTATGGTGCTCGGAATATGCCCTATACATATCACGATCAAATACAGAGTTGCAAGGTACTGGTTAAAGGTGGGGAGACTAGATAAGGTACACACAATAACTTGTGTGCCGATAGAGACGATACATCACCTTAAAAGTTGCGTTTGGATACATGGCAAGTTGAGTGGGATGTAAATGATAAGAGACGTAGACTGCACGATTTCCTCCCTGATATAAGGGAGTGGTTGAGAATGAGACATATCGATCCCAGCCGCGATATGGTACGTTTCTTAACCGGACACGGACCTTATCCCACGCATTTAAACCGCGTGAGTCTGAGGCAGACGCCTACATACACATGCGGGGAAGAAGGTTCCCCAGAACTCACTGTCTTTTTCTGCGGGAAATACGCGAACAATAGACATACACTACACAGACTACACAGATACAGACATATATATATACAGCAATAAAAGACGAAGAACAATGGGCACAATTAAACGCATTGACAAACAGTATTTCAAAAACAGCACATGAAGAGTACATGCGGACACGACTTAAGAGACATGCCTATGTGCAACGTAACAACAATCTCGAGAGGGCAGACAGCGATACCCACAGTGACAGCGAAAATAGTGACAATGAGGAGGAACAGGAGGAGGAAGCTGAGATGTGACAGTAAATAAGCATAAGGTGCTGGCGATCTAGCCAAAAAATCACCAATTGCTGTACATGGATGGGCACCTAAAGGAGTTAATACATGGGATTAGTAATAAATAAATAGTATAAGCAATATTATTTCTCTACTAATAACCATTTGTGTGTGTGTGTGTGTGTGTGTGTGTGTGTGTGTGTGTGTGTGTGTGTGTGCGCGCGCGTGCGCGCGCGCGCGACTGGCGGTCAACGGCTCGAAGAAACCATTCCGAGGTATTCACCGTCAATCACATTCGGTGATGGTACTAACAAATCTCTCCTCTAACCTATCATCTTTTTATATTCTTCTTAAAAAAGCAACATATTTTTATTTATATTTCAACATTAAATTATTGTTATTTTGAGGAGTATCATTCCTTGTAAATATTGGAGATAAAACAAAAGAAAAGAAAACTGTAAAAAGTTTGAAAACGAAATTGTAATATGTACGACCTGTTTTAAACATCAGGTAACAGGTCTATAATTTGGCAATAAATAAATAAAAATTCCAGACGTCTTCTGAAAAATCCAGCCGATGTGCGAACCCGTCTGAACGTCTACGGTGGTCTGCAAATGAAGGAGATACAAATACCCACCGTACCGAAATTTGGATCCTCCGATAGTGCCGCTTATCGTCGTGGAAAAGTCTGTACTGCGAATTCATTTCATCCGCCTCTACTAGGAACAACACACTAAATTCTAACCCAAAATGGACGGTTGGAGAAAGAAAACAGCTATACGAAAAAATGCTCAACAAACAACGAAAAAAGTCAGTAGTTTATGTTCTAAAGAGTGAATGCGTTCTTTAATGATTTATGTAAACCAGTAAGAACCAGTTGGAAGGAGCTGCAAATAACGGCATTCTGAAATCGTTTTGGTCGTTTTCGATATCAGAAGACACCTCCTGTATATTTCTCGGTCCCTGTTCACAAGCGGCTTCTGTGGACACGAAGGTGTTTCTTTGCAGCCATATATACATCCGCTCTCTCTTCGCAACAATATCATGCGATACGGAGAGGTTGCGGTAAATCAGTGAGTCTGAATTTCTGCTGACGGGGCCACAGAACTTGATAGATATGGTGACGTCAGTTAATGCGCCTTCACAGATTTGATCTCTAGGACTATGAGCGGACACTAATTAGCGAACGAACTGTACTCCGAAGCTTAATTCTTAGTAATACGCTACACGGCTGTACGGACTTAAAAGTGCCTTTTCTTCACGTTTGTTTATTTTCTGTTTATGAGCATTACTTATGAATTGCATGTCAGCAGGTCTAACGGCATTTGCAGTCGTTATATCCGCAACTGCTAGACGTGTTGCTTTTATTCATTTACCTACCGCTGCGTTGTCCAAAGCAAACATGATTTTCCTCTATATCGCCATCCATCTTAGTCGCAGAAAACAACTCCGGGAAACGTGAAGCTGACGTCACGAATGTATATGCAGTTTGCACGGGGCCCACAAGAAAGACACGGCGTGGCTCGTACGTCGCAGCGCGTGACACGAGTCTTACGAGTGAGTGCCAGCAGCCGTCTCTGACGGGGAGCCAGTAACTGTTTCAGAGGAATTTAATAATTGTGGAATGCATGTTTCAGTACATGCGAGTTCTGGATAGCAAACAACTAAATTAAGACCTCTAGCGTGAGCTTTTTCAATTAAATATTGTTTTCCCGTGGACCCTGTATGGTGCCGAGCGTTCGCGAAGTGTGCGGGACAAGCCGACTTCTGTGACGTCACAGTAGGACTGTTGATATTCATACCAGGAATCCGATATTCTCATATTAAAAAACTATCGTTATCGGCCCTCGATATACGGAAGAAGGTATCTGTATATCGACGGAAAAAATAAAGAGGTACCGGCCTATAAAAATATCGGCTGCACTTTGTAAATACACTGTGGTGAAAAGTATCCGGACACCCCCAAAAACATCAGTTTTTCATATTAGATGCATTGTGCTGCCACCTACTGCCAGGTACTCCGTATCAGCGACCTCAGTAGTCATTAGACATCGTCAGAGAGCAGAATGGGGCGCTCCGCGGAACTCACGGACTTCGAACATGGTCGAAGTGATTGGGTGTCACTTGTGTCATACGTCTGTAAGCGAGATTTCCACACACTCCTTAACATCCCTAGGTCCACTGTTTCTGCTGTGATAGTGAAGTGGAAACGTGAAGGGACACGTACAGCACAAAAACGTACAGGCCGACCTCGTCTGTTGACCGACAGTTGAAGAGGGTCGTAATGTGTAATAGGCAGACATCTATCCAGACCATCATACAGGAATTCCAAACTGCATCAGGATCCACTGCATCAGTATCCACTGCATGTACTAGGCGGGAAGTGAGAAAACTTGGATTTCATGGTCGAGTGGCTGCTCATAAGCCACACATCACGCCGGTAAATGCCAAACGACGCTTCGCTTGGTGCAAGGAGGGAAAACATTGGACGACTGATCAGTGAAAAAACGTTGTGTGGAGTGAAGAATCACGGTACACAATGTGGTGATCCGATGGCAGGGTGTGGCTATGGCGAACGCCCGGTGAACGTCATCTGCCAGCGTGTGTAGCGCCGACAGTAAAATTCGGAGGCAGTGCTATTATGGTGTGGTCGTGTTTTCATGGAGGGGGCTTGCACCCCTCGTTATTTGGCGTGGTACTATCACAGCACACGCCTAAATTGATGTTTTAAGCACCTTCTTACTTCGGAACGTTGAAGAGCAATTCGGGGATGGCGACTGCATCTTTCAGTACGATCGAGCACCTGTTCATAATGCACTGCCTGCAGGGGAGTGGTTACACGACAATAACATTCCTGTAATGGACTGGCCTGTACAGAGTCCTGAACACTTTTGCAATGTTTTGGAACGCAGACTTCGTGCCAGGCCTCACCGACCGACATCGATACCTCTCCTCAGTGCAGCACTCCGTGAAGAATGGACTGCTACTCCCCAACAAACCTTCCAGCACCTGACTGAACGTATGCCTGCGAGAGTGGAAGCTGTAATCAAGGCTAAGGGTGGGCCAACACCATATTGAGTTCCACCATTAGCGATGGAAGGCGCCAAGACATTTTCTTCCAGGTGTACGGATACTTTTGATCACCGGTTCAAGAGCTGTTATTTGAGTATTGATTTATTATCACACAAACTGTACAGAAACAAGCTAGCAGCCTGCTTATTCCCCTTAGAGTAAGAATTGAAAGGGAAACGACGCATGTTCGTGCTTTGCGATAAGCACTTTGCTAATAATGGTAAATAGATGTAAGAGGCACAATAAAAGGTGTGCGATGGGTATGTCGTTCGGATTCGTCCACAACACTTCATGTCGACTTTCCTGTTTTATCATTTCTGCAAACGTGTGCGACCTATGAGTTGTAATGCAAAATTGGCTGATGAAGCTAAACGTTGCAGATTCTGTTGGATTCTGTTGGTAGCGCCGGGCGCGAATTACATCAGCATTTCCCCTCACACGCCTCTGTCCACCGCAAAGACCAATCTTTTCATTTACATTTTCGTTCACTGTTTTCAGCAATGTTTTTTAAGAATATCGATATGACGAAGTTGCACACTAGTTGAGTTTAAAAAAATTTTAAGGTAACTGGTGTGCTCTTTGTTTGCATCGGAAATATTTGTTATTCTATTCACACCACCAGCCTGCAGTGTAATCGGACTTCTTCTTTGTGCCACCTATACTTGCTTCACATAGTCAAAGAGAAAGACCGGACGTGAGGGAAGTGCAAAAAGTAATAAGATTCCTTCAGAGTTTGAAAGTAAAACTGTGTTGTACTGCAATGTCAAATATTTACTGCAAATTGCGAAAAAATGTAGTAAAAAATGAAAATGTCGGCATTCAATATTGTGATTTCGGTATCGATATATCGGTGGAAAAATATCGCCGATGCACATCGATATCTCTTGTAAAAAATACCGATCTATCGATATTTTATCAACAGCCCTACGTCACAAGTTCGTTGCAGTGCCCTTATATCTCGTTGGCCAGGATTTGCAGCATGTGATGTCCTCGATATTATGCATTGAATTATAGCCAAAAACAGAAAAAAACGACAGGAATGCAATGGAGCGAACAAATCATGAACAATAAAAATGTGATAAGCCCAGCTTTGCTTTGCAGGTAAGAAGTCGTCTAAACGCAAGTCGGCAAGAACGTTTTCGGTTCGGACATTATGGAGTCTAATTCAGACAAATCGAAATAAACCAGCCAAAATCCAGTGGTATTCATACAAGCCTCAAATGTGAATAATATGTATGGTTCACAATTTCATGGCAACGGCCTTGCCGCAGTGGATACACCGGTTCCCGTCAGGTCACCGAAGTTAAGCGCTGTCGGGCGTGGCCGGCACTTGGGTAGGTGACCATCCGGGTCGCCATGCGCTGTTGCCATTTTTCGGGGTGCACTCAGCCTCGTGATGCAAACTGAGGAACTACTCGGCCGAATAGTAGCGGCTCCGGTCAAAGAAAACCATCGCAACGGCCGGGAGAGCGGTGTGTTGACCACACGCTCCTCCTATCCGCATCCTCAGCTGAGGATGACACGGCGGTCGAACGGTCCCGATGGGCCACTTGTGGCCTGACGCCGGAGTGCTTTTTCACAATTTCATGGTGTGTAGACTCCTAGCGAATGAGTTATGGTTCAAATGGCTCTGAGCACTGTGGGACTTTACATCTGTGGTCATCAGTCCCCTGGAACTTAGAACTACCTAAACCTAACTAACCTAAGGACATCACATACATCCATGCCCGAGGCAGAATTCGAACCTGGGACCGTTGTTGTCGCGCGGTTCCAGACTGTAGCGCCTAGAACCGCTCGGCCACTACGGCCGGCCCACCGAATGAGTTATGTAGTCCGCATCTCGTGGTCGTGCGGTAGCGTTCTCGCTTCCCACGCCCGGGTTCCCGGGTTCGATTCCCGGCGGGGTCAGGGATTTTCTCTGCCTCGTGATGACTGGGTGTTGTGTGCTGTCTTTAGGTTAGTTAGGTTTAAGTAGTTCTAAGTTCTAGGGGACTGATGACCTCAGAAGTTAAGTCCCATAGTGCTCAGAGCCATTTGAACCATTTTGAGTTATGTAGCGAAATTTAATGGTGGGTAGTTAAAATGTCTTTTTTCCATAATGATGCGCTAAGGCCGAAACAGCCTCTAATGACCGTGCTGTCGACGGGACGCTAAACTCTGTTCTTCCTTTCTTTTCCAAACCGACAGCCGAGCTGATGTCGTTCCAGAAATACACTACGGCGCACGCGCAAGTTTATTTCTGCAGAGTACCCTGTTTTCCACACACTCACCCGTTACGTATTCCGACGCCCTTCGTGCTGTACTTATCAATATGTAAGGCGAGCTGCTACGAAAGTGCGCGGGCAGGCGATGTTAATTAAGCCGTTGTGGATTTCCTTGCGACGACACTTTGGCGAAGGCCGCGGCATCGTCGGGCAGGTCTGGCCGGCCCTGAGCGCGCGGCGCTACGGGAGCGGCGCAGCGGCAGCCGCCGCCTGCGACCGACCTGGATGGCGCGCTCTGCCGGGTCACGGCGAGGCGGGTATCGCGGTAGCCGCGCGTTGGCCAACCGCCGCCACCTCCAAGGCCGCCGCCGCCGCTGCCGCCTTCTCCCTTTTCCCAGCGACGCCCACGCAGCGCCGCCTGCCCTTCCGTCCACAGCTTCCGTACTCCCGTCACACCTGCCGCCGGCTCTCTACTGCTACACAGCTCACTGTACCCCGAACGTAAACACGAGAGAGGGCGCAAACCGACGATGGTAGCTTCGGACGTTCCCCAAGTCAGCGTGGACCAAATAAGAGTGGCCCTCAGAACAGAGTTCCAAGATACAAAGAAACATAGAAGACGAAAGGAAATACGACTACAGTACTACCCTGATTACAGCAGATATTGAAAGTGACCACCATTTACCTCTTGGCACTTTTGGGCCCCTGGTCAGCAAGTTGCTGAGGGTGGATCAAAGCTGAACTGCTACAGTCTTATCCAAATTTTTGTTGTTGTTGTTATGGTTTTAGGGCACAAAACTGCTACGGTCATTAGCGCCCGGTCTGAGACTTAGGAAAAGCTAAAAAAAAGAAAAAAACGAAACTGGAAACCAGCAGCAATGGAAACAAAACTCAAGAAAGTGGGGAAACCAAAAACAGAAGGAAAGCTTAAAAAACCACTATAGACGGGGGGTTGTTTGTATCCAAAAAGAGCTTCAAATGACTGACGTCATCTCCCTGGCACTAATGAACTCGAGAACGCGATCGGCTGAGCGCGTGTCAACTACTAAAATGGAAGATATATCAGGCGACGGCTGTAGACGGGCGCGTAGCGGCGTAAAATACGGGAATTCAAGTAAAAGGTGTCTCACCGTCCACAGCCGAGAGAAGTGGGGACAAAGCGGGGGAGGATCGCCGCTTACAAGATGTCGATGGCTAAAAAGACAGTGCCCTATCCGGAGTCTAGTTAAAATTACCTCCTCCAGACGACGCGTTCGGGAGGAAGAGGTCCAAGCACAGGGAAGAACTTTCACTTCCCGCAATTTATTTTGGGGAAGTGTCGACCAATGTGCGTGCCATAAAAGAGCAACACGACGACATAAAACACTACGTAGATCGGCGAAGGGAATCGTGCGAATAGCTGGCCGAAGAAGAGAAACTGCAGCCTTGGCCGCTATATCGGCCGCCTCATTTCCACAGATACCAACATGGCCGAAATGTTCTGCCGCAGTCCTTGAAGACTACGAGGGTTGTTGCGATATACGTACGTCTTGAGGGCTCCCCACAAAGTAATCGCACAGTGACAGATCAGGAAACCTGGGTGGCCAGCTAGGGCCGCGACGAGGCTGACCTCTGCCAACTACTCAGTCAGGCAGGAAGATGGTGCAAACGTGCTCCAAGGTTCGGCCGGCTGTGTGGGTAGTTGCTCCATACTGTCGGGGTGTGTTTATAGGCACACATTCACGTCCAATCGTATCCACTCGTCGAGCGACTTTTATTTGCCCCACACTGTACCTATAACACAATTTGAATAACACCGCCGCGCGGGATTAGCCGAGCGGTCTGGGGGCTCTAGCCATGGACTGTGCGGCTGGTCCCGGCGGAGGTTCGAGTCCTCCCTCGGGGATGGGTGTGGGTGTGTGTGTGTGTGTGTGTTTGTCCTTAGGATGCTTTAGGTTAAGTAGTGTGTAAGCTTACGGACTGATGACCTTAGCAGTTAAGTCCCATGAAATTAAAAAAAAAAAAAACACCCTATCGGGTATTAGGCCGCGCTATTTTATAGCGCTAAAGACAGTATTGTCTTCCTGAGGCAGTTTCCACAGAACTCTGTCTCATAACAACGGTGATGATGTGGAAGACTAAGTAAGTACTCCAGAATTCGAATCAAGAATAACTGCCAAGATGGGTAACTTAGACGCAGACACCCTTCCGGTAGGCCGGCCGCTGTGCCCGAGCGGTTCTAGGCGCTTCAGCCCGGAACCGCGCGACTGCTACGGTCGCAGGTTCGATTCCTGCCTCGGGCTTGGATGTGTGTGATGCCCTTAGGTTAGTTAGGTCTAAGTAGTTCTAAGGCTAGGGGACTGATGACTTCAGATGTTAAGTACCATAGTGAAACGAAAACGCTCACGACCATTATAGCGTGTGTATGAAGCAAACCTGATTTGCTTCATGATAGTGGTGCTATAGCGCCACTCTTATGTGACTGGTACGAAATCTGAATAGACACAGTCTTTCCTATGTAGAAGAACGCCTACCAACTTTATTTCGCACAATCCCTTCTTGGTGTGGCATTTATTTTTCCGTCAGTGTAATTACGTCCATCTGCCCCACGTCTGCCCCATGTCGTGAAAACAGAAATTACACGGGCTTTTTGTTACCAGTCGCTGGTGTTGCTCCAATCACCTATGGTAAACTCTTTCTTAAGGGGAACAACTTATTTCTTATAATCTCTGTGGACTCTAATAGGCATCTCGTCCGGTGCAGGTGCTTTTCCAGTGTTGATCGATTTCCACGACCACACTTAGTTCACTCCATGCCATTTGAAGTATTGCCACTTGTATCCGCCTGGGATTCCGCGTTCGCTTACCACGTCACGCAAGCACCACGCAATGACTCCAAAAACGTCCAGACATCAGTCTTGACCGAGTGAGACGACCGTCTCTCTCCCTCCTTCTGACAAGGGAACATCCCCATCGCATCCCCCCTCAGATTTAGTTATAAGTTGGCACAGTGGATAGGCCTTGAAAAACTGAACACAGATCAATTGAGAAAACAGGAAGAAGTTGGCTGGAGCTATGAAAAAATAAGCAAAATATACAAACTGAGTAGTCGATGCGCAAGATAGGCAACACCAAGGAGAGAGTGAGTTTAGGAGCGCCGTGGTCCCGTGGGTAGCGTGAGCAGCTGCTTTGGTTCAGCTGCTTTGGTTCAAGTCTTCCCTCGAGTGAGAAATTTAATTTTTTATTTGCAGACAATTATTATCTGTCCGTCCGTCCGTCCGTCCGTCCGTCCGATGCGAGGTAACTGCGTCGTAGTATGGGGACGCTACACCTAAACATCGAAACGCACGACGTCAGTAGACTACAGCGCACGGAAGAGAGAGTATTTCTGCTAACGCGGCTCCCTGGCGGACAGTTGACTGTTCGCTACTTTGGACGAGAGTGCATTAAATAACTGAGATGAATTCCGTGGGCAATATGAATCCAGCAAATATAGCTCGCACGGTTTTGCGGTGCGGTCGCAAAACACAGACACTAAACTTCTTACAGCTAACAGAGACGTCAATGAACGAACGGACAGATCATAGCTTTGTGAAAATAAAGAAAGTAAATTTTTCACCTGAGGTAAGACTTGAACCAAGGACCATTAGTTCCACAGCTGCTCACGGTAACCACGGGACCACAGCGTTCCTCAGCTCATGGTTTCCTTCATATTGCCTATCTTGCGCATCGACTACTCAGTTTGTATATTTTGCTTATTTTTTCATAGCTCCAGCCAACGTCTTCCTATTTTCTCGATTGATCTGTGTTCAGTTTTTCAAGGCCCATCCACTGTGCCAACTTATAACAAAATCTGAGGGGGGTGCGATGGGGAGGTTCCCTTGTCAGAAGGAGGGAGAGAGACGGTCGTCTCACTCGGTCAAGACTGATGTCTGGACTTTTTTGGAGTCATTTCGTGGTGCTTGCGTGACGTGGTAAGCAATCCTAGGCGGATGCAAGTGGCAATACTTCAAATGGCATGGAGTGAACTAAGTGTGGTCGTGGAAATCGATCAACACTGGAAAAGCACCTGCACCGGACGAGATGCCTATTAGAGTCCACAGAATTTATAAGAAATAAGTTGTTCCCCTTCAAGAAACAGTTTACCATAGGTGATTGGAGCAACACCAGCGATTGGTAACAAAAAGCCCGTGTAATTTCCGTTTGCACGACATATCGTGGGGCAGATGGACGTAATTACACTGACGGAAAAATAAATGCTACACCAAGAAGGGATTGTGCGAAATAAAGTTGGTAGGCGTTCTTCTACATACGAAAGACTGTGTCTATTCAGATTTCGTACCAGTCACATAAGAGTGGCGCTATAGCACCACTATCATGAAGCAAATCAGGTTTGCTTCATACACACGCTATAATGGTCGTGAGCGTTTTCGTTTCACTATGGTACTTAACATCTGAAGTCATCAGTCCCCTAGCCTTAGAACTACTTAGACCTAACTAACCTAAGGACATCACACACATCCAAGATGGGGAGTTTCCCTTGTGAGGAGACACTTGCCGCCCGCGTCGCCGTGAAGAGCACGCTTCCTGAGCAGCCGACACGCTTTGCGCAGAGTCTGCGCACACTCAGACCGTATTTAGGAGGATGGCGCGCTCAGCGGGCAGCGGCAGCTGTTTGGCGCGGCCTGGTGCGGGCGAGCGCGCCCCAGCCGCCACGGCTGCCGGCTGCCGTTTTTGGCGCTTAATGAGCCCGGCCTGCCGCGGTAAACCCAGATCTGCAGCCTGCCGAAACGGGACCACGGAAGCCCGTGACGGTGGCGGCCTCGCTATCTCCCTAGATCTGGCAGGGGACACGCCGCAGCTGCCCGCGCCCTGCACTGCTGCCCTGGGGCCCTATTCTGTATCGTTCATACCGATCGGTGTAGTAGGTTAGTCTCGGTAGTGACGTCATTTTCGGTTCTTTATCGAAATATCCTATTCAGTAAGCTTCTGAGACCTGTTACCGAACGGTCCTCCAACCGATTTTACAACAATTGTACCGAGAGGTTTTGGATTTCGGTGTGGCTCTGTCGATCGGTGAGCTGCGGTTTATGGACACCTAATTTGTTATTTTAAACATATTTAGCGGTTTTACCTTTGGATTTAGTAATTGTGTTACTAAAGAATCACCAGAGGATGCATCCAGTTGGAAAGTGAACTCATAATAGACTCTTTACCTTTGTTAGAAATAGAGTTAGGTTGTTACAGTGAATGATTACATAAAAAAACGTTTTCGGTCAATATTCTCTCAAAATATGTGTTGTTTTTATGCAAATAAGAGTTTAGAGATCATAAAATATCAAGGCATCGATGGTTCAAATGGCTCTGAGCACTATGGGACTTAACATCTATGGTCATCAGTCCCCTAGAACGTAGAACTACTTAAACCTAACTAACCTAAGGACAGCACACAACACCCAGTCATCACGAGGCAGAGAAAATCCCTGACCCCGCCGGGAATCGAACCCGGGACCCCGGGCGTGGGAAGCGAGAACGCTACCGCACGACCACGAGCTGCGGACTATCAAGACATCGGCTCTGCTTACATATAATACATGAGTGTGAACTGACGTTAATACTGACTTTGTGTACTTTATCCCACAAACAGTGTAGTTAGTAACTATCGAAACGTGTTCACAACTTTCAAGAAACAATAATAAGCAATTATGTGAATTATGTGATATTGGAAACCTTCCAAACTATCACGCATTTATAACTTGCGCAGCACCGTTTGGCATCGAAGTCAGCCGACGTTTCACTATAGAAGAATACAAGAGTTGAGCGCCGCGTTCCTGTTGTTTGCCGTGGCTAAGTGTTTAGCGCGCGGGAATGTGATGTGGAAGGACGCGGGTTCGCACATGGAGGGATACAATTCTTTTTTCCTCTTCATATATGCAATACGTTCTGAGACATTGTTATTCGTGTAACTTAAGATTTTTCTACAATATTCGTTATTACTTATATGTAAGAGCGCACTTCCTCAGTAATGATTTCGTGATTTCTGTTTGTTTGAAAAACGAAATATGAAATTGCTGCAGATGAAATTGCTATGAACGAAACAACAGACAGTGACCTTTATATTTTTTCTTGTCAGAAAATAATTCACCATTTTTTCCGAATATGTATCGATTTCCGAGTCGCGGTTAGACAGGAATCTAAGAGCACAACTTAAATTACTGGGAATGTAACTAGCAGCAGTCATCTTCATAATCTTGCTTGTCACAACTGTTTATCTGCGATCAAATCCTCAACAACAGTAGACAGAGATGAAAGATCTCCGCCGTAATACTTTTAGATTGTAGCACCATATACAAAACATTTTCATTCATGAGATGCACATTATAAACTTCGACGGAATGCAGGAGCTCTCGAAAATGCGTTTTTTTTCAATTTTGTTTTTAAAACCCAAATCGTTGACGTATCATATAGGTAAGTGGGCTACTTAATCATTTGGATCTCTTGGAGCGAGTTATAACCACTTTCTGTTTTATTCATTCAAACTCTCAATCAATTTTTTCGGGTGTTTTCATAGATGTATTAGTACAATGTGGTACTACATACTATTCGTAACTCATTTTCCGAGAAGTAAAATCCAAAACACAATGTCAGTGTGAATGAGAATAAGATGACATAATACGGCATTTACGAAATCTGCAGAATACAGTCAAATACGCTATCGTTATTACGCATGCATGGAAACATGCGGTCAGGCAAACTGTAAAAATTTTCATGCATTCCAGCTGAGAATCATGGAAATGGATATACTGCACCTGATACTGTTAAGGTTGAAGCAAGGGCGATGAAGGCGGGCACGTCAGCTCGATGGAACGCGGCGTCATGCGTTATGGCAACGTAAACGCAATTTTCTGTACTTGTAAGAATAGCGCGCCTGTGTCGTCTGCTAACTGCTTTGTGTGTGTGGCGCTGTGCGCGCTGCAGTGCGCATGCGCGGATATGTGGCAGCTTGCTTTTGATTGGCTTGCACGACGCGAACCGACAACAGCGCTTCGGTTCTCTAAACCCGAACGCTATCGCTACCGAAATGCATACAGAATAATGCACGGGGTCTAATTCGAGTACTAGACCGTTCGGCGCTCTTGAGTACCGAAACGATCGGCGCAATGGCGGAAAGATACAGAATAGGCAACCTGCTCACTCACACTTTTTTTACATTCAGTACGCCGCCGAAGAGAATGAGACGCAAGCTGAGCAGACAAAAGATATTGGTCACCTCCTGTGACCAAAATGGTACTGAAACACAGGACGACAGACTAAATGCCGAAATAGTAAATGTCTTTTTCCAAAGCTGTTTCACAGAGGAAGACTGCACTGTAGTTCCTTCTCTAGACTGTCGCACAGATGACAAAATTGTAGATATCGAAATAGATGACAGAGGGATAGAAAAACAATTAAAATCGCTCAAAAGAGGAAAGGCCGCTGGACCTGATGGGATACCAGTTCGATTTTACACAGAGTACGCGAATGAACTTGGCCCCCTTCTTGCAGCGGTGTACCGTAGGTCTCTAGAAGAGCGTAGCGTTCCAAAACATTGGAAACGGGCACAGGTCATCCCCGTTTTCAGGAAGGGACGCCGAACAGATGTGCAGAACAATAGACCTATATCTCTAACGTCGATCTGTTGTAGAATTTTGGAAAACGTATTATGTTCGAGTATAATGACTTTTCTGGAGACTAGAAATGTACTCTGTAGGAATCAGGGTGTGTTTCGAAAAAGACGATCGTGTGAAACCGAGCTCGCGCTATTTGTCCACGAGACTCGGAGGGCCATAGACACGGGTTCCGACGTTGATGCCGTGTTTCTTGACTTCCGCAAGGCGTTTCATACAGTTCCCCACAGTCGTTTAATGAACAAAGTAAGAGCATGTGGACTATCAGACCTATTGCGTGATTGGATTGAAGAGTTTCTAGATAACAGAATGCAGCATGTAATTCTCAATGGAGAGAAGTCTTCCGAAGTAAGAAGAGGTGTGCCACAGGTGAGTGTCGTAGGACCGTTGCTATTCACAATATATATAAATGACCTTGTGGGTAACATCGGAAGTTCACTGAGGCTTTTTGCAGATGATGCTTTGGTATATCGAGAGGTTGTAACAATGGAAAATTGTACTGAAATGCAGCAGAATCTGCAGCGAATTGACGCATGGTGCACGAAATGGTAACTGAATCTCAATGTAGACAAGTGTAATGTGCTGCGAATACATAGGAAGACAGAGCATTTATCATTTGGCTACAATATAGTGGGTCATCAACTGGAAGCAGTTAATTCCATAAATTATCTGGGAGTAGGCATCAGGAGAGATTTAAAATGGAATGACAATATAAAATTAATACACTCCTGGAAATGGAAAAAAGAACACATTGACACCGGTGTGTCAGACCCACCATACTTGCTCCGGACACTGCGAGAGGGCTGTACAAGCAATGATCACACGCACGGCACAGCGGACCCACCAGGAACCGCGGTGTTGGCCGTCGAATGGCGCTAGCTGCGCAGCATTTGTGCACCGCCGCCGTCAGTGTCAGACAGTTTGCCGTGGCATACGGAGCTCCATCGCAGTCTTTAACACTGGTAGCATGCCGCGACAGCGTGGACGTGAACCGTATGTGCAGTTGACGGACTTTGAGCGAGGGCGTATAGTGGGCATGCGGGAGGCCGGGTGGACGTACCGCCGAATTGCTCAACACGTGGGGCGTGAGGTCTCCACAGTACATCGATGTTGTCGCCAGTGGTCGGCGGAAGGTGCACGTGCCCGTCGACCTGGGACCGGACCACAGCGACGCACGGATGCACGCCAAGACCGTAGGATCCTACGCAGTGCCGTACGGGACCGCACCGCCACTTCCCAGCAAATTAGGGACACTGTTGCTCCTGGGGTATCGGCGAGGACCATTCGCAACCGTCTCCATGAAGCTGGGCTACGGTCCCGCACACTGTTAGGCCGTCTTCCGCTCACGCCCCAACATCGTGCAGCCCGCCTCCAGTGGTGTCGCGACAGGCGTGAATGGAGGGACGAATGGAGACGTGTCGTCTTCAGCGATGAGAGTCGCTTCTGCCTTGGTGCCAATGATGGTCGTATGCGTGTTTGGCGCCGTGCAGGTGAGCGCCACAATCAGGACTGCATACGACCGAGGCACACAGGGCCAACACCCGGCATCATGGTGTGGGGAGCGATCTCCTACACTGGCCGTACACCACTGGTGATCGTCGAGGGGACACTGAATAGTGCACGGTACATACAAACCGTCATCGAACCCATCGTTCTACCATTCCTAGACCGGCAAGGGAACTTGCTGTTCCAACAGGACAATGCACGTCCGCATGTATCCCGTGCCACCCAACGTGCTCTAGAAGGTGTAAGTCAACTACCCTGGCCAGCAAGATCTCCGGATCTGTCTCCCATTGAGCATGTTTGGGACTGGATGAAGCGTCGTGTCACGCGGTCTGCACGTCCAGCACGAACGCTGGTCCAACTGAGGCGCCAGGTGGAAATGGCATGGCAAACCGTTCCACAGGACTACATCCAGCATCTCTACGATCGTCTCCATGGGAGAATAGCAGCCTGCATTGCTGCGAAAGGTGGATATACACTGTACTAGTGCCGACATTGTGCATGCTCTGTTGCCTGTGTCTATGTGCCTGTGGTTCTGTCAGTGTGATCATGTGATGTATCTGACCCCAGGAATGTGTCAATAAAGTTTCCCCTTCCTGGGACGATGAATTCACGGTGTTCTTATTTCAATTTCCAGGAGTGTATAAGAAGATGCCAGACTGAGATTCATAGGAAGAATCCCGAGGAAATGCAGTCCAAAAACATAGGAAGTAGGTTACAGTACACTTGTTCGCCCGAGGCAGTGTTCGAACCTGCGACCGTAGCGGTCGCGCGGTTCCAGACTGAAGCGCCTAGAACCGCTTGGCCACAACAGCCGGCTGGGGGGGGGGGGTAACAGACTCCATATTAATGTCGACTAACAGGTGTCCGGACACTTTCGATCAGATAGTGTATCTTTAACGCGACCGTGCTCCTCGCTTTGGTACTCCGGCACAGGGCTCGAGAGATTCCACTCTACTGATTCAGGCAATGCCTGCTGTTCGGTCTGGTCGTATACCGCCCCCGGCTAACCTTACATGCTGAACCGATTCGTACGGATCTGTTTCAAGTAGTGTAACGCCCGAAATGCATATCCTCCTATTTCCATCTATTGTACTATAAATTTGTTTTCCTTATTTTTGTTACCTGAATATATGACATTTCTGTGTCTTTACATATTGTAATTGTTTTACTATTTGTATATATACATATTTATGCATTTATGTCGATGTATAATTGGTTTGTTTCGTAAATATTATTTGTATTTTTACGCTGGGTCTTGCCTAGGGAAAACTGCTATCGAACGATTACATCGATAGGTCGTGTGAAGAATCAAAGTGTGTAGGATCTTTGGTAGTGTGAACTCTGTCGCGTGGAGCGCGGGCAGAGAGAGTCTGGCTGGAGTAGCGAGTGGAGCAGGTGTGTTGTGTGACGCTCCCGCGAGTTGCCGCGCTTTCGGGGTTTGGCAGCATGTAATTGCGCTCGACTTGCGATGATAGTTTCTGACATGGTGTCGCGGACGGGAAGCATTAGCTGGCGCACATCAAGAGCCCGTTTCGTCTGGTGACCGTGTCGAGAAGAAGGCGCGCCAACATCCAGCTTCTGCAACAGCGACGGCCGACAATGAGTGACTGTCGCCACCTCCTCGGTCGACGGCTTCAAACCTTCAATCAACCAAGAAGGAAGACTGGGCGCACGTAAAGTTTTAGAGCTGTATGGCAGACCCCAGCTTTAATCTTGTTCCATTTTCGTCACTATAATTACAGCAACTTAGAATGAACGTTTGTTGCTCATTGTCCCAATTGCATTACCAAGCAGAGTCCCTTCCTTTTCCGAAATGAACCCGAGTGTCTTGAAATTTAAACGCCAGCACTAAAGTAATATAGCTAATTCTATTTCACTGCTTTAATTTCAAAGTTCAGTTAGCTGGCTACAATATTCAGATTACACAAGCACAAATTAAGAGTGCGAGTTTTGTTACCATATTTTAGCTTACCTGTGACTGCAGCTCAGCTTGGTACGTACTAAATTTTACTATTGTTAATTGTTCAGAATCATTTAATTCGAGTTCAAAGTTAAATCTCTTATTTCTAAATTGCGTAGATTCAAGTAGCTTATGAAATGATTGTTGAGGTAGTCCAAGACTAACCGTATTTTACTGAATTTCGATGTGCTTCAGAAAGAAAGCTCACTATTAACTTCAGTCACTAAATTAACTTTCGATTTTCCGGTTTTATTAATTCTTTTGCTCAATTAAGTCAGAGTGTAGCGAAATTTATTACTTCTGACAAACTTTGAGTTTTCACACTACACTTGTCAACCTTCAGTTGCCACGCTTCTAGTGCTAATTATATTTCATTTTCAGTTACTATAGTAATTGTCCTTAGGACTGGCGACCGTAATTTTCCCCATATCTCAAATATCTAATTACCGCTAGTTAATTGTTAACGTAACGGCCGCAGATTTACTTTCTTTATTAACTTTACCCCTTTTCAAAATTAATTTCCACCAGTTTGATTTGCCTTTTTCCTTTCATTTACCGACAAATTAACTTCGGTGACGATTGCTTTTCCCAAATTTCCATTAGGTACACGCGGTTTAATTTTTCACTGTCATTAAGGTCGATAAGTGAGGGGGAGGTTACAGTAGGACTCATCAGTCTCCCATCCACCCCCAGTCCCTTTACACTCACGAGCGACAGAAAATCCAGAATGAGTTTGGGCAGAAGCGAGAGACGCCTCCTTGCGAAAGGATGTTCCCGTGTAGTCGGGCGGCCGCTTTCTCGCGCACACACACACACACATGTGCCGGGTGCGTGGCGCGGCGCGGCGTGGCGCTACCTTTCGCCTCTCGCGCTCCCTGGCCGTCCATCAATCGCTTCTCGGCGCACCCAGCAACCTACATATGCACGTCTGGCGTCTGCAGTGCGCGCACAGTGAAATCGAACGCAGCCGCGCTGGCGTCAGTCTCGGGTTTGCTGCTCGGCGGGCAATGCGGTGCAGGCAGATGCGCGTGCTCTGCCTGCCTCGCAATAAGGAGCACCAAAAGCATCGCCCGCGTTCGCCCTCGCCGACGCGTGTAGAATGCACGTAACGGGAACTCGTTTGACGTCTGTTTTAGGGTTCCGTGCGTCAGTCGGCAAAAAAGGAATCCTTGTATGATCATTTTGTTCTCTGTCTGTCTGTCTGTCCGACAGTTAAAAACCCATTCGTTTCAGAACGTCCTAATAAGGTGTTCAGTCCTTTGGCGCTGTACTACATGAAAGGTTCTAAGTCAACGCAATCAAAAGATACGCCCATTCAGTCACATATTTTGATACTCGCAAACTCACTCATCAAAACGTATGAGGACTTCCCGTTGACGTAAAATCGTAGTCGGAAATAAAAAAAGAAAATTTAGTTTTCTGATAAAGGGAGACACCAGTTATCCAACGGGAGCCCACTTTCGAAGTCTCAAGAACCAGTACTAAGTGAAGAAATTGGAGATATTATTCAAGACTTTACGTACACCTCCTGTAGAGGCTGCGACGATATGATTAGACCAACTACGCCAGGCACAAGAGCATTTAAGCAGTCATTCATCCCGCGTTCCATCAGCAAACTAGTGAAGATATTATGAGCTGCTGTTTTAACTCGTCTGGTTGAATGTCTAACACAGCTAAAGCTGTTCTCACACGGGACGAGGCAGCTAACGTTGACGTGGACGTGAACGGGACATCTGAACTCACGAGACAGAGGCACACGGGACAGAGGCACACGGGACGAACAGGTTAACGTGATTTGCACTCTCAGCGCTCTCCAGTGGCCGTTGTCGGCATTATTTGCCTCTCAAACCGTACAATTTCTTTACGAAAATGGACGCCCACAAAACAGCTAGGTTAACTCCGTTAGTGGTTGTCGAAGAAGAACGGAGAAAATCGCGAAGAAGATTCTGAATTCATCGATGGCTTGAACAATGAACTGCTGAGCAGAGATACATACCAGTAGAACTTATTCCTTAACTGATTTTTCTATTATTTTCGGTTTTAAACTGAATAGTGTGTAAGGTATAATGCCTGATGTCAATTTGCGCTCTGAAATAACGTACTCCATCACATAGGTTTCAAAACCGAGATTCGGTTCATAATTTCGTTCGAATGGAGGAAGAGATTTTTTTCGAAGCAGCTCATCATCATCATTATCACTGGAAAACATGTTTACTGGCAAGACACAAACGTAAGTTGGCGCGAGGGTAGCCGCGCGGTCTAGGGCGTCTTGTCACGGTCCACGCGGTTCCCCCCTCGCAGATCCGAGTCGTCCATCGGGCAAGGATGTGTGTGTTGTCCTTACCGTAAGTAGTTTGTAAGCTTAGGGACCGATGATCTGAGCAGTTTGATCCCATAAGACCTTACCACAAATTTCCAAAATTACCGTAAGCCACTTCGTAAACCCAAAAATATTCATCTAAATGGTGACAGTTATTGAAATACATCAGATAAAATCGTCATTACTTCTGAACGGTTTCGTTAAGACGTTCAAACCGCACGGTTGGCCGCGGTGCATGATGAGAATTGTATGGTTTGGTTTAGCGACTAAGCCCTCTTACATTTGGATGGATTACTGAATAGGCAAAACTTGCACATTTGGGGTACTGACAATCCGCATTTCGTAATCGAGAAATCTCTTCGCCGTCAACGGATGACTGTGTCGTGTGCAGTGTCCAGTCACGGAAATAATCGGTGCGATATTCCTCGATGGCGCGGTGACTACCGAACTGTACATGAAGGTTCTGGAAGATGATTTCATCCCCATTACTCGAATGACCCTGATTTCGACAAGATATGGTTGATGAAAGGCGGAGTCCGACCCCATCGATGCAGCGGTGTCTTTGATACCCTGGAGGAGTACTTTGGGGACCGCAATCTGGCAGTGGGGTACCCAGAGGCTACTGACATGAGCCTCGACTGGCCGCCATATTCTCCGGATCTGAGCACATCCGACTTCTTTTTGTTGGGCTGTATTAAAAACAAGGTGCGCACCAGCAACTCCAAAACCATTGCTGAGCTGAAAACAGCCATTCAGGTGGTCATTAACAGCATCCATGTTGCGACGCTTCAGCGGGAGCCGGCCGCTATGACCGAACGGTTCTAGGCACTTCAGTGCGGAACCGCGCTGCTGCTACGATCGCAGGTTCGAATCCTGCCTCGGGCATAAATGTGTGTGATGTCCTTAGGTTAGCTAGGTTTAAGTAGTTCTAAGTCTAGGAGACTGATAACCTCAGATGTTAAGTCCCACAGTGCTTAGAGCCGTTTTGAACTTCAGCAGGTCATGGACAATTTCGCAATTCGTCTGCGCCACATCATCGTCAATGATGGCCAGTATATCGAATATCTCATAATCTAAATCCGAATATTAGTACTGACGTTTACAAGTCGAATAAAGTCTGTGTACGCCGTAGTTTGTAACTGATTTATGTTTTTGTCATTTAGTTCAATAATTGTCACCCTTAATACGCCTGGGCATTGAGTGAAACAGAGCTTGGATGGCGTGAACACGTACAGCTGCCCGTACAGCTTCAACACGATACCACAGTTCATCAAGAGTAGTGACTGGCGTATTGTAGCGAGCCAGTTGCTCGGCCACCATTAACCAGACGTTTTCAATTGGTGAGAGATCTGGAGAATGTGCTGGCCAGGGCAGCAGTCGAACATTTTCTGTATCCAGAAAGGCCCGTACAGGACCTCAACATGCGGTCGTGCATTATCCTGCTGAAATGTAGTGCTTCGCAGGGATCGAATGAAGGCTAGAGCCACGGGTCGCAACACATCTGAATCGCAACGTCCACTGTTCAAAGTGCCGTCAGTGCGAACAAGAGGTGACCGAGACGTGTAACCAATGTCACCCCATACCATCACGCCGAGTGATACGACACTATGGCGACGACGAATACACGCTTCCAATGTGCGTTCACCGCGATGTCGCCAAACACGGATGCGACCGTCATGATGCTGTAAACAGAACCTGGATTCATCCGAAAAAATGACGTTTTGCCATTCGTGCACCCAGGTTCGTCGTCGAGTACACCATCGCAGGCGCTCCTGTCTGTGATGCAGCGTCAAGGGTAACCGCCGCCACGGTCTCCGAGCTGATAGTCCATGCTGCTGCAAACGTCGTCGAACTGTTCGTGCAGATTGTTGTTGTCTTGCAGACGTCCCCATCTGTTAACTCAGGGATCGAGACGTGACTGTACTATCCGTTACAGCCATGCGGATAAGATGCCTGTCATCTCGACTGCTAGCGTTACGAGGTCGTTGGGATCCGGCACGGCGTTCCATATTGCCCTCCTGAACCCACCGATTCCATATTCTGCTAACAGTCATTGGATCTCGACCAACGCGAGCAGCAACGTCGCGATACGATAAATCGCAATCGCGATAGGCTACAATCCGACTTTTATCAAAGTCGGAAACGTGATGGTACGCTTTTCTCGAGGCATCACAACAACGTTTCACCGGGCAACGCCGGTCAACTGCTGTTTGTGTATGAGAAATCGGTTGGAAACTTTCCTCATGTCAGAATGTTGTAGGCGTCTCCTCTGGCGCCATCCTTGTGTGAATGCTCTGAAAAGCTAATCATTTGCATATGACAGCATCTTCTTCCTGTCGGTTAAATTTCGCGTCTGTAGCACGCCATCTTCGTGGTGTAGCAATTTTAATGGCCAGCAGTGTATAAACAAGGAGACTGCTGTATGCGTAGCACTCAGGCCGTGACGTCACCAGAGGCAATCGCCGGGCGCCTTTCACGTACGCCACGACCTCACTCATAATCGTGACTGGAGCGGCGGTCCGAGGCGCACGCGCGGAGCGTCCGGCCGGCAGCCAGTCGGCAAGTGTTTACTGGAGGAGATTAGCGCTGGAGCTGGACTGGTCCGGGCGCCGGCAGCTGGCAGCTGGGGCGCCGGCGCTGCGGCTGGAGCTGGAGCCGCCGCCGTGACTGGTTTGATGGGCCGGAGCGGCGGGCGAGGAAGGCGTCCTTGCTCTGGAAGAGGCCGCCGTCCATCAGCGCTCCAGCCACTGGAGAGGGACGGGGCGGCCTCGCCCGCCGCGCTGTTTATGCCCGCCATTACGCCTCGCGAGCTTCCTGCTGCAGAGGCGCTACTTCCAAATACGAAGTCTGCGCACGTCCCACACCTGTGATCGACAGCCTTCGGAATCCAGTTGCCTCGGCTAATAGCGCCGTATCTCCTGCCGCAGTTCTTTAACACCTGTCTCGTAAATGCAGGTTGGTCGCTCACCTTAGCCATACCCGATGCCTAACAGGGTAAAGCACTCCGTAGCCAACGAACCTGACGTGTCTAGATTCCACTGCACAGATACTACCCTAGCAAAGAGGGAAGAGAGCAACGCTGAGGCGAATGAACCCGCAAACTGCGACTGTGTTTCCACATCAACTGTAGAATATTTCAGAACAAATGAAAAATTTGTACCGAACTCGGATTTCCCGCTTGTCGCGAACAGTCGTTTTAACCGCCTCGGACATCCGTGCACGCTTGCAGAAGCCGCCTAAATCTGTAGTTCTCGTGGTGTCTTCTCTTCCTTGCGCCCGTTCTATGTTATCGCGATTCTTGCGCACTGTCAGACACTGTCTTCAGACGCTTCACTGCAGTATTTCATGCCATAGCGAGACACCTCACTTCAGGGATCACGGCAATACAAATGTTCAAATGTGTGTGAATTCCTAAGGGACGAAACTGCTGAGGTCATCGATCCCTGGACTTACACACTACTTAAACTAAAACTGTAGCAGAGGACACATCGCAGCCCCTAGTGGCTTGCACCTCTGTTGCATTTTGTTTTAATTCTGACTATCTGACGCTGTCAGGTATGACCGTAGCTTTCGTATTTTTTAGTACGTTATGCTGTAACATTTAGTATTAATTTTGTCCGAGGAAGGTGACACCTAAACCTAGATCACAAATTAATTGTGTTCGCGACTGAGGGCTGTGTTTTTCAAAATTTTGTAAACTAAAACTAACATATTCTAAGAACAACACAAACACCCATGCCTGAGGGAGGACACGAACTTCCGTCGGGAGCAGCAGCGCAATTCGTGACATGGTGTCTCAAACCGCGCGGCCACTCCGCGCGGCACTCTGTAATACAGTTCGAGCACAAGGGAGAATAGACATCAGGACAAATGGAGATTTGGGCGGCAGCCAATCTACCGATTCCCGTAAGAGTTAGGGAATCGGTAGATTGACTGCCGCGAGTAATGCGTATGGTGGGCAGGCGCACTGGAAATTTAGTGTGTGGACAGAAAGTTGAAAAGTGTGCGTCTGACGGAGAGCGTCCCAGAACTAAGTCACTGCAGTCGCACTATCGTCTGTGTACCCGGTGGCTTAGTTGGTTAGAGCGTTGCCATATAAGCAGGAGGTTCCCGGTTCGAGTCCTGGTCAAGGCACACATTTTTCAACTGTTCCCGTTGATATTTGTCAACGCCTGTAAGCAGCTGAAGGTCTAGATTTCATTATAATTTCATTTTTCTAGAGCTGCAAGATCACCAACGATATCTGTACAGACACCAGCTTCATATATCCTAAATGGCTTGTGGCCGCTGCCTGCGTGATGGGTTTACTGCGAAAGTAAAACCCACGTCACGGCCTGCAACATCCGATGCAGAAAAGCCTCTTATGATGATCTGTTCTCCCAATGTAGGTTGGTGCCAATGAAATGTTTTCATTTTCAGATGAGGAAGTTAGTGACTGAAAATTCGTGAAAAGATCTCGCCATTGTTTTCAAGACTGCCATTGCGACTAGCTCATCATATGCTTGACACTCTGTCCCCTATTTCGTGATAATACAAAACGAGCCACCCTTCTTTGAACTTTTCTGAAGTCATTCCTTAATATTATCTGGTAAGGGTCCCACACAGTATAGCCGAACTCTAGCAGAGGACGAATAAGCGTTTTGTAGGTGCTCTGTTTAGCAGACCTGTTGTATCTTCTACGTGTTCTGTCAATAAAGCGTAGTCTTTGGTTTGCCTTCCACACAACATTATCTATGTTGTCATTCCAACTCATGTTGTTCCTAATTGTAATTCCTAGGTACTTAGTCGAATTGACACTCTTTAGATGTGTGTGTTTTCTCGTGTAATCGAAATTTAACGGACTTATTTTTATATTCATGTGGATGACCTCATACACTATGTGATCAAAAGTATCCGGAAATCTGGCTGAAAATGACTTGCAAGTTTGTGGCGCCCTCCATCGGTAATTGTGGAATTCAATATGGTGTGGACCCACCCTTAGCCCTGAAGACAGCTTTCACTCTCGCAGGCATACGTTCAATCAAGGCCCATCGGCACACGGCGAGGGTTTCCACTGCTCGTCTTCGTGCTTGCCAAACCCTACCTTGGCCAGCAAATTCATCGGATCTCTTCTCAATGGAGAACTTTTGGAGAATTATGGGCGGGGCCCTGTAACCATCTCGGGATTTTGACATTTAACGCCCCAATTGGTAAGAATTAAGCACGATATCCCATGGGAGCTTATCCACCAATTCTATGAATAAATGTCGAACCGAATAACTGCGTGCATCAGGGCCAGAGGTGGACCAACGCGTTACTGACTTTCTCCACTTGTGAAGCTCTGTCTCTTGAATAAATCATCCAACTTTCCTGAAATTGCAGTCGTTTATTTGTCTGTACATATACCGACTTCCATCTCAATCCGATAATCCCCTAGTCGTGCGTGTTTTTTTTTCTGTCTTAGTGTGTGTATTGGTTTGGTAGTGTAGGAGAACAGACACATATTCCGGGTTCACTAACGAACGTTTCCAATTACATCCGTGGAACTATGCGTCTCTTAATTCGTGTGGCACGCCGCACATCGCCAAGAGTGCGTGGATTCGCCGGCCGCTGTGGCCGAGCGGTTCTAGGCGCTTCAGTCCCGAACCGCGCTGCTGCTACGGCCGCAGGTTCGAATCCTGTCTCGGGCATGGACGTGTGCGATGTTCTTAGGTTAGTTAGGTTTAAATAGTTGTAAGTCTAGGGGACTGATGACCTCAGATGTTAAGTCCCGTAGTGCTTAGAGCCATTTGAACCATTCTTTTGCCTGGTTTCGGGTCGCGGCTGCGAGTGTGTGCCTTCGCGTGACGCCTCCGAGTCTCCTACGAACGGACGGAAGGAACCTAGTGGTGGGCGACAGCTGCAAAATGTCACGTCGCACCTTGCCCCTCGGCGTGTCGTCGGCAGCGTAAACACACCTGCGCCGCTGCTTGGCGGGACATCTCCACGCGCCGCCCTCCGCCGGCAGGCTCCCGTAGCGTCACGCAGCCAATTAGCTTTCCATTATGAAGTCGCTGGCTGCCGCCTTTGTTCAGGGGAACCGGTTTTCCGCGAGTCCCCCCCACAGGCGCCGGCGACCGTCCTCTCGCACACGCGGCGGCGCCTCTGTTACTTTGTAATGACCGAAATAGACACCGCTTACAAGCGTGCTTACACCGGCCTCCCCCCATTGTGCTTCAGGCGGCTTCACTGCCAGGGTACAGCAGGCATCCGGCCGCTGGTGGCGCCTTGCGAAGAGGATCAGAACTGGCGGCTACCGCAAGTAGAAGATGCGGCGGTGCGACAAAGTACCGGCTCTGCGTTCACGAGCTGCAGAAGCAGATAGCTGCTGGCGTTCGAGGGGAAGGCTTCATCTCTTATTTCCGAAACTTGTAGAGGTCCTTATTTAGTAAACAGAATACCGGCTTGTTGAGTGTTGCACCCGATACTCTATCTGATCAAAAGTCTCTGGAAACTTCTTACTGGACATTAAACTCCCGCCTCCGTGACGACTGGAACTCCGCTGGAGACATTTTCAGTGAAATGTCTTTCTGCCTGGAAGAATGCCAGACCATTCTTCCTCAAGAGCCGAAACCGGATGAGTACTCATGTTAGACGGTAGGGTCTGAAGTCTACGTTCTAACCCAGTAGTAGCCAACCTGGACCCTACAGACCATTAGTGAGCATTCCAGGTTTCAGGGTGGGCGGTACTGCTTCTAAGAATATTTTTATTAGGTCATAAAATTTTAACAAAGTATTTCGTAATTGTTGAGGGACATGAAAGGGAAGCAGTGGTTGGGAAGGGAGTGAGACACGGTTGTAGCCTCTCTCCCATGTTATTCAATCTGTATATTGAGCAAGCAGTGAAGGAAACAGAAGAAAAATTCGGAGTAGGTATTAAAATCCATGGAGAAGAAATAAAAACTTTGAGGTTCGCCGATGACATTGTAATTCTATCAGAGACAGCAAAGAACTTGGAAGAGCAGCTGAACGGAGTGGACAGTGTCTTGAAAGGAGGATATAAGATGAACATCAACATAAGGAAAACGAGGATAATGGAATGCGGTCGAATTAAATCGGGTGATGCTGCGGGAATTAGATTAGGAAATGAGACGCTTAAAGTAGTAAATAAGTTTTTCTATTTGGTGAGCAAAATAACTGAAGATGGTCGAAGTAGAGAGGAGATAAAATGTAGACTGGCAATGGCAAGGAAAGCGTTTCTGAAGAAGAGAAATTTGTTAACATTGAGTATAGATTTAAGTGTCAGGAAGACGTTGCTGCAAGTATTTGTATGGAGTGCAGCCATGTATGGAAGTGAAACGTGGTCGATAAAATAGTTGGGACAAGAAGAGAATAGGAGCTTTCGAAATGTGCTGCTACAGAAGAATACTGAAGATAAGATGGGTAGATTACGTAAGTAATGAGGAGGTATTGAACAGAATTGGAGAGAAGAAAAATTTGTGGCACAACTTGACAAGAAGAAGGGACCGATTGGTAGGACATGTTCTGAGGCATCAAGGGATCACCAATTTAGTACTGGAGGGCAGCGTGGAGGGTAAAAACCGTAGAGGGAGGCCAAGAGATGAATACACTAAGCAGATTCAGAAGGATGCAGGCTGCAGTAGGTACTGGGAGATGAAGAAGCTTGCACAGGATAGAGTAGCATGGAGAGCTGCATCAAACCAGTCTCAGGACTGAAGACCATAACAACATTTCGTAATTATTATTATTATTATTATTATTATTATTATTATATTATTATTATTAAGTGCTTCCTCTTCGCGTAACTCTTCTTTATAAACTGAAGTTATTTCTTCTCTTTATATCCTTCAAGTGATTGAAAGTAGTTTGCCACTTCATCCAACTGGGATGAAATTACATTGGGTGTTCCACAAGGTTCGATCATGGGTCCCCTCCTGTTCTTGATATATCTGAATGACCTCCCTTCTTATGTGAAACAAGATGCTGAACTGACACTGTTTGCTGATGATGCAAGCATAATTATTAATCCAGTAAAAGAAAATCCGATAGAAAATGATACAAATAAGGTCTCTGGAAAAGTTATTAATTGGTTTTCTGCGAATGAGCTTGCTCTGAACTTTGAAAAAACAGAGTACATCCAATTTTCTGCTGCAAAAAGTATGATTCCTTCAATAAACATAACACATCAAAATAAGTCAGTAGCCAGGGTAGAGCATACTAAGTTTTTGACTTTACATATAGATGAGACTCTTAATTGGAAAATTCGTATTTTGGATCTCGTAAAGCGACTAGGTTCAGCAACTTTTGCAATCAGAATAATTGCCAATTTTGAGGATGTAGAAATTAGTAAGCTAACATACTTTGCGTACTTCCACTCTCTGATGTCATACGGAATAATATTCTGGGGCAACTCAACACGTAGGCAAAAGGTACTCACTGCTCAAAAGAAAGTAGTTAGAATAATGTGTGGGGGTCATAGTTGCACATCTTGTAGGCATCTGTTTAGAAGGTTAGGAATTCTTACAACTGCTTCACAGTGCATTTACTCAGCAATGAATTTTTTTCTCAACAACATGGACCAGTTTAAAATCAACAGCGACATTCATGATTACAATAGTAGAAAAAAGAAAGACCTACACTATCCTTTACTTAACCTATCTTTGGTACAGAAAGGTGTAAAATATGCTGCTATAAAACTTTCTGATAAATTACCAATTGAAATAAAATGTCTGACAGACAGCAGTGATAGTTTCAAAAACAAATTGAAATCATACCTCCTTGACAACTCCTTCTAAACCATAGGTGAATTCATGAATAAGAGTAAATAAATATGCAGATATAATATACGCATTTTGTGCCATTTAAGGGAATGGGGTACATAATAGAAATATTTAGGTATAACACTGTAATGTAAAAAAAAAGGTTTCCTGTGCGCATTTCTTGTGCATTTGACACGTTCCACATCATAACGGTTTTCCGTGCTATTGATCAACGGAACACGTAACTAACTAACCAACCTACTTTAAAAATCACCATTGGTGTGGTACTGGTGAGATACAGAAGTAGGCGGCAGGTAGAAAAGGTTGACTACTCTGTTCTAACTCATCCCGAAGATGTTCCATTGCGTTTAAGCGGGGACTCACGTTTGGACAGACCATTTCACGAATGTTGTACACAAACCATGGCCTCAGCGATGCTACTGAAAGACAGGTTGCGTTGTCATGCTGATATGTCGTCTCGGAAATGTTCCTCTACTGTGCTGTAAAAAGTGCACATATCCTTTCGAATCTGGCGTTTTCATAACCACAGTAGGATCACTACACCCTAACTACGAAAAACACCCTCTTACCACAACATAATTTCCCGCGCACTTCACGGTCGGCACTGCACACGGTGATAGGTAAGTTTGTAGGCATTCGCAGAACTCAGATACCTTCTTCGGATTGCCACAGGGTATACTGTGAGTCGTCACTGCAAATCACTCGCTTCCAGCCACATCCACTGTCTAGTGGTGTCGTCGTCCAGAGCTGCTCAACTGTCGCTCAACACTGAATGTGTGGCTTACGAAGAGAATCTCCACCATTGTACTCCATTCTTTTTAATTCCCTAGGCTCAGTCATTGTGTTACCTGGAACTCTCATAGCACTTTGGAACTCACGAGCTATTCCTTCCCCATACTGCATGCATTTTCTTTACGACCACTCTCCGCAATGCTCATCGGACTGTGTCCGTTAGTACATGAATTCTACCTGGTCTTGGTTGAGCTGTGATTCATCCTTCTCGTTTCCATTTCTTAGTCAGACCACCAACAGGCGACTTGGGCAGTTTTAGAGGGGCTGAAATGTCCCTGATCCTTTCGTTACGCAGGTGACATCCAGTGACTAGCCCGCGTCACTGAGATCTGATCGACCCATACTACTGTCATTGCTCCTCTACTGACAATAATCTCCACTTCATTTTATACCGGTGGGTCCGCCTCTGATACACGGAAGCCAGTTTGTTGTTGATGAAAAATTACCATCATTGATCTTTAACTCCGTTAAATGCCGTAAAAGACTTGGAGGGTCACTTAAAGGAATGGATGATGTCTTGAAAAGAGGTTATATAATTTTGGAATATTTTCGAGTATTTTGTCTGGTGGACAACGCCACTTGGTTGAATACCCGAGAACATTCCAAAATAATCATACACAGGGATAGCCTAATATCACTTATGATACTAGGTACTAACCACCTTCCACACGGAGCACGTCCATATCTCACCACTGACTTCTAGTATCAGCCGCAAGCAGTTGACGTCAGAAAGTGTATGGACCTGAATATGACGTTGTTACAACGTTGAAACTAGTTGCCAAAATAACATCGACACCTTAAATACAGCTGGAGGAACTTCTTCATTTTTAATATAAATTTATACCAGCTTACGTCTCACTCTCCTCCATTTCAACTATGGATGTACGAAGATTAATATTACAAAGTTTATAAAACAAATGTCAAGGTAAGTGAAACAAGGGTAAAATAATGCAGTCGAATTGAGTAAGGTGAAGTTGAGGTAATTAAATGAAGAAATGACATACTGGGAAATGACACACTAGAAGAATGAGATGAGATTCGCTATTTAGTCAGAAAAATAACTGACAGCAGGGGAAGTAAAGGGGATGTGAAATGCAGACTGGCAGTACCATGAAAAAGTCTTACTAAAAAAGAGGAATTTTTCAACATCATATTTAATTTTAAGATTTTTTGAAGCTATGTGTATATGGGATGTAGCGTTGTGTGGAAGTGAAAAGTGGACTATAAACAGCCCACACAAGAAGAGACAAGAAATTTTTGAAACGTCATGCTACAAGAGAATACTGAAGCTTTTATGCATAGATCAGATAACTAATGAATAAGTGCTCTATCGAAATGAGGAGCTTCAGTCTGGAACCCCGCAACCGCTACGGTCGCAGGTTCGAATCCTGCCTCGGGCATAAATGTGTATGATGTCCTTAGGTTAGTTAGGTTTAAGTAGTTCTAAGTTCTAGGGGACTAATGACCTGAGAAGTAAAGTCCCATAGTGCTCAGAGCTATTTGAACCATTTGATAAGTAGTATATGATTTGAAAATGGACTGAAAAGCTACGAAACTATTTATCAGTTACTGTGCAATTCTATCTTTTTTTTTTTACAATTTTGTCGAGAAAACTTACTATCTGAAGAAATATACGTCAACCAAGCAGTACTTTAGGGCTGTAGCTTATCCTGTACACATTTTAATACTGCAATACGTGCCACAATTAGAAAATCAAAATACTGATCGAGCCCACGTTTCTAAATACGTCGCTATTTTCTGATACACCAAGGTATTTTTCAAAAAAAAACTCTGGATGACCTCTCTCAACAGATCTGTTTAGGATGAACACAAGAATCTAAGCATAAAAGACCTAGACTCTTACTTTTAGAAGTACATAACTCTACACAATACGCCTATTGGCCAAACGCCTCACTTTCAATCTATTAGCTGCCACGTAACTTTCGTCACTGATCGTGACGTCGATCAAACTGAGTAAGTATGAGCCTATATTTGGAATAATCCGAAAACATCTAGGAGAATGTAGAAAGATTCTTGAACAAAATTTCATAAACTGATAGCAGTGCCGGTTTTGCTGTATAGGGAGACTTTAGTGACTAATACAATACATCTTGGTCAAATGCAGACATCGGAAATGACATACCTGAGGGACTCCTGAAACGCTACAAGAGACAGACTCGAGAACAGATAGCGGCAGCTTCTGTATACGTTCTTCCCAGAGTTTCCCGTCAAACTACTCACGTAGACGCACCTTTCATACACCGCAATTACCACTACGGTAAAAGAGTAATTTACACGCATACATGTGCACGGAGAATGGTTTTTTCTAGTTTATCACCCCTGACGGAAATATGATGGAGAAGCAAGAAATCTGACAGCATACCGCATGTAAAAGAAATGCCGTATCAGTCGAGTTGTCTCATTTATATCTATGGCGAGAAGGAGCATTCTCTGGGATTTTCCGGACAGTAACCTGTACTCAGGTCCAACGAGGATGTTTCCGACTATAGAAGAAGAGACACTCCAAAGGCAAGGAATCCCAGGTTCAGCAAGACACAAGGAGCGAAGTGAACCGTGAAGAGTGTAAGAGCCGGCGGCACGACTTGTTGGCGCAGACAGACATCTTTACTAGGGTTTTGCAGTGGGTTCTCGGAACGGCGTCACGCGATTTCTAGTGGAGGTCCAGTTCACGGTCGAGTTCGCCCGCCGGTGTTGTGAAACTGACCGGAAGCGATGCGTGCCTAATTACCCCTTTGTCCACGGAACGTCGAGCGTAAACGCAAGAAGCGGCGGCCTTGGGGAATGCACCTGACCCCACTTTTATCAATGAGGCTTTCGCGGAGACCTCAATTATCACGGAGTGATGATACAACAACAAAAAAAAAACATTTTCGCTGAATGAGTATTTTTCTGCAACGACATGTGTGGTACAAGAAAATTTAACTGACAAATCAGAATTATTACACACTGACGCCTAAGTAAGTAAATAAGTATGTAGTACCCGAGTATACCCCCGTTTGAACCTGTTTTTTTTGTGAACTTGACAAGCAGCCTCTGAATGCCGACCCAACACATACTGATAATCAAAATTTCTTAATAATTCTGCTTATCAAGTTGGATGATAGCATCACAGAGTGATGCTTAGATCATGCAGTGCAGCTAATTTGAGGCAGAAATTTCAGTGCCCTGTTCTGTTAGAAATGGTATCCCATAACGAAGCGGTATATCTTATAGCAAGAACTCCGCAAACAGCTGTATCTCGAACAATTTTTACTAACCCACTACGACCACCATACAGTAAAGCTGCATGTCGTGAGGAAAAATTACAGCTGTAGTTTCCCCTTGCTTTCAACCGTTCGCAGTGCCAGCACAGCAAGGCCGTTTTGGTTGACGTTACCAGAACAGTCAATCATCCAGACTGTTGCCCCTGCAACTACTGAAAAGGCTGCTGCCCCTCTTCAGGAACCACACGTTTGTCTGGCCTCTCAACAGATACCCCTCCGCTGTGGTTGCGCCTACGGTATGGCTATCTGCATCGCTGAGGCACGCAAACCTTCCCATCAACGGCAAGGTCAATTCTTTACAAATTTTATGAAGTAAAATTTTTCCCTATCTTAATCACCATCGCTATGGTATCGGTGGGCGTTTAGAAAATGTTGCTACTAACAGAGATACAAAAATACGCGGCAGGTAAAAAAGGTTGACTATGCCGTTCTAACTCATCCCGAAGATGTCCATTGAGTTTAAGTGAGAACTCACGTTTGGAAAGACCATTTCACGAATGTTATTGTATACAAACCACGGCCTCAGCGATGCTACTGTATGACAGGTTGCGTTGTCATGCTGATATGTCGTCTCGGAAATGTTCCTCTACTGTAGTGTAAAATGTGTACATATCCTTCCGCATTTAGCGTTTTCATAAGCACAGTAAGAGCACTACACCCTAACTACGAAAAACACCCTCTTACCACAACATAATTTCCCGCGCACCTCACGGTCGGCACTGCACACGATGATAGGTAAGTTTGTAGGCATTCGCAAAACTCAGGTACCTTCTTCGGATTGCCACAGGGTATATTGTGAGTCGTCACTCCAAATCACTTGCTTCCGGCCAAATACACTGTCCAGTGGCGTCGTCCTTCAGAGCAACTCAATTGTCGCTGAACACTGAATGTGTGGCTTACGAAGATTCTCGATTATTGTACTCCATTCACTTCCCTCGGCTCAGCCATTGTGCTAGCACTTTGGAACTCACGAGTTATTCCTTCCCCTGATTTCATACATATTTGTTCGATCAATGGTTTCGTGGCTTATAGCCACATCACCACGTACACACAAAAATTAAAAGACGGCAAATTGGTTCAAGATACAGTTGCTTGCGGAGTCCTTGCTATACAATATACTACCAGGGCTGCGGGTGCCCCGATCACAGACTCGTTTGTACGGAACGGTATAATTAAAGTATCAGCTGGTGTGTCGTTTTACAACTTTTGTAAGGGAGAAAAATTTCTGCGCGTGTTACTGAAATGTTTTCTCACTGCACGCAGTAATTGCTTTCAGTATTCAAAACGTCGCGGACGAGCAAAGTACATACGGATGTAGCCATTTGAGGGTTGGAATGTAGCGTAAAGGGGATGATATTGGCTTGCTTTATTATAATTGCAGTTATGATGATTACTTTTGAAATAATGACCAGTTTATTTACTTTTTTCTATCTTTGTTGATTTCATTTGACTGCTGCTTACAGCCGCCCGCTGGTGGCCTCGCGGTTCTAGGCGCTTCAGTCTGGAATCGCGCGACCGCTACGGTCACAGGTTCGAATCTTGCCTCGGGCAAGGATGTGTGTGATGTCCTTAGGTTAGTTAGGTTTAAGTACTTCTAAGTTCTAGGGGACTGATGACCTGAGATGTTAAGTCCCATAGTGCTCCGAGCCATTTGAACCATTTTTTCAACTGCTGCTTACAATTATTATTTGGTCAGTCAGCTGTTCTTGTAAATTGTTTGCGATAATTTTATACTAGAGCATATTTCTTTAAACGTCATGAAATGATTAATTACAACTAGAATCAGAATCTTTCATGAGTATATGAGCCAAGAGATATTGAAGTCAAAAATGGACACGTATTCGTCAGCTTTTATAAAGGAATATAATGCAAAACGGACAAGAAAGAATAAAGTAGTTGATTCGACGAGCGACTGCTGTTCCGGTTCGTCCAATATACTAAAATAAAAGTAACTGTAACGAGAAAATATAATAGTATGTGATAGAATAAGTGTTTATAGAACTGTGTAATATATTTGTTCTAAGTATTTGTATATTGTGAAAAGTGTTTATAAACGAATGATTATCAGGTATATGGATGTTAATTTGACTAGAGCAGTGTGTCACGAGACAAAACGCACGACGGAGACGCAAGGCAGAGAACGTGATCTCTTGTGTGTTGGCAGCCGTGCAAGTAAGGTTGCCTAGAACGGCCTGGGGCCACACGTGTTTTAATTCCGAGGTAGGATTGTTCACAAGCTAGTGTTCGGTTTATAAGATTGTTAGCTGTGAAAATAGCTGAATTTATAGTGTGGCTGATCTAGTGAACTGTTTACTGCCTGCAACTATTGTGCTGAAACTATCTCAGATTCGACTGGACCACTGTTTTGGACCATCATTCATAGCAAAGCAATTTTATATGTATAAAGCAAATATATAATTCTAATTTTTGGATGTGAGGTCCGCCAGTTATGCAAAACACAGTTTTTTCTCAGTACCCAAACATGTTTCGACACCACTGTGCCATCATCAGTGGGTTTTCGTTTTTATTTATTCTGCAATGCGAACATTTTTGTTACATGATTATAAAATTATGTGGATTTTTAGTTCAAACCATAGATCGTTTCTTTTTGTAAATACCTTTACATTTGGTGTGCATGAATTTTGTGGATCACTTGTGTGTTAATTACTGCAGGTAGCTTGTCATCTGCAACCAAACGATGATGATGAGAAAGTTTTTTGCTGGGAGTTAACCTATCTTGTAGGGTGTAGTTTAGTTTCTCGCGACGTTTTCTCGCCTATATTCGTTTTTACTTACGTTTTCGTGTGACAAGCACTTTCATTCTCCGCATCATGCCGAGGTGTTGTGATGCACACGTAACTATAACAATTATTTTCCACAAATAACGCTGTAAAACAATTTTCACTTCACCAAAACACAGTGTGATTGTGGTTTGTTGTGTGTCCCAGTCCAGACAGTGTTCACCAGAGAGGCCGGCGCCAAATTTGAATTTTGAATTTGAATCACACTGTGTTTTGTTGAAGTGAAAAGTGTTTTACAGCGTTATTTGTGGAAAATACTCGTTATAGTTACGTGTGTATCACACCACTTCACCATGATGCGGAGAATGAAAGTGCTTGCCACACGAAAACGTAAGTAAAAACGAATATAGGCACGAAAACATCGCGACAAACTAAATTATATTCTAGAAGATAGGTTAACTCCCAGCAAAAAACTTTCTCATCAACATCGTTTGGTTGCAGATGACAAGTTACTTGTAGTAATTAACACACAAGGGATCCACAAAATTCAAGCACACCAAATGCAAAGGTATTTACAAAAAGAAACGATCTATTGTTTGAACTAAACATTCACATAATTTTATAATCATTTAACACAAATGTCACATTACAGAAAAAATGAAAACTAAAACGCACTGATGATGGCACATTGGTGCCGAAACATGTTTGGGTACTGACAGAAAACTGTGTTTTGCATAACTGGCAGTCCTCACATCCAACAATTTTAACTGCAAACACAAGGAGCTGCAGATCAAAATGACTTAATATATTTCTAATGTGTGCTAAACGTACATTTATATTCCCAGTTCCATATTTCGTTGCTCAATTTACTCTTACGTATCAGTATTTCAAGTACTGACCTCTTACAAGGGAATCTCCCCATCGCGCCCCCCTCATATTTAGTTATAAGTTGGCACAGTGGATAGACCTTGAAAAACTGAACATAGATCAATCGAGAAAACAGGAAGAAGTTGTGTGGAACTATGAAAAAAATAAGCAAAATATACAAACTGAGTAGTCCATGCGCAAGATAGGCAACATCAGGGATAGTGTGATCCCAGGAGCGCCGTGGTCTCGTGGTTAGCGTGAGCAGCTGCGGAACGAGAGGTCCTTGGTTCAAATCTTCCCTCGAGCGAAAAGTTTACTTTCTTTATTTTCGCAAAGTTATGATCTGCCCGTTCGTTCATTGACGTCTCTGTTCACTGTAATAAGTCTAGTGTCTGTGTTTTGCGACCGCGCCGCAAAACCGTGCCATTAGTAGACGAAAGTACGTGCCTCTCCAATGGGAAGCGAAAACATTTGATCGCAAGGTCATAGGTCAACCGGTTCGTCCACAGGAAAACACGTCTGATATATTCTGTACGACACTGGTTACGGCATGTGCGTCACATGACAGGAATATGTAGTCGACCCACCTAACTTGTACACTTGGCGAATGGGTAAAAAGATTCTTCTACCACGCCCGGGTTCCCGGGTTCGATTCCCGGAGGGGTCAGGGCTTTTCTCTGCCTCGTGATGACTGGGTGTTATGTGCTGTCCTTAGGTTAGTTAGGTCTAAGTAGTTCTAAGTTCTAGGGGACTGATGACCATAGATGTTAAGTCCCATAGTGCTCAGAGCCATTTGAATCATTTTTGATTCTTCTACCTTGCCCGATTTAGGTTTCCTTGTGGATGTGATAATCACTCCAAAAAAAAGTGATTAAAACATATGAGTTTGTCACATAAACTGCAACAAATGAATACAACAGTTTCACAGTCGCATAGTTTTCCCTGTGCTCTGTCAAAACATATGTTTTTAATGTTTTCAATTTTTCCGTATGTAGATCCGTCAAATCCTGCTTATGTCCAAGCAAATCTGAACATATCCTGGAATTTTGGAGAGCGAAGATGATTATGTGTGAGTGCCTGAACTTTGATAATTGTCTGAAAATAAAAAGTAAACTTCTCACCAGAGAGAAGACTTGAACCAAGGACCTCTCTTCCGCAGCTGCTCACGCTAACCACGGGACCACGGCGCTCCTGGGATCACACTATCCCTGATGTTGCCTATCTTGCGCATGGACTACTCAGTTTGTATATTTTGCTTATTTTTTTCATAGTTCCACACAACTTCTTCCTGTTTTCTCGATTGATCTGTGTTCAGTTTTTCAAGGCCTATCCACTGTGCCAACTTATAACTAAATCTGAGGGGGGGGGGGGGTGCGATGGGGAGCTTCCCTTGTTAGATCGTCAATCGCTTATGATTAGATTAGATTAGATTAGATTTACTTTCATTCCAATTGATCCGTAGTGAGGAGATCCTCCAGGATGTGGAACATGTCAGAAAAACAACAATACATGACAAATATTTACAACTAAAACAAATAAGCTAATGTACCATTCCACAGGTCCCAAGTGGAATGATCGTCATTTTTTAATGAACACTAAGAGTCATTTTACAAATACTAATGCACTGAATTTAAAATAAAAAAGTTTTTTATTTACTTATAAGGTAATAAACATGTAATACAACTACTGTAATACTTATTTACAATGAACACATTACTGCACTGAAATTGTGCAGAAGTTATGTTGTACTTATATACAAATCAGTTGGTTTTACTAAGAAATTCGTCAATGGAGTAGAAGGAGTTGGCCACCAATAAATCCTTTAGGCTTCTCTTAAGGGTATAAAGCAACGGTGTTGAACGAAATTCCTGTGCAGACGTGTCATTTAACAGGTTGAGGACCTGCCTTCTGCTGGATTGTTAGCAGCAGTGGTTACCGCAAAGTGTTGGTAACGTTGCAAGGGGGGGGGGGGGGCGGAGGGTAGGAGGCATTCCTGTACGACGTCTCCCCTCCGGGTAAGTTCATTAACAGTCAAGCAGCGCACGGATATGCGTGTGAATGTGTGCGGAGAGAGCCGGGAAGCCACGACCGCGCCAGAAGCTGCCGCGGGCGTCGAAAGTAGTGGGCGGCGCGCCGGACGCGGCCTGGCCGATGTAATCTCGCAAACCCGGCGTCGGCGTCGCAGATAACGCAGCGCAGCGGGGCGGGGCGGCGCTGCCCAACTGGAGCGCTCGTGCCGGCGGCGCCTTATTGCCCGTTACAAGGTGTGTGTGTGTGTGTGTGTGTGTGTGTGTGTGTGTGTGTGTGTGTGTGACGGGGGCGGGGGGTGGTATGGCCTGCTGCTACCATTAAGCACCAGGGCTAGCGCCGACGACGGCGACCTCGGCGGAACAACAACGTTCACGGCAGCCGCACGGGAGTGACACGCCGCGCACCTGATCTCAAGGTGGACCCTATCTCGCGACAATATCTTACGGGCACTTTCGTCACGCTCGGAGGCGAATTAGTCCGTGATGTCGGCGATCGTGAAAACGTTCCTTCCAATTACTTGTTACCTGGTTTCCACTATCCGCTGCTGGAAGCGGTGGCTGTGTTATGGCAAAAATTTGCAACGACAACATTGACGAGATACTTTGTATCAATCTGTTTCGCAGTATGTCGGAACTCGTAATTTTTAATGTTATCCACATAGTTGTCTTTCTCGTACTTCATCCCCGTTCAGTCGCTCCTTTGAAGTTGACCTTCAGCCCGAGGCGTAGCACTTTGTATCGTGATTATGTATGTCGGACAGTAGCGAGCAGACACGTGAAACACAGTAATCCGCCCTGGTAGCTAGCTACAAGTAGTCACGGCTGCTGCCGGACTATGAAATAATACATAGTTAAAAAAGCTATATTTCGGAAACAAAACTGTATTGTGTTACTACTACTACTACTGCTACTGCTGCTACCACCATTAATTATCCTTAATTCAATCTGTTTAATTATTGGTGTGAATGTACCGGGTGTCAGAAAAGTCAGTATAAATTTGAAAACTGAATTAATCACGGAATAATGTAGATAGAGAGGTACAAATTGACACACATGCTTGCACTGACATGGGGTTTTATTAGAACCAAAAAAATACAAAAGTTCAAAAAATGTCCGACAGATGGCGCTTCATCTGATCAGAATAGCAATAATTAGCATAACAAACTAAGACAAAGCAAAGATGATGTTATTTACAGGAAATGCATAATATGTCCACCATCATTCCTCAACAATAGCTGTAGTCGAGGAATAATGTTGTGAACAGCACTGTAAAACATGTCCGGAGTTATGGTGAGGCATTGGCGTCGGATGTTGTCTTTCAGCATCCATTGAGATGTTGGTCGAACACGATGCACTTGCGACTTCAGGTAACCCCAAAGCCAATAATCGCACGGACTGAGGTCTGGGGGCCTGGGAGGCCAAGCATGACGAAAGTGGTGACCGAGCACACGATCATCACCAAACGACGCGTGGAAGAGATGTTTCACGCGTCTAGCAATATGGGGTGGTTCTAATAAAACCTCATGTCATTCCAAGCATGTGTGTCAATTTTTACCTCTCTATGTACATTATTCCGTGGTTTATTAAGTTTTCAAATTTATACTGACTTTTTGATCATCCGGTGGGTGTGAATGCTAAGTAATCAGCTAAATAAATATTGTTATGTCCATTAACTGAGTACACGTTAGCGTGAGAACTGGTTTCACGGAGGGAAACATCGTAGATCCGGGGCCGCTGTAAGTTTGCTATGATAAGTGAATGTGATTGCGTATGAGTGTCAAAACTGTAACTTCAGATTAGCACGGACTTGGCGGTGTTTTTGTATGAAGCTAGTAACAACATATCGAGGTTTGCACTCAAGGGCGTTCTATCCGTTGGTCGCTCAGTTAACCTTACACCAGAAAACATTTTTATGCAACCGGTACAAGGGTGTAGTGCGGGTTGTTTCCGCTACAGCTTTCTCTAGCTGAAGAGCATTACGCATTTCCTACCTGGTCAGGGGTGTGGAACACAGTGCGTAAGAAGAAAGTCACCACATGGAGTGTCCCGCAGAGGTTCGAGTCCTCCCTCGGGTAAGGGGGGGGGGATGTTGTTCTTAGCGTAAGTTAGTTTCAGTAGTGTGTAAGTCTAGGGGCCGAAGATCTCAGCAGTTTGCTCCCTTAGGAATTCACACACATCTGAACATGTGAACATAGAGAGTGGACATTTCTGTAGGAGGAACAACACACATAACCGCGCCTTTGCAGGTAGTTATCTCTACGTTGCTCAATTTACAGGGACAACTAATCGATCAAAACCGTACATGTGTTACATGGAATGTTATATTCGAGTTAAGTCTATATGACCGTGCACGCCTTCGACGTGAAATCGAAAGCGTGACGTAATCTGTTTGCCTGTCTAGCTAGGCAACCACCTCCTCCCCATCCCGCCAGGGGGCGGGCGGCTCGCAACTGCGCCGACTTAACGGCAATGCGTGTGATCTACCTCTCCGCTGGTACCTGCATTGATGGCCATCCCAGGGCGAGTGCTGGCAGTTATGTGATACATGGTCGTTATGAGCGTTTGACAAGATTGAATATCATTTGGAGCTGCTGTATGATTTCTTTTACATGACCAACATTTATTGCCAAATTATAGACCTATTACCTGATGTTTAAAGCAGGTCGTACATCTTACAATTTTCGTTTTTCATCTATTTACAGTTTCCTTTTCTTTTGTTTTATCTACAGAATTTACAAAGAATGATACTTTTCAAAATTACAATAATTTAGGGTTGAAACAAATATTTTTTTTAAATAAGAAGAATGTAGAAAGATGATAGGATAGAGGAGAGATTTGTTAGTACCATAACCGAATGTGACTCGCGGTGAATACCTCTGAATGGTTTCTTCGCGCCGTTGACCGCCAGTCGCACACACACATGGAAACACAAGCACACGGTTATTAGTAGAGAAATAATATTGCTTATCCTGTTTATTACTAATCCTATGTATTAACTACTTTAGGTGCCAATCCATGTACAGCATTTGGTGATTTCTTGGCTAGATCGCCAGCACCTTTTGCTTATTTACTGTCACATCTCAGCTTCCTCCTCATTGTCACTATTTTCGCTCTCACTGTGGGTATCGCTGTCCATCCTCTGGAGATGGCATGTCTGTTAAGTCGTGTCCGCATGTACTCTTCATGTGCTGTTTTTGAAATACTGTTTGTCAGTGCGTTTAATTGTGCCCATTGTTCTTCGTCTCTTATTGCTGTGTACATATCTATGTCTGTATCTGTGTAGTGTAAGTGTAGTGTATGTCTATTGTTCGCGTATTGCCCGCAGAAAAAGACAGTAAGTTCTGGGGAACCTTCTTTCCCGCGTGTGCATCTAGGCGTCTGCCTCAGACTCACGCGGTTTAAGTGCGTGGAATAAGGTCCGTGTCCGGTTAAGAAATGTACCATACCGCGGCTGGGATCGATACGTCTCATTCTCAACCGCTCCCTTATGTCAGGGAGAAAGTCGTGCAGTCTACGTCCCTTATCACTTATATCCCGCCAGCCGGAGTAGCCGAGCGGTTCTAGGCGCTTCAGTCTGGAGCCGCGCGACCGCTGCGGTCGCAGGTTCGAATCCTGCCTCGGGCATTGATGTGTGTGATGTCCTTAGATTAGTTAGGTGTAAGTAGTTCTAAGTTCTAGTCGACTGATTACCTCAGAAGTTAAGTTCCATAGTGCTCAGAGCCATTTGAATCATTTGAACTTATATCCCACTCACCTTGCCATTTATCCAAACGCCAACTTTTAAGGTAACGTATCGTCTCTATCGCCACACCAGTTATTGTGTGTATGAGTATTGGTAATTACATGACCAACAGGAACGTCGTGAAACTACATGGGCTGAAGCGGGAATATTCCATGATGTATCATGACGAATTCAACATTTTTTTCGACCGAACCCGCCGAGAAAAAATAGGTGTTGCATTACTTATTGAACGCTCGTCGTATTAAAATTTTCTAATGTCAGGACAATGGAGCTAGTGCCGATGCATCTTGTTTTGCGATCGTGTGGTCGTTATTTTCCTACGATCCCAGGATGTTCGCCAGGAAGACAAATGTGCCTTAGGCACGACTTCAGTCCCGACTCGTGAAGGTTCACCAGGGTGCCTATTCTGTATCTTTCCGCCATTGTGCCGATCGTTTCGGTACTCGAGAGCACCGAACGGTCTAGTACTCGAATTAGAGCCCGTGCAGTATTCAGTATGCATTTCGGTACCGATACCGTTCGGGTCTAGAGAACCGAAGCGCTGTTGTCGGTTCACGTCGCGCAAGCCAATCAGAAGCAAGCGGCCGCAGATCCGCCCATGTGCACTGCAGCGCGCACAGCGCCACGAACACAAAGCGGCTGGCAGACGACACAGGCACGCTGTTCTTGGTTGGTTGGTTGGTTTGGGGAAGGAGACCAGACAGCGTGGTCATCGGTCTCATCGGATTAGGGAAGGATTGGGAAGGAAGTCGGCCGTGCCCTTTCAGAGGAACCATCCCGGCTGTTCTTCCAAGTACCGAAAATTGCGTTTACTTTACCATAACGCATGACGCCGCATTCCATCGAGCTGACGTGCCCGCCTTCATCGCTGTTGCCTCCTCCTCAACCGTGTCAGGCGCAGTATATCCATTTCCATGATTCTCAGCTGAAACTTTTTACAGTTTCCCTGACTGCATGTTTCCATGCATGCATAATAACGATAGCGCATTTGACTCTATTCTGCAGATTTCGTGAATGCTGCATTATGCCATCTTATTCTAATTCACACTGGCATCGTGTTTTGGATTTTACGTTTCGGAAAATGAGTTAGGAATAGTTTGTAGTACCACATTGTACTAATCCGTCTATAAAAACACCTGAAAAATTGATTCTGAGAGTTTCAAAGGACAAGAAGGTAAACAGAATGTGGTTATAACTCGCTCCTAGAGATCCAAATGATTAAGTAGCCCACTTACCTATATGATAGGTCAACGATTAGGATCTTAAAAACAAAATTAAAAAAACGCATTTTTTCGAGAGCTCCTGAAGTTCGTCGAAGTTTATAACATGCATCTCATGAATGAAAATGTTTCGTATATGGTGCTACAGTCTAAAAATATTACGGCGGAGATCTTTCACCTCTGTTGTTGAGTATTAGATCGCAGATAAACAGTTGTGACAAGCAAGATTATGAAGACGGCTGCTACTAGTTACATTCTCAGTACGAGGTGCATTCCAGTTCTAAGGCCTCCGATTTTTTTTTTTCCGGACTGGAAAGAGATAGAAACATGCGCATTGTTTTAAAATGAGGCCGCGTTCATTGTCAATACGTCCCAGAGATGGCAGCACTGTACGGCATATGGAATTTTACCGCCAGCGGCGAGAATGAGAACTGTTTTAATTACTTAAAATGGCGACGTTTTCCGTACTTGAACAGCGTGCAATCATTCGTTTTCTGAATTTGCGTGGTGTGAAACCAATTGAAATTCATCGACAGTTGAAGGAGACATGTGGTGATGGAGTTATGGATGTGTCGAAAGTGCGTTCGTGGGTGCGACAGTTTAATGAAGGCAGAACATCGTCTGACAACAAACCGATACAACCTCGGGCTCGCACAAGCCGGTCTGACGACATGATCGAGAAAGTGGAGAGAATTGTTTTGGGGGATCGCCGAATGACTGTTGAACAGATTGCCTCCAGAGTTGGCATTTCTGTGGGTTCTGTGCACACAATCCTGCATGTTGCCGAGCAATGTTGACGTGCAATGACAGCATGAACGGGACTTTCTTTTCGTCGGTTGTGACAATGGATGAGACGTGGATGCCATTATTCAATCCAGAAACAAAGCGCCAGTCGGCTCAATGAAAGCACACAGATTCACCGCCACCAAAAAAATTTCGGGTAACCGCCAGTGCTGAAAAAATGATGGTGTCCATGTTCTGGGACAGCGATGGCGTAATCCATACCCATTGCGTTCCAAAGGGCACTACAGTAACAGGTGCATCCTACGAAAATGTTTTGAAGAACAAATTCCTTCCTGCACTGCAACCAATACGTCCGGGAAGGGCTGCGCGTGTGCTGTTTCACCAAGCAAACGCACCCGCACATCGGGCTAACGTTACGCAACAGTTTATCCGTAATAACAACTTTGAACTGATTCCTCATGCTCGCTACTCACCTGACCTGGCTCCTAGTGACTTTTGGCTTTTTCCAACAATGAAAGACACTCTCCGTGGCCGCACATTCACCAGCCGTGCTGCTATTGCCTCAGCGATTTTCCAGTGGTCAAAACAGACTCCTAAAGAAGCCTTCGCCGCTGCCATGGAATCATGGCGTCAGCGTTGTGAAAAATGTGTACGTCTGCAGGGCGATTACGTCGAGAAGTGACGCCAGTTTCATCGATTTCGGGTGAGTAGATAATTAGAAAAAAAATCGGAGGCCTTAGAACTTGAATGCACCTCATAATATAAGCTGTGCTCTTAGATTCCTGTCTAACCGCAACTCGGAAATCGCTACATATTCCGAAAAAATTGTGAATTATTTCTGACAAGAAAAAATATAAAGGTCACTGTCGGTTGTTTCATTCACAGCAATTTCATCTCCAGCAATTTCATATTTCGATTTCTAAATACACCGAAATCACGAAATCTTTACTGAGGAAGTGCGCTGTTACATGTAAGTAAATCTTAACTTACACGAATAACAATGTCTCAGAACGTGTTGCACATATGAAGAGGGAAACAATTTTTTTTTTTACCCATCCGTGCGCGAATCCGTATCCTTACATATGAAATTCCCGCTCGCTAACCACCTACCCACGGCAAACAACAGGAATGGAGCGCTCAGTTCTCGTATTATTCTGTAGAGGAACGTAGGCTGACTTCGTTGCCTAATGGTGCTACGTAAGTCATAAATGCGTGATAGTTTGGAAGGTTTCCAATATCAGGCTTCACATAATTGCCTTCCATTGTTTCTTGAACGTTGTAAACCATTTGTGGGAAAAAGTACACAAAGTCACTAAATAGTAAGGTGAGTTCACACTCATGTAATATACGTAAGCAGAGCCGATGGCTTGATATTTAATGATCTCTAAACTCTTATTTGCATAAAAATACCACGTATTTTGAGAGAATATTGACCGAAAACGTTTTTTTTGGATGTAATCATTCACAGTAACAACCTAATATAACGATATTTCTAACAAAGGAAAATATTATGAACTCAGTTTCCAACTGGATGCATCCTCTGGTGATTCTTTAGTAACACAGCCGCGCGGGATTAGCACTGCAGTGTAAGGCGCTGCAGTCATGGACTGTGCGGCTGGTCCCCGCGGAAGTCCGAGTCCTCCCTCAGGCATGGGTGTGTGTGATTGTCCCTAGGATAATTTAGGTTAAGTAGTGTGTAAGCTTAGGGACTGATGACCTCAGCAGTGAAGTCCAATAAGATTTCACACACATTTGATTGATTTAGTAACACAGTCACTAAATCAAATTGAAATTGTATGTGTGTGAAATCTATGGGACTTCACTGCTAAGGTCATCAGTCCCTAAGCTCACACACTACTTAACCTAAACTATCCTAAGGACAAACACACACATCCATGCCTGAGGGAGGACTCGAACCTCAACCGGGACCAGCCGCACAGTCCATGACTGCAGCACCTTAGACCGCTCGGCTAGTCACTAAATCCAGAGCTGAAACCGCTGAATATGTTTAAAATAACAAATTATAGGTGTCCATAAATCACAGCTCAGCGATCGACAGGGCCAGACCTAAATCCAAAACCTGTCGGTGCAATTGTCGTACAATCGGCGGGAGGACCGTTCGGTAACAGGTCTCAGAAGCTTACTGAATACGATATTTCGATAAGGAACCGAAAATGACGTCACTACCGATACTAACCTACTGCACCGATCGGTATCAACGATACAGAATAGGGCCCCCTCAGTCCTCGTCAGCGCGACTCCCGCGCCCGCGTTGGGAGGGGAGCAAAGCGCGGAGCAGCGTGGTGGAGAGGCGCGGGTTTCGCGTTATGAGCGCTGCGCGGACCCGTTAACAGTGCTCCGTAATGAGTGGGACGGCGAGCCGTGATGAATGCGCCGCTGAGCGGCCGGCCAGGAATCAGTTAATTAGCGGCGGCCGGCGTTCACAACAGGTGCCCGCCGCCGCGCCGCTCCAACCGGATCTGCGTACGCAGGTTACGCACGTGTGGGAGGTTGTGGGCGTGTGCCTGCCTCCTGCTCATTGTGCACCCGGTAGCGGCCTCTCTATCCCATTAAGTCGCACTGGTCACTTGCTGGTCGCTCTGTAAGGATTTTGATTCTTCTGTGTCCCTCGCCTTGATAGGTAGCTGTCGAGCAATTCTTAGCGTGAGACAAGATTCTTACACACTACCGGCCATTAAAATTGCTACACCAAGAAGAAATGCAAATGATAAGCGGGTATTCATTGGACAAATATATTATACTAGAACTGACATTTGCATGCAGTTTGGATACATAGATCGTGAGAAATGAGTACCCAGAACAACCACCTCTGGCCGTAATAACGGCCTTGTTACGCCTGGGCATTGAGTCAAACAGAGCTTGGATGGCGTGTACAGGTACAGCTGCCCATGCAGCTTCAACACGATACCACAGTTCATCAAGAGTAGTGACTGGCGTATTGTGATGAGCCAGTTGCTCGGCCAACATTGACCAGACGTTTTCAATTGGTGAGAGATCTGGAGAATGTGCTGGCCAGGGCAGCAGTCGAACATTTTCTGTATCCAGGAAGGCCCGTACAGGACCTGCAACATGCGGTCGTGCATTATCCTGTTGAAATGTAAGGTTTCGCAGGGATCGAAATAAGGGTAGAGCGACGGGTCGTAACACATCTGAAAAGTAACTTCCACTGTTCAAAGTGCCGTCAATGCTAACAAGAGGTCACCGAGACGTGTTACCAATGGCACCCCATACCATCACGCCAGTATGGCGATGACGAATACACGCTTCCAATGTGCGTTCACCGCGATGTCGCCAAACACGGATGCGACCATGATGATGCTGTAAACAGAACCTGGATTCATCTGAAAAATTGAGGTTTTGCCATTCGTGCACCCAGGTTCGTCGTTGAATATACCATCGCAGGCGCTCCTGTCTGTGATGCAGCGTCAAGGGTAACCGCAGCCACGGTCTCCGAGCTGATAGTCCGTGCTGCTGCAAACGTCGTCGAACTGTTCGTGCAGATGGTGGTCTTACAAACGTCCCCATCTGTTGACCCAGCGATCGAGACGTGGCTGCACGATCCGTTACAGCCATGCGCATAAGATGCCTGTCATCTCGACTCCTAGAGATAGGAGGCCGTTGAGATCCACCACGGCGTTCCGTATTGCCTTCCTGAACGCACCGATTCCATATTCTGCTAACAGTCATTGGATCTCCACCAACCCCGAGCAGCAATGTCGCGATACGATAAACCGCAATCGCGATAGGCTGCAATCGGATCTTTATCAAAGTCGGAAATGTGATGGTACGCATTCCTCCTCCTTACACGAGTCATCACAACAACGTTTCACCAGGCAATGCGAGTCAACTGCTGTTTGTCTATGACAAATCGGTGGGAAACTTTCCTCATGTCGGTTCGTTGTAGGTGTCGCCACCGGTGCCAACCTAGTGGGAATGCTCTGAAAAGCTAATCATTTGCATATCACAGCATCTTCTTCCTGTCGGTTAAATTTCGCGTCTGTAGCACGCCATCTTCGTGGTGTAGCAATTTTAATGGCCAGTGGTGTAGTGTTCACTGAGTTAATGTGTTCTGTGTGTAGCAAACTGAAACCACTTAGCGGACCGGTACTCGAAGCCAGATACCCTTTTCCACACCACGAACGTAGACTTTAGAGAGGAACCTGTGCGGACTGACCTTAGATTTTAGTCGTACTTGTAGTATTTCAAGCTCAGTGCCTGGACAATAATTTCTTAAATCAGTATGATATAATTTATCTAATGTTTTTGTATGTATACAAGGCGTAGTTCCCTGTTTCACTAACTGCGTACTGCATATTTATGCCGGCTGGATCCCCATTGTATGTCGTTTTTTATTTGAACAGCCAGTGACCGTTGTAGAGCTGTCAGAAGCATCCTTCTGTACAAGCAGCGCCAGGAGATCGTCCGTGCATTCATTTCACAAGCTTGTAAACAGTAGCGAGTTATTCATTTAAATTTTCCAGACTGCTTTTGTAGTTTAAAACATTCACTCCGGCACTGAGAATTGTCTTGAAAGACATCATGTTTACGCCAGTGACTGCCAAACTTTTTATTTCTACTTATTGCAATGTCGGCCTTAGGTCATTATCAAGTGCATATATTTTGACTTTAAGCCATGTGTACTTTACACAAGCTGACACGTTTATATGTCGTCGTCATTCGCTGTTATATACATTCGTAACGCTGACATTCCAGGCAGCTCAGCATCTCTTCACGCAACCAACTTGTGCACCAACACACCCGTCGGAGAGTGCTTACAAATAATTAAAGAAAACCTAATTAAAAATAAGAAACTTAGTCCAGGAGAAATTCTTGCATTAGTCAAACTTTTTGAACTCTCATTATCCTACAACTATTTTGAATTCAACGGTAAAAAGTATCCTCAAAAGGAAGGTCTTGCTACGGGCAGTAGCCTAGCAGGTACGCTAGCTGCCGTTTTTGTTAACGATGTAGAAAATGAATTCCATTTCGCACGCAAGACCTTGGAACAAAAAAACGGTTTATTATAAGTGGTATGTTGATGTGGTACTTGTACTATTTCAGGGTCATGGAGGTAAAGTACAAAAGAATCGGTTGGCTTCTGACTCACACAGGCACATCCTTGTCCCTGATGTGAAGGTTAAAAATGTCTCGTTTACATCAACTCATGGGCGACGCAGCTATCATTGCTGTCATTCGTTTCTACACATGCGTGGAAAAATCGGCACTGTAACAAGATTTGATTAGTGATTAACGTTGTCAACTTACATAACAAACTAAGATTTTCACTTCAGGATTTTTATTTAACTAGGGTGACTTAGCTCTTTAAAATACGATCATGTGTAATGACTGCCACACGCTGAACAACATTTTGGATTAATCTGAAGATGGCGCGGTCATGAGCCGAAACAGGTAATCAATGAAGCAAATTTGCGATCTTCCACAGATCAAGTATCACCCCCTTCCCCCCCCCCCCCAACCCCCCACCATTGGCAAAGTCATGGACAAACATTCAGAGCAGACACCTCGGATGAATGGTGTGTGTGTGTGTGTGTGTGTGTGTGTGTGTGTGTGTGTGTGTGTAGAGAGAGAGGCGCGGGCGTGGCCATACGACCGCGGCTGTGGATTTATGCGGCAGGCGCTCCCATGTCAATACGAAGCGCCCCGCTGCGACCCGTTCATCGCAGCCAGACCCATCCTCGCTACACATGCACTCGTACTACGGCCCCTCTGAGTCTGTCCAGCATTAGCCACGGGCCTCGATTTACGGCCTGTGTTTTCCTATCGTGTTGTCGCTGTAACCATCAATCCCAAGAGATGCAGCTCTCCCCGCTAGTCTATCCTGTGTAAGTCTGTTCATCTCTGCGTAACTACCGCTGCCTACACCCGTCTGAAACTGCTTACTGTATTCAAGTCTTCGTATCATCCTACAATTTTTATACCCTTCACTCCTCCCTACATTACCAACTTAATTATTCCTCGATAGCGCAGAGTATGTCTGTTTTTTTTTTTTTTTTTTTTGTCAAATTGCGCCATAAGGCTCATTTTCTGTACAGTTCGATTCATCACCTCTTATCCAGTTACTTGAAATCCCTTTATAATGATCAGTATTCTTCTCTAGCACTTCAAAAGCTTCTTTTTGTTCTCGTCTGAACTCCTTACCGCCCGCATCTCGTGGTCGTGCGGTAGCGTTCTCGCTTCCCACGTCCGGGTTCCCGGGTTCGATTCCCGGCGGGGTCAGGGATTTTCTCTGCCTCGTGATGGCTGGGTGTTGTGTGCTGTCCTTAGGTTAGTTAGATTTAAGTAGTTCTAAGTTCTAGGGGACTGATGACCGTAGCAGTTAAGTCCCATAGTGCTCAGAGCCATTTGAACCATTTGAACCATTTGAACTCCTTATCGCTCACGTTTCACTTCCGTGTAAGGCTGAACTTCAGACAAATACTTTCAGAAAAGTCGTTCTAACACTGAAATTTATGCTCGACATCAACTGTCCCGGAGACGGGTTTGCTGCTACTGGCAGTACGTGTCTTATATCCTCTTTACTTCTATCGCCATCAGTTATTCTCCTGCCTAGTGCGCAAAATTTGCAGCATCTAATTTCCTAACCTAATTCGCTCAGCATCCTCTAATTTAAATTCGACTACACTCCATTACTCTTGCTTTACTTTCCTCGCTGCTCAGTGAGTAATGTTCATATTACTAACCCCTTTAAACACCTTGCCTGTTCCCTGTCCTTTGCCATTTCTGACAGAACCACAAAGTCGTCTGCAAACCTTTTCCTTCCCCTTGAACTGAAATTACTATTACAAAACTTTCATTATTTTCTTTTACTGCTTGCTCAGTGTTCACGTTAATAACATGGAGCATAGACAACAAAACAGTCGCATTTCCTTTTCCGACATTTCTTCCCTTTCATATCCGATAGTCATAAGCGCAGTTTCGTTTCTGTACAGGCTGTATATAGCCTTTCGCTCACTGTATTCTGTCACTGATATCTTAAGAATTTCAAAGAAAGTATTTCAGTCAACACTGTCAAAAGCTTTTCCTAAGTCTACAAGTTTCATAAAAACCCAACTTTTAAATCACGTCGTAGGGCCAGAACTGATTCGCCGGCTTTTTGCCTATCATTGTGGCAACATTGCGATACTGAAGATCACTCCTGGACACTGTTGACCGCGGAAACCAGAATCTCCGATATGCTGTGACCCACGCGTCTTGCGTCGATTATCACCACACATTCAAAGTCGGTTAACTCGCGAAGAGCGCCATGTTCTCCACAAACCTGGACCGTCTCCACGAACGCCTAATATTTACTCTGCAAGCGGCCATACGGCGTCCTATGGAGGATACATAGCGTACTCGAATCACGTTTTTTCTCTCACTCTACTTTCGAATGGTGCGCGGGAAGAAAGCTAGTTGATGTCACGGCCGTAATTTGGCTCTCGTGGGAATTACGAGGGACATGGGTTGGAGGAAGTAATATGTCTTATTATTTATAAATAACTGTTTGCTACTAGTCACGATTTTGTTTTATTCATATTTTACACGAAGCGTTTCGCGAAATGATTCCCATTTTCAAGTGTGTATTTCTTTGTATTATGCCATTTTTACGTAATGTTTTCGATGTGTGAGGTTGTGCTTGGTTTTGTTGATTTTACTGCAATATTTAAAAAAAACGCCATATTTTTAGACAGTTATCGATTGCAGTAAATTCAACAAAACCAAGCAGAACCTCACACATCGAAAACATTACGTAAAAATGGCTTAACACAAAGAAATACACACTTGAAAATGGGAATCATTTCCCGGAAGGCGTCGTGTAGAATAAGAATAAAAGAAAATCGTGACTGGTAGCAGAAAAGTTATTGAAAACAAAACAATTATTTTGACAGTCTCAGGCAAAAAAAAAAAAAAAAAAACTTTTATGAAGGACACAATCAGAGGAATGCTATTTCTGTAAGATATGCAGGAGGGCTTTTTGGAAGGTAGGAGACGACGTACTGGCAGAATTGAAGCTGTGAGGACGGGTCGTGAGTCGTGCTTGGGTAGCTCACTTGGTGGAGCACTTGCCCGCGAAAGGCAAAGGTCCCGAGTTCGAGTCTCGGACCGGCACACAGTTTTAATCCGTTGGGAAGTTTCATATCAGCGCACACTGCGCTGCAGAGCGAAAATCTCATTCTGGAAACAATCAGAAGTAATAAGTTTTCTGCTTGTGCAGCGTACACTACCGAAAGCAAAGAATAGTTCCAATCTTGTAGCGTTTACCATTGCAGTTTGTTGGGCGTTTCTGTGAGGGATTCGCGCAGATTAGGTAACCGATGACAAACTGGGCTGGATTCCCCACTCATTTACCCTACACGTTAAGGGTGCTAGAATGACAAACGCCATTCACGAATCGGTGGGGCGAGGGTTTCGTAAACTTCTTTCTTCGTAAAAGCGTACATAGAATAAATGTTGCATATTGCGTAAACTTTAAAATTGGCCGTTGTGTTCCAGAAATACGTTATGATATCAGTACAGTGGTTTGTTTGTAATGTAATTCTAGCGGTAGCGGTCCACGTTTCTACTGTGAGGGGGCAACCGTGTCACATGTAAACATTGCAGTACTTGTCGTGTGTATCATGACGGGAGTTGCGTTGCTTCAGGATGGTTTGGACATCAATAATGCACGAGCAGATGCTCCGTATATTTACTCAATGAGGCAGCGAACGAAAGAGGCGGATGTCGCAGAAAATGTCGCTGTGAGTCGAAGTGCTGTCTCTAGACTCTGGAACAAGTTTGTAGCGACAGGGTCAGTTGAGGATCTATACAGTGGTGGCCGCAGAAGAGAAACGAACAGGTGTGCAGGACAGCAAGTAGACACCCTCAACAGAATGCGACACGTCTACGGCGAAGTTCCATTGAGTCGCAGGAGTGCAGGTGTCAACACGTATGATACGAAATAGTCTCCATGAGCACGGGTTACGTGCCGGAAGACCTCCCTAGGCTCTTCCCCTAAAACAGGATCGGAGAGGTCTCGTGTCGCAAGGGCACGAAACCACTCTTTGTGGGCTAGGCAGCAGTGGAATACAACGCTCGTTTCTGATGAGACCTGCGTTAGTTTTCACCCTGGCAATACTATTACTAGTGTGTGGAGACCACGAGGACACCGTTCACACCCCAAAAGAATCGTAGACCGCCCCCCCCCCCCCTTATCAAGGCGGTTCAGTCATGGTTTGGAGTGAAATCGTGTATGGCCGCAGGACTTGCGTAGGAAGATGACATCTTTGCACGCACTGTGGACCCGTTTGGCGAACATATTGGAGCGGGTTTGACGCCCCCATGGTCACAATCTTGTGAATACGTCCCTAGTGGAGCATGCGAACAGTCGGATGGAATGACCCCTCACTCTAGAGATCTCAGCTGCATCGAAAGTACATGGGTCTTGCTAAAACGAGTCTGTCCCACCAGAGACCACATAGAGACTGCTGTGGAGGAATGGAGCTATATTCCGCAGACTATCTCGACAATTTGGTAAGGAGTATTCGTAACAGCATTCGAAAGTGTCTCCAGTTTTATGCAAGATGACAGTGAGAAGAACATGTAGTGTTTGCAGTGACACGTTTTGGGTTTCTGTTTGTGCCTGTCGAGTGGAAAGGTGTTTATCGTCTTTATTTTCGTTTCCTAGTGACGATAGAACAGAACCAGTTCAAATGGTTCAAATGGCTCTGAGCACTATGCGACTTAACTTCTGAGGTCATCACCGGCCGGTGTGGCCGTGCGGTTCTAGGCGCTTCAGCCTGGAACCGCGTGACCGCTACGGTCGCAGGTTCGAATCCTGCCTCGGGCATGGATGTGTGTGATGTCCTTAGGTTAGTTAGGTTTAAGTAGTTCTAAGTTCTAGGGGACTGATGACCATAGTCCCATGGTGCTCAGAGCCATTTGAACCTTTTTTTTCTGAGGTCATCAGTCGCCTCGAACTTAGAACTAATTAAACCTAACTAACCTAAGGACATCACACACATCCATGCCCGAGGCAGGATTCGAACCTGCGACCGTAGCGGTCGCTCGGCTCCAGACTGTAGCGCCTAGAACCGCACGGCCACTCCAACCGGCACAGAACCAGTTATCTGCAGTATTGACAATAAAGTAATGTGCGACATTTACGAGTATTTTAACCAGTGTATCTTCTGGTACACCAGAAGAATGGACTCTTACACTCTCGGCAGAGAGAACCGGTATGTAACCGCGAATTCAGGATAAAGAGAAGCAGTCTGTGGGGGAAGGCAAGCCGTGCGGAGACATTAACTGCCGGCGTTCGTCGTTATCGAGTCGGCTGTCGGGCCGTCGCCGGCTGCCCCGGCGACAGGTGAGGTGACCGGTCGCGGCTCCGGCAGTGCGTGCACGCACTCGCAACGCCCATAACAGGAACGGCCAGGCGCGCGTGCCCCGCTGCCTGCAGCTGCGCTCGGGCAGCGCACAACACGTCCTGTCCACCTCGTCTCCTCTGCGCGGGTCAATTACAACCGACTGTCTCGACACGGTTTTAACCCTGCCGAAGTGGCTCAAACGTGCTTTCGCTGTGGCGTTCGGCACAGAATTTGCCTGCTTCATATCCTCGTAGGGACAAAATTTTCGTCGTCGGTATTTGGACAGCGTCGGGAGGAGAGTTGCTAAATTAATTAGATGTATTTTTCGATCCACTGAGCCGCAGTGAGAGGGTCGTAAATGGCTAAAAATGGTTCAAATGGCTCTGAGCACTATGGGACTTAACATCTATGGTCATCACTCCCCTAGGACTTAGACCTAGTTAAACCTAACTAACCTAAGGACGGCACACAACACCCAGTCATCACGAGACAGAGAAAATCCTTGACCCCGCCGGGAATCGAACCCGGGAACCCGGGCGTGGGAAGCGAGAACGCTACCGCACGACCACGAGCTGCAGGGTCGTAAAGGATCATGTCATAAAACCAGATTACACAATACGAGTACATACGTACAAAGAGAGAGAAAGAGAGAGAGAGAGAGAGAGAGAGGGGGGGGGGGGTACTAATGTAATTCCCAGCTTATTAGTAGCGATTCCTGTCGATAATCACAACGACAAAATAGGGACAAATTTCGAAAATAGTGAGGAAGAAGTTGCAAACACATCAAATTTCCACCGAAATCAACACAATTTATTGGCATTTACTAATCTTCGTGCCGGCCGGGATGGCCGAGCGGTTCTAGGCGCTACAGTCTGGAACCGCGCGACCGCTACGGTCACAGGTTCGAATTCCGACTCGGGCATGGATGTGTGTGATGTCCTTAGGTTGGTTAGGTCTAAGCAGTTCTAAGTTCGAGGGGACTGATAACCTCAGAAGTTAGTGCTAGGAGCCATTTGAACCATTTCTGAACTAATCTACACCAAGATCGTCTCGTTCATTAAATCGTTGTCGTCCACATAGCTACGGGCTCCGCGATCTGATGCCTACCTAGTCAATCCGCTGACTGGTCTGATGCGGCCTACCACAAACTCCCCTCCTCATCTCAGAGTAGCACTTGTCGCCCATCTACTCAATTACTTCACGGAATTATTCAGAACCCTGTCTTCCGTTACACTTGTTATCATCTACAGCTCCCTCTAGTACCACAGATGTCCTATCGCCCTGTCCCTTCTTCTCAACGTTTGCCATATGTTCTTTTCTTCGCCAATTCTGCGGAGAGCCTCCTTATTCTTTATCTTATCACTCCAACTAGTTTTCAATATTTATATGTTGCATCACATCTCAAGTGTTTCGATTTCCTTTTGTTCCGCACCGTCTACGCTCACTTAACCACTTAGTGCTCTATGACGCGAATTCGCAGTATACCAATGCTCTGCCAGTACTATTGGGAGGGTAGCTGTTTGTGAGCACCAGTGTCGGCAGGTGCTGAGTCTAATGAAGCTACCAACGCTTCTGACAAGTGCTGCAATAGACAGATTTAATGTATTGCGATTACATAGAAAGGAAGATCCTTTATTGTATGATTATATGATAGCGGAACAAACACTGGTAGCAGTTACTTCTATAAAATGTCTGGAAGTATGCGTACGGAACGATTTGAAGTGGAATGATCATATAAAAGTAGTTGTTGGTAAGGCGGGTGGCAGGTTGAGATTCATTGGCAGAGTCCTTAGAAAATGTAGTCCATCAACAAAGGAGGTGGCTTACTCGTTCGTCTTATACTTGAGTATTGATCATCAGTGTGGGATCCGTACCAGGTCGGGTTGACAGAGGAGATAGAGAAGATCCAAAGAATAGCGGCGCGTTTCGTCACAGGGTTATTTGGTAAGCGTTACGGAGATGTTTAGCAAACTCAAGTGGCAGACTCTGCAAGAGAGGCGCTCTGCATCGCGGTGTAGCTTGCTGTCCCGGTTTCGGGAGGGTGCGTTTCTGGATGAGGTAACGAATATATTGCTTCCCCCTACTTATACCTCCCGATGAGATCACGAATGTAAAATTAGAGAGATTCGAGCGCGCACGGAGGCGTTCCGGCAGTCGTTCTTCCCGCGAACTATACGCGATTGGAACAGGAAAGGGAGGTAATGACAGTGGCACGTAAACTGCCCTTCGCCACACACCGTTGGGTGGCTTGCGGAGTATAAATGTAGATGTAGATTTACGAGGATAAGGGAAAGACCGACCCATCAAAAATCAGGTCGAAGAAAAACACCTATGTAATCAGTGTAGTGAGCTCCGACCGTCACCCATTTAGGAGGATTAGGGAAAGACCGACTCACCATCTTCAGGTCGAACAAGAACCCCCTTCCACCTGCAGACGGAAATAGCGCACAGGACAAGGATACAGGCACTGCCAGAAAATTATGTTACAATGTAATTGCAAATAAGCAAAAATACGTAAAAAATTCTTCCAATCCATATGTGGCATAAAGCAAACCAGTGCTTAACAATATTGGTTGAAAACAGTCTTGGTTGCAATTTTAAGTTTTTTATTTTGCAACGACGCGTTTCGCCTTATTTAGGCATCTTCAGGTTATCTTTTCTAGATGAACGCGAGAGGAACCAAGATCTGCATAACGCGTTCCCGTTCACAGGAGAGAGCAACAGAGTAAGATATATTGTAATGTCTCTGAGGGAGAACGTCTCTGACACTGTTGAGTGTGTAAATCTGTAATCTCTGTGATAAATTCACATGTGGCAAATTCCTTTTGGTGTGCGTGTGTGTGTGTGTGTGTGTGTGTGTGTGTGTGGTGCTTTGCACAGTATGGTGATGTACGAGTTACGTAAGTGCTGGATATATTTAGGAATATGCGAAAAATACAATCCTGCAACTTCCCAACAAAATCGCGCGGAATTTTCGACGGCAACAACACAACAAAAATACTTCGGCACAGTGGAAGAATAAAAATCGAAAACGGACGATAATGTAAAGTGTATCTTGAAAATCATATGAACAGCCGTCTGATGATGAACTTCTCAGTTCGAAATCGGTACGGCGCTATTTACCTAAATAAATAGCAGTATTAATAGTGGCTGGTTGCTGTTTTCTTCTCTGTAAGAATTAACCTCCATTAATTCTTGAAAGCCTTGGAAGTACCTAGACTGATATCTTACCAGTATCAATGTCGATAACAGGCAATAATCGTCGAGATTCTCGATTCCCAGCACGGATGAATTGTCTGTATACATAATTAACTTTGTACGGAACACCCAGTGCACCATTTCTAGTGACTTCTGGCCAATTTTTTCAAATTGTATTTGTGTTTAGTGTATGTTCACTTATTCCTTACTTTGCTAAGGATAACGGGTTTTGCTCTGTTCTGAGTATTACTATTTTGTTATTCGGTCACTAGATAAATTTTAGTTAATACTTAACCTGTTAAGCGATTTATGGGAAGTGGTCACATATAGCTATTAACTATAATGTTCAAATCAGGAAACCGCCATGTCTTATTCCAGTTTAAAATTCATCTCTTTATTTATGTTGTTTTGAGACAACTACCTGAGCCCCCATTTTACTCTGTTACTCGCTCCTGTGAACGGGAACGTGTTATGCAGATCTTGCTGCCTATAGCGTCCATCTAGGAAAGATAACCTGAAGATGCCTAAATAAGGCAAAACGCGTCGTTGAAAAATAAAAACGTAAAATTGCAACCAAGGTAGTAAGCATTACTACCTGAGCCCCCATCTTACTCTGTTACTCGTTCCTGTCAACAGGAACGCTTTATGCAGATCTTGCTGCCTCTCGCGTCCATCTAGAAAAGATAACCTGAAGATGCCTAAATAAGGCGAAACGCGCCGTTGAAAAATAAAAAAGTAAAATTGCAACCAAGGTAGTAAGCATTACTACCTGAGCCCCCATCTTACTCTGTTACTCGCTCCTGTGAACGGGAACGTGTTATGCAGATCTTGGTGCCTCTCGCGTCCATCTATGAAAGATAACCTGAAGATGCTTAAATAAGGCGTAACGCTTCGTTGAAAAAATAGAAAACTAAAATTGCAACCAAGACTGTTTTTAACCAATACAAAAAACACGTAACTGTTTTTTTTTTTCGAACCGCTAATCAAAACACTGCGACCCTCTCTTGAAGGAAACATCGTTATGGACGACCGCCTGCTTCGCCTGCAGAGCGGAGCCCGGCTTGAAGCCTCTGAGTAAACGCTACTGCCTGCTCGCAGCCTCCGGCGTGATGCAAGACGTACGGAGCGGCTGCCTTGGACTGACCCAACACGGAGGAGAGCAGAGCAGAGCAGAGGCAGATGCGCGGCCGCCTTCCGGCAGCGCGGCGGCGCGCGTCACGAACTGTTACACATGCGCGGGGCCTTTCACCGCGCCTCATGGCGGCGCCGTTGCGGCACTCCGCCGATTGCCGGCAGCCGCGGATGCGCCGCGCTCCAGATACCATCTGCCCCGCACGGCCACTCGGCAGGCTGCGGGCGCCCGCCTGCGCTTCGGCAAAAGGCGCGTGCGTGGATCTGTATGCTAATGTGTGGCGCACAGTCCGGGGGTATCTGCTCTTCTCTCCTGCACGCTCTTCCGACTGAAGCACTACTGTGGCTTTGTTTTGCTTCCTCTCATTTAAGCGTACATAGTTAATAACACTGGCAACCAAAGGGTATTTACCCTAGCAAAATACCTAGTACATAAATAAAAAACCCCTCCAACCACCATAAAAGCAATGGCATACAAACCAGGTAACAAGTTACTTGCCAACATCCATCTCAGTATCATAATAGACATCTTTAACGAAGTAATGATGCACGCACACACACACACACACACACACACACACACACACACACACAGAAGCTAAAACATATTACCCCTCACTGTTACAAAATAAAAAGTTTTCTTAGTGGCCTTGATCAGCTATTATCGTAATTGCATTACTCGTACGTTAGGTGTGTTGCGTACCCATCAGGCGTTGCTTCATCTCGATCGCTTTGACTGCTTATACATTCACTCTCCTCCTAGGCTGCCCTAGAAACCAACAGTGTTGAACCGGAACGTAGTAATCGGCACTGGTGTACCAAAGTGAGTCAGGTTAAATACACATATGAAAACAAGTTTTTGTATCACTCCGGTCCCAGAACTCCTCAAGACAGACGTTGGCTTTGGATATTGTATCACAGACACAGTCCCTTTGACTGTTCTTCGGGCAATGTGCGACAGAAGGATAGATTCCAGAAACGAAAAGAGTGACTGCATAAGGTTTATTCCAAACTCAAATTAAAAATTTGACAAATATTTTTCTTCTTTGTGCATAGACCAGTTGCACAGATGACCATACGCACAAAATAATATCACGTGCACAAATAGAATAACAAAATCTTGCATACATTTTAAGACATCATTATTTCATATCTGACCAGATTCCAGGGTACATAGTACTTTTAAAAATACATCAAGCAAAGTCCAAATTCTTAAAAATTATTTAATAGAATTTAATAGTCCCCTTTTAAAGTATTTCAGATTCATATAAAATGTGTCTGTGGTAAAGAAATCCATGAAATAATCTTGAAGGAAATACCAATCACAGACGCAGTCCCTTTGACTGTTCCGAGATGCCACTAAATCCGCCCAAAGATGTAAACAATCATTCATGGGCAGCGCCTCTTAGACGGAGGGGGTCCGACAGCCGATCAGTTCCAGACAGTACGCCAGGAAGGAGGTACACGGCTCGTATTGTCTGTAGTTCAACCATGCCTAGACGGTTATACCGCGGTTCGATCGCGTCCGCATTGTTACTTTGTGCCAGGAAGGGCTCTCAACAAGGGAAGTCTCCAGGCGCCTCACAGTGAACCTAAGCGATGTTTTTGGGTCATGGAGGAGTTGCAGAGAGACAGGAACTGTCTACGAGATTCCTCGCTCAGGCCGCCCAAGGGCTACTACTGCAGTGGATGACCGCTACCTACCGATTCTAGCTCGGAGGAACCCTGACAGCAACGCCAACATGTTATATAATGCTATTCGTGCAGCGACAGAACGTCGTGTTACGACTCAAACTGTGCGCAAAAGGCTGCATGATGCGCAACTTCACTCCCGACGTCCATGGCGAGGTCCATCTTTCCAACCACGACACCATGCAGCGCGGTAAAGGTGTGCCCAACAACATGCCGAATGGACCGCTCAGGATTGGGATCACGTTCTCTTCACCGATGAGCGTCGCATATGTCTTCAACCAGAGAATCATCGGAGACGTGTTTGGAGGTATCGCGGTGAGGCTGAACGCCTTAGACACATTGTCCAGTGAGTGCAGCAAGGTGGAGGTTTCCTGCTGTTTTGTACTGGCATTATGTGGGGCCGACGTGCGCCGCTGGTGGTCATGGAAGGCGCCATAACAGCTGTACGACACGTGAATGCCATCCTCCGACGGATAGTGTAATTATATTAGCAGTGTATTGGTGAGCCAGTCCTCTTCATGGACGACAATTTGCGCTCCCATCGTGCACATCTTGTGACTGACTTCCTTCAGGATAACAACATCGCCCGACTAGAGTGGCCAGCATTTTCTCCAGACAAGAACCCTGTCGGACATGCCTGGGGTAGACTGAAAAGGGCTGTTTATGGACGACGTTACCCACCAACCACTCTGAGGGATCTACGCCTAATCGCCGTTGAGGAGTGGGACAATCTGGACGAACAGTGGCTTGATGAACTTGTGGATAGTATGACACGACGAATACAGGCATGCATCAATGCAAGAGAACATGCTACTGCGTATTAGAGATACCAGTGTGTACAGCCATCTGGACCATAACCTATGAAGGTCTCGCCGTATGGTGGTACAACATGCAATGTATGGTTTTCATGAGCAATAAAATGGGCAGAAGTGATGCTTATGTTGATCTCTATTCCAATTTTCTGTACAGGTTCCAAAACTCTAGGGACCGAGGTGATGCAAATTTGTGTGTGTGTCTAGTTTGCATTGTTGTCTGCCATTGTAGTGTTTGGCAGCTGGACGTGAACAGCGCGTGGCGTTGCGCAGTTGGAGGTGAGCCGCCAGCAGTGGTGGATGTGAGAAATGAGATGGTGGATTTTTGAGTACAGAAGGAATGCATGAACTGCTATATATATTATGACTATTAAGGTAAATACATTGTTTGTTCTATATTAAAATCTTTCATTTGCTAACTATTCCTATAAGTAGTTAGTGCCTTCCGTAGTTTGAATCTTTTATTTAGCTGGCAGTAGTGCCGCTCGCTGTATTGCAGTAGTTCCGAGTAACCAAGATTTTTGTGAGGTAAGCGATTTGTGAAAGGCAAGGTTAATGTTAGTCAGGGCCATTCTTTTGTAAGGATTTCTGAAAGTCAGATTGCGTTGCGCTAAAAATATTGTGTGTCAGTTTAAGCACAGTCTTATATAATTGTTCAAAGGGGACGTTTCGTGTGTGTGTGTGTGTGTGTGTGTGTGTGTGTGTGTGTGTGTGTGTGTGTGTGTGTATGGTCACGTGACCTACATAACGTTTTTGTTCTACTCGTACATACTTATATTTGTGACTGCTACTTAAAAATAAGTAGTATTTATACCACAACTGAAGCTAGCAATGTTTGATTCTGGTTTTATGCAAAACTTGTTGATTCGTAACGTGAAACAGAGAAATGTTAAAGTAAAAATAATTAATAACAATACAGGTTTATCATACAGCGCTAGGAAACGCAATTTCTTCAACAAAAAGGTAAAATAAAAAAAAACCAAACCAAAATTGTATGGAACATCGCTTCAATTTTTCGTTGAGCTTATATAAAATGTGCTTCTGTTAGTCATACACAACTTTCGCACTTAATAATAACAGGAAGCACTTGCGTTGATTACTATGATGAACGTTCTATTGAGTACAAAATAACAACAGTAATTCTACGTATTCCTTTACCTCTGTTCATGCAATTACACAACCAACTAATTTTTATTACCTACAAAATGCAATTAATATTTATTCAGAATATGGAATACTGAGACGGCTACTACCGGAAGATACGTGGTTCTAATTATGAGGCGGAATAAGGGGAATCAGTCCGCATTCGCCGAGGTAGATGGAAAACCACCTTGAAAGCCATCCATCCACAGGCTGGCCGGAACACCGGACCCTGACACTAATAGGTCGGGACCGGCACGCCTTCCCGCTCGGGACGCAGCGCGTTGGACCGCGCGGCCAGCCGGGCGGCTACCGTTAACGTATTTGTATAAACAAAGGCGAAACCTTTATATTTATTACTTGAGACGCCATGTTTCAGAATTAAAATGAATAGCGTTTCACCAACTCCTTCCTCTCCCTCACAGTTCTGATCAAGTTTTTCGTAAGGTTTCTCCTGGTTGCAAATTAACTCAAACTGGAAACCCTCGACCCAAATACCCAACTGGAGCGACTTCATTCGTTCCACTACGGGTGTTCCATTCCACATTTTCATTGACTCCGCCTGAACATGAATAACCGGAATTTTCAACTGGTAGCAGACGTCATTACATTAAAACGAAAATCCATTGTGGGCCGCACAAAGGAGAAAAAAAAATCTAATTTCACTGCGCTTCGGCCGGCCGTTGTGACAGAGCGGTTCTAGGCGCTTCAGCCTGGCTCCGCGCGACCGCTACGGTCGCAGTTTCGAATCCTGCCTCGGGCATGGATGTGTGTGATGTCGTTAGGTTAGTTAGGTTTAAGTAGCTCTTTAAGTTCTAGGGTACTGATGACGTCAGTTGTTAAGTCCCATAGTGCTTACAGCCATTTGAACCATCATTCCGCTTCCCTTTCAGACAAGCGTAGAAAGTCTCCGAGTTTGTTTTACTATCACTGCTGTATTAGCATACCAATTAGTTTTCAGGGGGCGAAGGCTAAACGTCTAGTTACTATGAAATGAATACCCTTAGCTGCATAAAGACGTTGGTGTAAGTCAACAGGGCCACCTGAAAATGTGTGCCACGACAGGGACCCAAACCCGGGATCTCCTGCTTACATGGCACACGCTCTATCCATCTGAGCCACCGAGGACACAGAGGATAGTGCGACTGCAGGGACTTATCTATGGTACGCCTCCCGTGAGACTCACATTTGCAACTTATTGTCCCGCACTACATTCATGGTGCCGCTGTCCATTATACAGATTACTCGCGGCTTTACTGCCGATTACCGTAACAGTTAAGGCACTGTTTGTGCATCCGCACATAACAAAATGGTCAAATGGCCGGTGAGCCTCAAGTATATAAAGCTCTGTCCTTTCGGACATGTCCCAAAGAACAGATACCATTTTCATATATACCGGATGATCAAAAATTCGGTATACATTTGAAAAGTGAATAAATCACGGAATAATGTAGATAGAGAAGTACAAATTGACACACATGCTTGGAATGACATGGGGTTTTATTAGAACCAAAAAAATACAAACGTTCAAAAAATGTCCGACAGATGGCGCTTCATCTGATCAGAATAGCAATAATTAGCATAACAAAGTAAGACAAAGCAAAGATGATGCTCTTTACAGGAAATGCTCAATATGTCCACCATCATTCCTCAACAACAGCTGTAGTCGAGGAACAATGTTGTGGACAGCACTGTAGAACATGTCCGGAGTTATGGTGAGGCAATGGCGTCGGATGTTGTCTTTCAGCATCCCTAGAGATGTCGGTCGATCACGATACACTTGCGACTTCAGGTAACCCCAAAGCCAATAATCGCACGGACTGAGATCTGGGGACCTGGGAGGCCAAGAATGACGAAAGTGGCGGCTGAGCACACGATCATCACCAAACGACGCACGCGATAGATCTTTCACGCGTCTAGCAACATGGGGTGTTTTTTTTTTTTGTTCTAATAAAACCCCATGTCATTCCAAGCATGTGTGTCAATTTTTACCTCTCTCCACATTATTCTGTGGTTTATTAAGTTTTCAAATTTATACTGACTTTTTGATCACTCGGTATATAAAGGTGTAGACTTGCAAATTTGTGGAAAGTTCCTATGGGGACCGAACTGCTGAGGTCATTGTTCCCTAGTCTTACACACTACTTGATCTAACTTTAACTTACGCAAAGGACAACACACCCATTCCCGAGTCGCCTATCGAACCTCCGACGGCGGGAGCCGCGCGAAATACGTGTAGTCTACGGCAGGTGACGGCAAGTCACCTGTCACTAGCTCCGTTACTGGAGGATGGGTGGAAGGAAGCAACCTTGGTCAGTTTACCGGCAAATACGTTTCATGTGCGTTTTTATTTAAAAAGTGTAGGACAGGAGAGTTATTTAAATATAACAAACATTTTGGTATGTTACCTCACCTAATAAGTTATTATTTTAACCTCCTTGCTGTTTGAGGAGTGGGCAGCAAATTAAGTCAACCCGCTGAGCTCTGGTCTGCGCAGGTGTCGCCTGTGTGTTTATACCGCCTGCGCAACGTAAACGGTAGCGGGGTGGTCGGAGGTCGAGAGACGGTAGCTGTCCTCGCTACGGCCATAAACGTCAGCGCGTCTAAATGAGCTGCTCCAGCAGCCGGGTGGGCGCCAAGGAGCCAAGCAAAGATGCCTTTTCTGCGCCTACTGGCTGTTTGTCATGTCGGCTAGTACGACGTTAAACGCTAAAATAATCAAGCAACACACAGATTTATCTCCGCGCAGCATGCCGAAATACACGCGACGAATAAATTAATGGATCAGTCCACATGTGGAATCACACAAAACATTTACATGACGTGTATCACGTAGGAACACAAAGTCCATAATACACTACTGGCCATTAAAACTGCTACACAAAGAAGAAATGCAGATGATAAACGGGTATTCCTTGGACAAATATATTATACTAGAAGTGACATGTGATTACATTTTCAAGCAATTTGGGTGCATAGATCCTGAGAAATCAGTACCCAGAACAACCACCTCTGGCCGTAATAACGGCCTTGATACGGCTGGGCATCGAGTCAAACAGAGCTTGGATGGCGTGTACAGGTACAGCTGCCCATGCAGCTTCAACACGATGCCACAGTTCATCAAGAGTAGTGACTGGCGTATTGTGACAAGCCAGTTGCTCGGCCACCATTGACCAGACGTTTTCAGTTGGTGAGAGACCTGGAGAATGTGCTGGCCAGGGCAACAGTCGAACATTTTCTGTATCCAGAAAGGTCCGTACAGGACCTGCAACATGCGGTCGTGCATTAGCCTACTGAAATGTATGGTTTCGCAGCGATCGAATGAAGGGTAGAGCAACGGGTCGTAACACAACTGAAAAGGAACGTCCACTGTTCAAAGTGCCGTCAATGCGAACAATAGGTGACCAAGACGTGTAACCAATGGCACCCCATACCATCACGCCGGGTGATACGCCAGTATGACGATGACGAATACACGCTTCCGATGTCCGTTTACCGCGATGTCGCCAAACACGGATGCGACCATCATGATGCTGTAAACAGAACTTGGATTCATCCGAAAAAATGACGTTTTGCCATTCGTGCACCCAGGTTCGTCGTTGAGTACACCGTCGCAGGCGCTCCTGTCTGTGATGCAGCGTCAACGGTAGCTGCAGCCATGGTCTCCGAGCTGATAGTCCATGCTGCTGCAAACGTCGTCGAACTGTTCGTGCAGATGTTTGTTGTCTTGCAAACGTCCCCATCTGTTGACTCAGGGATCGAGACGTGGCTGCACGATTCGTTACAGCCATGCGGATAAGGTGCCTGTCATCTCGACTGCTAGTGATACGAGGCCCTTAGGTTTAAGCACGGCGTTCAGTATTACACTCCTGAACTCACCGATTCCATATTGTGCTAACAGTCATTGGATCTCGACCAATGCGAGCAGCAGTGTCGCGATACGATAAACCGGAATCACGATAGGCTTCAATCCGACCTTCATCAAAGTCGGAAACGTGATGTTACGCATTTCTCCTTCTTACACGAGGCATCACAACAACGTTTCACCAGGCAACGCCGGTCAACTGCTGTTTGTGTATGAGAAATCGGTTGGAAACTTTCCTCATGTCAGCACGTTGTAGGTGTCGCCACCGGCGCCATCCTTGTGTGAATGCTCTGAAAAGCTAATCATTTGCAAATCACAGCATCTTCTTCCTGTCGGTTAAATTTCGCGTCTGTAGCACGTCATCTTCGTGGTTTAGCAATTTTAATGGTCAGTAGTGTATTTGCACACGTGGGAGAACCACGTACGTTCTTATGTGACATCCATCCACCAGAAATCCGCATTATTCCGTACGTGTACCTCAGCTTATTCTCTCGAGAAGAACACATCCAGACTCAGTATGGTCATCCATATGCACATTCAGTGTGCAGAGTCCGCATATTGGTGTACCGAAAAAGTTGAGGTACATATGCGGAACAATAGGGGTATTTCAGTGGGTGCTGCACTCTACGTGGTCACCCACATGTTTATAAACTTTCCGATCATATTCGATACAGATCATGTTAATGTTTGTGTGTGATTCGAATTGTGGACTACCGGATTAATTTCAGTGCGGCATGTAGCACATAAATAATCCATTCAAAATGGTTCAAATGGCTCTGAGCACTACGGGATTTAACATCTATGTTCATCACTCCCCTAGAACTTGGAACTACTTAAACCTAACTATCCGAAGGACATCACACAACACGCAGTCATCATCACGAGGCAGAGAAAATCCCTGACCCCGGGAATCGAACCCGGGCGCGGGAAGCGAGAACGCTACCGCACGACCACGAGCTGCGGACGATAATCTGTATATTGCTCGAAGATGACTGACTATACGATCGAAATCGGCCAATAGCAAATAAACCTAAAATTGTACAGCTCATGACGGACAATGTTTTCTACAGGAAAAAAAACCACCTGTGGTGACTTGCTTGCCGTACGGGCAGACTGCTATGTGCGTTTAGCCGGTCGCGTCAGCGCCGCTGCCCGACGAAGTCGTGAAACTTGAGCTTATAAGTACTGGGTGGTTATAATCGATGTGCAGCTACTCACAGAGATCCAGTGTGGGCCGTAATTATCGTATCGCAGCGAAACTCGGCAAGATATTCTAATGCGTTAATGCGGAATAGATTTACGTTGGAAAAAAATTAGTTCCAGTCTTGGTCACCAGAAGCAAATCTGGCGCTATGAATGCAAGAGAGACGTATAGAAATGTTACCATATGTAATTGTTTAGGCACGGGATGTGGGCTGAATAGGTCAAATAAACGAGAAAGGCATAATGCTGATTTTATTATTAACCGTCGCTTACACAGTATTAGATTAGGAAATGAGACACTTAAAGTGGTAAAGGAGTTTTGCTATTTGGGGAGCAAAATAACTGATGATGGTCGAAGTAGAGAGGATATAAAATGTAGACTGGCAATGGCAAGGAAAGCGTTTCTGAAGAAGAGAAATTTGTTAACATCGAGTATAGATTTAAGTGTCAGGAAGTCATTTCTGAAAGTATTTGTATGGAGTTTAGCCATGTATGGAAGTGAAACATGGACGGTAAATAATTTGGACAAGAAGAGAATAGAAGCTTTCGAAATGTGGTGCTACAGAAGAATGCTTAAGATTAGATGGGTAGATCACATAACTAATGAGGAAGTATTGAATAGGATTGGGGAGAAGAGAAGTTTGTGGCACAACTTGACCAGAAGAAGGGATCGGTTGGTAGGACATGTTCTGAGGCATCAAGGGATCACCAATTTAGTATTGGAGGGCAGCGTGGAGGGTAAAAATCGTAGGGGGAGACCAAGAGATGAATACACTAAGCAGATTCAGAAGGATGTAGGTTGCAGTAGGTACTGGGAGATGAAGAAGCTTGCACAGGATAGAGTAGCATGGAGAGCTGCATCAAACCAGTCTCAGGACTGAAGACCACAACAACAACAACAACATACACAGGTTGTTCAATATGAACATCGCAGAAGTCTACGAGATGCTGTACAGCTCCAGATTTGCACCTGGTGGCCAAAATTGGAACTAAATTTTAATCGATTCGCATTAACGCACTAGCATGTGTACTAAGTTTCGCTGCCATGCGATAATAGCAGCCCGCAATGGATCTCCGTGAATGGCTACACTTTAATTATAACCACCCAGAATATACTATAAAACACTCAAAGACGAGCAAAATCGGTGATCCAGTGGGTAAGAAGAGAGAGTCGCGAGAAACTGGAGAATGACCAAGAAGTGGTTTAGACAACTGTCCGGACAATCGTTATTACATGAAACACGCACGATAGAAAAGAGAGGAAAACGCTACCACTTCCAGCAGCGATAATTGTGGCGCAACTAAGCGATTTGCAAAAAACAGTATCTATAGCAGGTAATCAGGAACGGGGTTTAAGGTTATTCTCCAGAGACAGGGTGATACAGATATTAAAACATTACGTTAAAAAGAAGGGCTGTATGTCGCTATCTACATAGAACACACATCGTTAAGGGTTTTGCTCATTGTAATGATTTTGTTGATTACCTCCAGCGTTGATACGTACAGTGTATTATTTCAGAAGTTGCTCGCGCTGTTATACACATCCCTAGTACGTTTTTAGCCGAACGTTATTACCCCTACAGTGCAATAGTAGCCTAACCTCATACTAAGAATAAAATGGGCAAATGCAATGTAATAACACGAAAAGTATTCGCATTTTCGAATACGAGCAACCAGCTTTGGCTATCCGTGCAGGACTCATGCCAGACCCAAACTTCCAAATGTCATCTGGCACAAATTTTCATCGTCGTCATTCCCTTATGCGGTTGATGATTGTTCGTGTTCACACCTGCGAATATACACTCCTGGAAATTGAAATAAGAACACCGTGAATTCATTGTCCCAGGAAGGGAAAACTTTATTGACACATTCCTGGGGTCAGATACATCACATGATCACACTGACAGAACCACAGGCACATAGACACAGGCAACAGAGCATGCACAATGTCGGCACTAGTACAGTGTATATCCACCTTTCGCAGCAATGCAGGCTGCTATTCTCCCATGGAGACGATCGTAGAGATGCTGGATGTAGTCCTGTGGAACGGCTTGCCATGCCATTTCCACCTGGCGCCTCAGTTGGACCAGCGTTCGTGCTGGACGTGCAGACCGCGTGTGACGACGCTTCATCCAGTCCCAAACATGCTCAATGGGGGACAGATCCGGAGATCTTGCTGGCCAGGGTAGTTGACTTACACCTTCTAGAGCAAGTTGGGTGGCACGGGATACATGCTGACGTGCATTGTCCTGTTGGAACAGCAAGTTCCCTTGCCGGTCTAGGAATGGTAGAACGATGGTTTCGATGACGGTTTGGATGTACCGTGCACTATTCAGTGTCCCCTCGACTATCACCAGTGGTGTACGGCCAGTGTAGGAGATCGCTCCCCACACCATGATGCCGGGTGTTGGCCCTGTGTGCCTCGGTCGTATGCAGTCCTGATTGTGGCGCTCACCTGCACGGCGCCAAACACGCATACGACCATCATTGGCACCAAGGCAGAAGCGACTCTCATCGCTGAAGACGACACGTCTCCATTCGTCCCTCCATTCACGCCTGTCGCGACACCACTGGAGGCGAGCTGCACGATGTTGGGGCGTGAGCGGAAGACGGCCTAACGGTGTGCGGGACCGTAGCCCAGCTTCATGGAGACGGTTGCGAATGGTCCTCGCCGATACCCCAGGAGCAACAGTGTCCCTAATTTGCTGGGAAGTGGCGGTGCGGTCCCCTACGCCACTGCGTAGGATCCTACGGTCTTGGCGTGCATCCGTGCGTCGCTGCGGTCCGGTCCCAGGTCGACGGGCACGTGCACCTTCCGCCGACCACTGGCGACAACATCGATGTACTGTGGAGACCTCACGCCCCACGTGTTGAGCAATTCGGCGGTACGTCCACCCGGCCTCCCGCATGCCCACTATACGCCCTCGCTCAAAGTCCGTCAACTGCACATACGGTTCACGTCCACGCTGTCGCGGCATGCTACCAGTGTTAAAGACTGCGATGGAGCTCCGTATGCCACGGCAAACTGGCTGACACTGACGGCGGCGGTGCACAAATGCTGCGCAGCTAGCGCCATTCGACGGCCAACACCGCGGTTCCTGGTGTGTCCGCTGTGCCGTGCGTGTGATCATTGCTTGTACAGCCCTCTCGCAGTGTCCGGAGCAAGTATGGTGGGTCTGACACACCGGTGTCAATGTGTCCTTTTTTCCATTTCCAGGAGTGTATTTCATTACAGCTGTAGCCCACGCAATGACTGTTACTTCGGACATGCTTGCATGTCCGAGGGAACATTGCACCCTCCTTCTTAACACCACAAGCATTGGAATATCGCACTGTAATTATTAAAGCGTTTCTCTCCTCATTCGATACTCTGCTATTCGTTTCAGAAACGAGGCCATCAAACGGCTTCAAAACCTTTCTGTATTCTGCGGAACTGTGTGCTGTGGTATGCCGATAATGCAGGACGATACGGGGTAACGAATTTTCCTGCGAATGAAAATCAATAGTCCTACCTGTCACACAGCGTTGACAACACGAGAAGACTGCAGCAATGGTACTCACCTGAAACAGAGAGAACATTTGGTATAAATTACGTGAAAACAAAATTTTTTGTTCGTAAAATGTGTTTTTACTTTTATCTACTGGACCTGTCTATAAAACATGAATGAAGGAAACTTTATTACATGCACACAACACTTTCGAAGAAAAAACAGTAATAACTATTTTAAACATAATGATAATAATAATAATAATAATAATAATAATAATAATAATAATAATGACGAGAGTTGCCCAGAAAGTAATGCACCACTTTTTTTTCCTTCAACAATTCTTTATTGAACATAATGAGAATTATATACAGGAAAGAATGATGTTTTATCTATACACCCTATTTTTCCACGTAATCGCCGTCTGTTCTATAGCCTGCCTCCAGCGCGAAACAAGGGCGTGTATGACCTGTCGGTGCACACACTTTTGAATATACAAGAGTGCGTATAATTGAATCCACACTTCCTTTGCTGACTGACAGATGTAGCGCCAACTGCCGAGTCGGAATGCGTCTGTCCTCTCGAATGACAAAAAAATGGTTCAAATGGCTCTGAGCACTATGGGACTCAACTGCTGAGGTCATTAGTCCCCTAGAACTTAGAACTAGTTAAACCTAACTAACCTAAGGACATCACAAACATCCATGCCCGAGGCAGGATTCGAACCTGCGACCGTAGCGGTCTTGCGCTTCCAGACTGCAGCGCTTTTAACCGCACGGCCACTTCGGCCGGCTCGAATGACAACATAAGCTCGCTGCAACATGTCAGGTGTGACAGCCGTGGATGGCTCCCCGACCGCAGTAAATAGTGGAGTTCCGCTGAACCGCCTTCTCATGTAAGTACTGACTAACAATACAAGACAGAGACACTACTTACAGGTCACGTATAAAATAAATAACAGGCCAGAAGGGCTTTAGTCACAAAGACTATTTTTTTATACGTGAAATTTAAGTACTGTGTTTTGTATTGTTAGTCAGTACTTACAATTTTATATAAATATTTTTCTTTTCTCATAAATTTGTAATTATGTTATAGGCCATCTTCAACATTTAAATTCTGATGAAGGCACTCTTAGAAGTGTTGAAATCTGGTTAATAAGACTAAAAGTTTTGACCGAGGGCTCATTCGTTTCGACTTCACTTCTCTTAGCCCTGTTACACGACCTCGTTAAACTCAGTGAGGTCTTGATAGTGGCGTCTTTGTCGCCTTAAAAGCATTCTTGACTGACACGAACACACGTCGTCCAGTCTCAAAGGACACAAACGGTCACGACCATTAAAGCGCGTATTTAAACCAGATCTGATGATCTGATTTGCATCCTCTTAGCGGCACTACTAGCTTCACTCATGCAGTTGACGTGAAATTAGATGTCATCTTTCAGATGTAGAAACACACCTAGCAGCTTTCGTGTATGTCGTACAACTCCTCCTTGGTGTTGCGATTTTTCTTCAGTCAGTGTATTTATTACAGTGTTTCTTCACTTTAAGGGGACCACACCATGGTTCAGGTCGAAAAAAAATCGATTTTCGGTTTTCATCATATTTCGATACATTAAGGTTTTCTTTAAGTACTCTGTAAAGGATTTTTCTGAATTTTTTTTTTTTCGAGCATTTAAAGAGCATTTTCCTACCACGTTTGTTTATGTGCCACGCCCACCTTTCTGTCTCCCACTTTTCTGAATATATTTTAGATCTTTATATCCCCTACATTGCACGTTAGGGATTTTTTTTTACTCCCCAGTGTGCTGGCTATCCTTGGAATGCAACGGTTGGTATTCTTTTGTTTCTGCTGTAAACAAAACGCTTTCAAACACGCGGTTACGTGTGTTTATTGAAGATGACGAAACGTAAAGGCATTTTCAAGAAACGACAGTTTTGAGGAAACAAGTTTACAAAGCTTTCTATGTAAGAGGTGGTGCAAATACAATAGGTCTCAGGCAACTTTAGAATCTTATTCTCACCAGCATTCTCTTCCTGTTGCTGTTATTACAGCAATTAAACCTATTTTCAGAGACTTGGCTCACCTGACCCAAGGAAATGTCTGCATAGGCAGACACCGAACCCAAATGAACGTTTCAACAGCATAATTTGGAACCGCCTTCCTAAAACTGTGTTTGTTGGATGCATACAATGAAATTAGGAGTTGTTGATGCTGTTATTACATTCAATTGCGGTAATATTTGAAAGTTTGGGTACTGAAAAAGCTGGGAATTAATCCTGGTGAAAATATGATCACTGGGCTGCAACATTGCGATAAAATGATGATAGCCGATGCAGACATGTCTGAATCTAATGTGGCCAAGAAAGCAAGCCAAACATCCAGGAAGGTGAAAAAGAAGCTGGAAGACCTGCTTGAGGCCGAAGAAGGGCCATCATACGCAGCAGGACAGTTTTAATTAACCGTAAGTAAGAAATAACAAAAGTTTTTTCTTTAAAGTCAATTTCCCGCAAACTAAAATTTTCAGTATATATGTCCCATTATATGAGAAACTATCATAGATAAATGAATGAAATTTTCAGAGACTGTGTTGTTGTTGTTGTCTTCAGTCCTGAGACTGGTTTGATGCAGCTCTCCATCTACTCTATCCTGTGCAAGCTTCTTCGTCTTCCAATACTTACTGCAACCAACATCCTTCTGAATCTGGTTAGTGTAGTCATCTCTTGGTCTCCCTCTACGATATTTAACTCCACGCTGCCCTCCAATACTTAATTCGTGATCCCTTGATGCCGCAGAACATGTCATACCAACCAGTTCCTTCTTCTTGTCAAGTTGTGCCACAAACTCCTCTTCTCCCCAATTCTATTCAATATCTCCTCATTCGTTATGTGACCTACCCACCTAATCTTCAGCATTCTATTCTCTTCTTGTCCAAACTATTTATCGTCCATGTTCCAATTCCATACATGGCTACACCCTATAAAAATTCTTTAAAAAACGACTTCCTACACTTAAATCTATATTCGATGTTAACAAATTTCTCATCTTCAGAAACGCTTTCCTTGTCTTTGCCAGTCTACATTTTATATCCTCTCTACTTCGACCATCATCAGCTATTTTGCTCCCCAAATAGCAAAACTCCTTTACCACTTTAAGTGTCTCATTTCCTAATCCAATTCCCTCAGCATCATCCGACTTAATTCGACTACATTCCATAATCTTCGTTTTGCTTTTGTTGATGTTCATCTTATACCCTCCTTTCAAGACACTGTCCATTCCGTTCAACTGCTCTTCCAAGTCCTTTGCTGTGTCTGAGAGAATTACAATGTCATTGGCGAACCTGAAAGTTTTCTCTATGGATTTTAATACCTACTCCGAATTTTTCATTTGTTTCCTTTACTGCTTGCTCAATATACAGATTGAATAACATCGGGGAGAGGCTACAACCCTGTCTCACTCCCTTCCAAAACCACCGCTTCTCTTTCATGTCCCTCCACTCTTATAACTGCCATCTATGCATAACATAAAAATTCACCTTTGGTACTACTTTCATTAATATTCCCCCATTAGGAAGTTCACAAAAAAAATATTTTCTGCAGAATAAACTTAACATTTTTTGTTAATAAATTCAAAAAAATGTTTGTTAAAAACTGTAAAATGGATAAAGTACATTTTCGTACAGTTGTCTCTCTTAGCATCACGTAACATACAGTAAAAATATTAAGGTCCTGCATCAAATAGTTTTTTTTGAGAAATGGGTCAAATACTTGCCTAAATTAACATGGGTTAGATAGGCAGGGTGTGGTCCTCGTAACGGCAGGAGCTACCTTCTACAGGTAAATGTGACGCTATTTTTGAACAATCTACATGCATTGCTTCCGTAGAGGTACTGTCACGACAAAAGAAAAATGTGTGGTTTGTGCCAAGAAAGTAACGAACGCCAGTAGTGTCGTTACAACAGCAAGTTCCCGGCGCCTCCACAGTGAGATAGAGAGAGAGCTGTGCAGGTGCGCCGGTAGCAGGTAGCCGGCAGCGGGCAGCGGCTTAGCCCCGTCCCTGGTAACCCGCCGACCTCTGGACTGGTTGGGCCCGCATTCGGTTACGCGGACCCACAAAACGACGACCGGCCGCCGCACCCGAAATTGAGGCCGCTCGTTACGTATTCGCCTCGAAAAACGATCAGCAAGGAGTGTCGATGTAAAGTAGTCTGGACGAGTCGGGTCTGCGATGTCTCCAGACCAGAGACTCCTCTGCCGCTGCCGCCCACTGACGCGTCACGTCCTGTTGTAAGTAGGCTGTTTATGTTTTCTTATTGGCAACGTTACGTAGCGCTCTGTATGAAAATCACTGGCTGTGCTGTGTGCAGTCTGTGGCTAGTTTGCATTGTTGTCTGGAATCTGTTCCTCTACGCTTTTCGGCAGTGCATTTGCACCAACAACATTCACATTTTGACAAGCAGAAAATGTGTCTTGACTTATTTGAGAAAACGGTGAGGACGCAAAACCTGAATCTACAGTATTTGTAATATTGTGTTCTGTCATTCCCGATTCCTGAGGAGAGCTATTGCCGACCGATCGATCGATAATGCTTCCCTGTTCACTACCTGTTTCACTGTCTACGCCATTGTTTGCCGCCTGCTCCATTTCCCTATGCACAGTTACCAAATTACTATGTTGAACATTAGTTAATTCATTACATGGTGGCGCTAACACACTACTTTCGTCTTCACTGTCATTTCTCAGTTTACTTTGGAGCCTAGTATTACGTTTTTCACACGCCATTATTGTCACAATATTTCACACCACAACACAGAAAAACACAATTTGAAGAGCAAAAATAGGGGAACACATTAACATAGCACTGAAAATAATATCTAGTTAATTGCAAGTGCAGCTGCAAAATACTTGGTGCAAATTTACATCCGTGCCACACCTGTTTTACTGTACAACAATGAAAGACTGCAACTACAAAGGAGATTCTCTCTACATTTACGCGCTAGCAATAAACAAAAGCTACACTAAATACACAAACTACAAGAAAAAAAATCAGAGATTCCAGTGAGGTATCCTCGGCTAAGGGTCGACATATGAAACGTCCCCTTTGAACAATTGTACACGACTGTGCTTAACCTGACACACAATATTTTTAGCGCAACGCAATCTGACTTCCAATAATCCCTACAGAAGAATGGCCCTGACTAACATTAACCTACACCTTTCACAAATCACTTACCTCACCAAAAATCTCCGTTACTCGAACTACTGCAATACAGCGAGCGCCACTACTGCCAGCTAAATAAAAGATTCAAACTACGGAAGGCACTAACTACTGATAGGGATAGTTAGCAAATGAAAGATTTTAATGGAGAAGAAACAATGTATTTACCTTAATATCATCACAAGTCATAATATATGTAATTTTAAAACTCCGCCATCTCTCTCCTCACATCCACCACTGCTGGCGGCTCACCTCTAACTGCGCAACGCTACGCGCTGTTCACGTCCAGCTGCCGCTGCCCAACACTACAATGGCAGACAACAATGCAAACTAGCCACAGACTTCACACAGCACAGCTAGTGATTTTCATACAGAGCGCTACGTAACGTTGCCAATAAGAAAACATAAACAGCCCACTTACACTGTAATAGAGCGGCGACCTTCGGTGAACCCTGTAGCATCGAGAACCACGTACTGTGAGAAGGAATACGTTTACGCGGCGGAGGTGTGAACCGAAAACAGATTATACCCGCAGATCGGATTAGCGACCTAAATTCGGCCACGGCCGACATGTTGTCGTTTTTAAGTGGTTTCGACACAGGTGGAGGAGAGCTGGGTGACATCGAAAAGATCTGCGATGTGGAGGACGTTTTCATTAGTGCTGTAGAGGTCTCGATCGCAGCAGTATATTCAGGTTGATCTTAGGGGGATGAGTAGGTGGAATGCAGAAAGATGTTAAAACCCAAGCGAATGATAACGTCGAAGTCCGGTGAGACTAAGAAGAAGAAAGGACTCTTTAGAAAACTTAAACTTAACGTCATAACCACCATCGATACCTGCACGTATTGGGTTATGCTTGTTGCGCCTGCTTTTATAGAAATTAGTCCAAGTTGTACCATCTGATTTTGGTTCTCCCTATGTTTCTTCGTCCTGTTTGTATCTGTACAGTATTTTTGGCAGCCTGTCACTCTCTAACTCTTCCTGTGCTTTTCCATTTAGGGACATTAACCGTAATTCGACTTTAATATCTGTATTTTACTTTTGATGTTTACTTCAATCTCATTTCCACATCCTTGATTTCCAGTGTATGCTTTTCAGAGTTCAGTGGCGAAATTAGCAAAAACGAAACCCCTATAGGGTCGCTTTATTGTGCATCTGCCCATCCACCTGTTATATGACCCTTTTTGCTCAGGATCGGTACAGGTATCAAGTTGAAATTTATGTCAAATAGTAAGAGCTGCAGTCTCTTGCAGTCGACGGCCCTGTCGCAGTGGTACACCGGTTCCTGTCAGATGACCGAATTTAAGCACTGTTGGGCTTGGTTAGCACTTGGATGGGTGACCGTGCGGGTCTGACTATCGCTGTTGACAAGAGGGGTGCACTCAGCCCTTGTGAGGTGAAATGAGGAGCTACTTGGTAGAGACGTAGCAGCTCTAGTCACGAAAACTGACAATGCCCTACCAAGTCCTCATCCACTGATGTCTTTAGTCTGAGGATGACACGGCGGTCAGTGCGTACCGTTGGGGGCCTTCAAGGCCTATTCGGGCGGAAGAAGAGTAAGTACAGTCCCTTAGAGGTGTAAAAAATTTAACCTTATAAGCCAGTGCAATCAAAACATACGGCTATTTAGGCCACGTATTTTGACACTCGCAAACTCAGTAATCAACCATAAGGATGAATTATCCATATGTAATTAAGTTTGTACGTAACATTCATAGTGCGAGTCCAAAATGCTAAATTTTTTTGTTAACGAGGTAGCGCTTTCATACTGTAATGGGAGGTCGTGTTCGGCAATATGTTAGCGCCGGCCTGTGTGTCCAAGCGGTTCTAGGCGCTTCAGTCCGGAACCGCGAGACCGCTACGGTCGCAGGTTCGAATCCTGCCTCGGGCATGCATGTGTGTGATGTTCTTAGGTTAGTTAGGTTTAAGTAGTGCTAAGTTCTAGGGGACTGATGACCTCAGATGTTAAGTCCCTTAGTGCTCAGACCCATTTCAACCATTTTTGAGCAATATGTTAACTTTGAAGTGAAAGGAGCAGTAGCGTGAAAAAATTCTGTGGACAAGGAAAGATTAGTTCATATAAATCGGATTATCGAGAACGGCGTAGTAAGTATGGATCAGCACCAGAGAAGTAGTAATGGCTAACAACAACAGGCAAAGCGAAATAGTAATGACTTAATGTAATGTTCTGACATTGAACTTAAGACTTACATATTAGGGACGGTATAGCCACCATTGTTGTGCCCCTCTCATCTTTTTCTTTCTCCTCTCCATCATAGCTTCGAATTTTACCATTCTATTTCTCTTCCTCTAACCTATCTACCTCTTCTATATGTCTTTCACCCCATTCTATCGTCTTATGTCTCTGCTTGATGAGAATAACTCACAAGCTGCAAGAATATAACGAGAAAACTCCCAACTAGCAATAGGACTGACATTCATAAAAGAAAAATATGTTTACTTTCATATACATAGTCATTATTATTATTATCATCATCATTATTATTATTATTATTCATTGTTATAATTATTTTTTGATTGTTATAATTATCACTGTACTACTTTTATAATCTATATTTTTTTTCTTTAACATTAATACTGTATAACATGTTATATGTCCTTAATGTTCTGTAGAAACTGAAATTTGTTGAATCTGAGTATGCCTGGTTAGGTGTAAGAGAGGGCCTGAAGGCCCTAATCTTGCCAGTAAAATAAATGCATAAATAAATAATAAATAAACTTAACGAATTATTAAGACTTCAAACACCACTGTCCGTTTGAATAAAATCGTTTCGGTTATTAGGCCGCGTCATTTTGAAGCTAAATCCACTATTAACACCGACCGATTTTGTAGCGGTTCTGTTAAGGGCGACGAAACTTCTGGTTTCTGGGATCGTATTCCCAAGCACTAACCTGTATCGGTTGTTAGGTGACACCTGACGCCCCTTTCCTGAACGTCATTGGATAGTTCAGAGCCAAGATACCTCTGGAGTTTGTGTGAAAGGCTACTGCCTGCGCTACCCTAGCAGGCGATTGGCAGCAACAGTAAACCGGCAGTTGGTACCGAGCGGTAGCGTTTTCCTGAAGCAAGACGTCGATGCCGTACGAGGAAGATTTCTTTTGTTTGCTGCCGAAAGAACAATTGGGATGGGGGTAGGGAGATTAGGGTTAAACTGCTATGCCATTACAGACGGAGCTCATGTTCAGATTGGGGAAGGAAATCAACCGCGCTTTTTTCTTCCCATTTGTTACTTGGAGAAACCACGGCAAAAATTTAAAATGGGCGAACGGAGATTTAAACGGGAGTCCTACCGAATACGATTCCAGCTTCTCAGCAATGCAAGAACTGTGGTGTCACGTACGTAATTTAAGTGACGTGGTTGCACCTCGTCTGAACACATGGCGCACGGCAGTCGTAGAGACACTTAGCTAGTATGACGCATTTGTGACTGATTTGTGACCGATTTTTGCGATAGCATTACAGCGTAAGTTTCCTGATACAGATTATTTTAAATGCAAAATATTTGATCAGCTGAATATCTGCAACTGAGGAACATATTAACAGAATAAAAAATCCGCTCCAGTTGCTAGTAATTTCTTGTTTATTGCACGACCGCTTTCGAAGCGTAAAGTTTGACCTTCAGGTGCCTCCACATAATTACCACACAAATGTGTGGCGGTTGGGCCAGTTAGTCATGCAGGTGGGGTTGGGGGTGGGGGGTCACGCCCACAACAAACAAATGCATGGGAGCGAAGGATCAGCAATCGCGACAACCGCGGTAAAGGCGTTCGCAGTTAAAATACTACTCACTGTTAATGGTGTGAAGATGTACAATAATCCTACATAATTACGTTTTCTTCTGAATTTTTCTTTTCTTGTCACATCAAAGATGTCTTGCAATTGTGAAAGTTTTGTGCTTTATTTCTGTAAACATCCTGTAACTGCTGTTAAAGAGACTGCTGTTTCTTATTTTCTACTACTGAGTACATACTCATTTATTAACATGTTTTTAAAATATTTCTACGTGCACAAAATTGTGTATTATTATTAAATTGTAATTAACCTAATATGTTGAGAGGGAGAGGCGAGCTTTAAAAGATATCGAAAGGTTGCTTTGTGAAGAGGTTACATAGGAGTCGGGAGAGAAGTGGAGACAGATCATTGTCGTGCGTGAGAAAGGGAATGGCAACAACTTTTGACTGTGATTTCGGTGCATAATGCGGACTGGTTTCGACGCGTAGTGCCGACTGTGAAGTGCAAATATGCTTTTGTCATGAGCTAATACTACGCAAAGACATTAAAAAGCTACGCTTTTCGGACAGTAGAGTAACGTGTTTACTAAGTGGATTTTTTTTTCTTTTTTTGACGCTGAGCACGTGGTGTGAACTGTAAAAATAAATGTTGGACACGTTTGGTGTACACCGCTGACTACAGATCCTTCAGTGCAACGAAGAGACTGTAAGTAACTAACATGATATTGCATCGCTACTCTAGTGGACTTTATCAAGAGGACAATTAACAGCATCAACTCTTAATGAGGATTATACTTCTGGTTTACGGGCTTCTAATGAGGTTTGATGACACGACGTTTCCTACAGCTAAGTGTTTCTTCAGCGCACTTTGTTACTTCTAGGAAGCTTTTTTACCTGGTAAATTTGTTTCAGAAGATCCCCCATAATAAACATCCCCATAAACAGCAGCAGTAGAAGAAGAAGAAGAGGAAGAAGAAAGAGAGGAAATAAATTACTGTTCACACGTAGTTGTTTGTGTGTATTGTAATGAAGTCGCCATGTGCAATTTGCACAAAATATGTTTTTTATTTTTCAATGATCCTAGAACCGTTATCTCGCGTAGTGTATGCAGTGCCGGCCGGGGTGGCCGAGTAGTTCTAGGTGCTTCAGTCCGGAACCGCGTGACTGCTACGGTCGCGGGTTCGAATCCTGCCTCGGGCATGGATGTGTGTGATTCCTTAGGTTAGTTAGGTTTAAGTAGTTCTAAGTTCTAGGGGACTGATGACCTCAGAAGTTGAGTCCCATAGTGCTCAGAGCCATTTGAACCGCTAGTCTATGCAGTAACACTTAACGCGATTTTCAATGTTATGTTTTTTTACTGTGATTGAAAATGGATATCTACTACGTCTACTTACGATATGAGCATCAACGGACAATTGTGCACATAAAGATGTAAATGTCGTGTGACTAGGGCCTCCCGTCGGGTAGACCGTTCGCCGGGTCCAAGTCTTTCGATATGACACCAACTCGGCGACTTGCGCGTCGATGGGGATGAAATAATTATGATTAGGACGACTCAACACCCATTCTCTGAGCGCAGATAATCTCTGACCCATCGGGAACCGAAGCCGGGTCCTTAGGATTGATATTCCGTCACGCTGACCACTTTTTTTTTTGCATGTTGATCGTTGGGTTTGGTCGTTGCGAATGTCACATGACATCCGTTCAAATTCGTTTGTTGATCGTTCCACTCAGTTTTATTACAGAGGCCAACTGGCTCTCTGACCGAACGCTGAACTACTGTGCCGGCATCATTAAATGGGTCTGCTCCTGTAGCTCACTGAAACATAATGATACGGCGATGTCCTCGGGACAGCCTACGCACGGAATACACACGTTCAGCAACATTCAGCTACCGGGGAGCGGGATTGTGCACACGAGTTTGTCGGTTCAACGCTGACGAAGACTTGTTGGTAACATAGGAATTTAAGAGCGTCTAGAGGAAAGTGCACATTCGTTGTAGCGCAAATTTCACAATTTTATTCTCCTTTATGCATACAGCACCATTCTCTGCCAACGGCCACTTCTGTGAGTAGGCTTTCAGTTTTCAAATTTCCGCGCTAGTTCGTTTAGGGACGAAGATGGTTATCGTCGAGCGGAAACAAACGGGTACCACCGAGAGTGCGCCGGCGTCGTGACTGTTGTTTTGGCCGAAGGTGAAGGCTTGGAGCGAGCCGCTCGGTTGATTGGGTGGAGGGGGGGGAAGAGGAGAGGGGGGGCTGGAGAGGAGGGGGGGGGGAAGGAGGGGCGGCCTTGGCTGGCGGCTACCGCGGCCGTCGGGAATGTATTAACAGCGGGAGACAATAGCGAGCAAGGCCGGCACGCGATCGTGGAATTAATAGGCGCCGTAATTTCGGGCTTTCCGGCACGGTTTTCGGTTCAGTTTAAAGAGAAAGCCGCGCCCGGCTGAGCGTGCGATAGGAGGCGTGACTCTGTCATCGACAGTACGCACGGAGGCAGCCTACTGTCCCCGTCACCGTCGCACCGGAGGAAATATCGCCAAGGTCGGCGCCCGCAGGAGTTCTGGGCGGCGGGTGCGAACCGTGTCAACAGACGAGGACTTCCGTTTTTACGGAAGGAACTGCAAAAGTGGAATCTGGTTCTTCTCATTTTTGGACTCAGGGCTATAGACCGTGCGGTCATCAGTGCCCTCCTGATGTTACTGAAACAGCTTCATTGCTGAAACTTTCTGGCAGATTAAAACTGTGTGCCGGGCCGAGACTCGAACTCGGGACCTTTGCCAAGTGCTCTACTATGTGAGCTACCCAAGCACGACTCACGCCCCGTCCTCTCAGCTGTACTTCTGCCACTATCTCGTCTCCTACCTAGCAAACTTTACAGAAGCTCTCCTCCGAAAGGCGAAGGTCTCGGGTTCGAGTCTCGGCCCTACACACAGTTTTAATCTGGCAGGAAGTTTCATATCAGCGCACACTCCGCTGCAGAGTGAAAATCTCATTCAGCTTCACTGCTGTTGTTGTGATCTTCAGCCGCGCAGGATTAGCCGAACGGTCTGAGGCGCTGCAGTCATGGGCTGTGCGGCTGGTCCCGGCGGAGGTTCGAATCCTCCCTCGGGCATGTGTGTGTGTGTGTGTGTGTGTGTGTGTGTTTGTCTTTAGGATAAATTAGGTTAAGTAGTGTGTAAGCTTAGGGACTGATGACCTTAGCAGTTAAGTCCCATAAGATTTCACATTTCCCACTTTTTTTTGATCTTCAGGCCGAAAACTGGTTTGATGCAACTCTCCACGCTGCTCTACCCTGTGCTAGCCTCATAATCTCTACAGAACTATTGTAAATTACATCCATTTGAACTTGCTTACTGTTGATTGCCTCTACATTTTTTACTCCTCCCACCTCCATTTACCAAATACGATTCTTTCATGTCTCAAGATGTGTCCACGCAACTGATCCTTTCTTCTGGTCAAGTTGTGCCATAAATTTCTGCTTTTCCCTAATAGAGTTCAGTACTCATTTGTCATTCCATCCATCCATCCATCTATCTATCCATCTATCCATCCGTTCTTCAGCACTACTTTGTAACTCTATCATACAATGTAGGCTTTCACGGCCGGTTTTGTCTTCACTTAAAACTTCCGGGCTGATAGGCCGTGGTCGATGTATAAAACCCTCCCCTGCCGTTTCGTCTCCGACTGCGGGAGACATCCTCCAAGGTACAGCGGCGAACTGCGAAGAGAACTCGAGGAAGCGCTGGTTATATAGCCAGTACAGAGGGCGCCACTGTACACACGTGGCGTCGGCTATGAGACTATCTCTGGTAATGCCAACACTATCGATTGATAGTAATCGATCGTCACGCTTGCGGTGCTACGCTGCCATCCAAATTTTATCCAGTTTAACAGATTCGTCTTTCCTGTTACAATTATCACGGTGTTTATCAATCTCGATAGCCTCTCTATACATGCGCGCATAATAATGCGAGGTTGTAGATATGACGCTCGTCTCGCTGAATTTCATTTCATGATCGCCTTCCTGGTAAACATCTTCTGCTACGGCCAATTTATCCGTGTGACCCAGGCGGCAATTCCTCTTACGTTCACCAAGACGGGTGTTCACACTTATCTTTGTGGTACCGATATAAACTTGTCCGCAACTACAAGGAATTTTATATACCCCCGGTGTAGCCAATGGGCGTCGTACATCTTTTGCCGATCTTAAATATTCTTGTCGCACTACATTCAGAAGTTTCTATTCTCCTCCTGTCTGAACCTACTTCTCGTCCAAATTTCACTCCCGTGCAGGGGTACACTCCAGACAAACTGTCGGGAAATACGATGTCCAGAGATGAAGCCAGTATCATATGTAGAAGATGATGATGATGTTTGGTTTGTGGGGCGCTCAACTGCGTGGTTATCAGCGCCCGTACAATTACCCAATCTTTGCTCAGTCCAATTTCGCCACTTTCCGGGATGATGATGAAATGATGAGGACAACACAAACACCCAGTCATCTCGAGGCAGGTGAAAATCCCTGACCCCGCCGGGAATCGAACCCGGGACCCCGTGCTCGGGAAGCGAGAACGCTACCGCGAGACCACGAGCGGCGGACCGTATCATATGTAGGCAGTAATTCTCAAGTTGTAACGAAAAGCTGTCTTCAGAAAGCAGTGGAAACCTGAGTATTCGTGTTCCTAACGAACGTCAGCCTGGCGCCTCGCAAACAGACTATGCACACACGAGCCTGTTCAAAAAATGTTGAAATGTGTGTGAAATCTTAAGGGACTTAACTGCTAAGGTCATCATTCCCTAAACTTACACACTAGTTAACCTAAATTATCCTAAGGACACACACACCCATGCCCGAGGGAGGACTCGAACCTCCGCCGGGACCAGCCGCACAGTCCATGACTGCAGCGCCTTAGATCGTTCGGCTAATCCTCACGAGCCTGTGACCATTATCCGACACACTCAGCATGACGATTGAGGCTACGCGTCGGAATATGCCAAAATATGGTAAGGATCAATCGAGTGACGCGTATGTACGGGAGGTGGAGTTTTGCAGGGCATCTCTAATATGGAACGATACAGGGATGACGGCTATAAAACACAGGACCTGACAACAAGTTCTTGTCTCAACTACTCGCGCCAAGTGTGCCTACTACAGCGCCCCTGGCGTTCCATTCGCGTACTGACTTGTCTGTTTTGAGAGGTCATTTTTGTTTACACGTCAGCGCCAGAAATGCCGGTGTTGTAAGAGCTGTCTGCTGTGAAGTTTGGCATCTGAATGGTGAAAGTGAGGTTATGAGCAACTATCCTTTTTACGGGAAAATCTAAATACGTTTGCACAATCTATGAACAGGCAATGAGAATAGAGTTTATTAATGGCTGAAGCAGAATTCATAGTGGAAGCTCTCATCAAAAGTGGTGTGATAAACTGTTTACACTCCTGATAACTGAAGGAAGAGGAGAATTGTCAGACAAACATTTCAGAACGTATACATTAATTTTCTAGACAAAATACTCACTTGGAAACGAATCAGACAATATGTAGAACGCAGTAAACAGCGCCTTTTTGTTTTATCCTTTTCTATCTTGTTTTCTCGCTAACTGCCAAATAACAACGAAATTTATTCTTCTCGTCTAGTAATTTTGACTGTCCCACTGTTAAAATAACTTTCATTACACTCGTTTACATATTTATGTTGTTTGTAGGATGTGAGGTCCTCCAGATACATAAAACACAGTTTTTTCTCAGTACACAAATATGTTTCAGCACCACTGTGCCATCATCAGTGGGTTACTGTTTTATTTATTCTTTACACTTGGTGTGCATGATTTTTCCAGGTCACTTGTATATTATTTGGAAAAATATTTTATCTGGAAAAACCATGCACACTAAGGGTAATGAATAAATAAGACGGAAACCCACTGATGATGGCACAGTGGTGCTGAAACATGTTTGGGTACTGAGAAAAAACTGTGTTTTACGTATCTGGCAGACCTCACGTCCTACAATTTTAACTACAAACACGGTCAACGCATGAAGCTGCAAATCCTAATGATGAAATTTGTGTTCTTCTTTATGAACAGTGTAGGTTATTTTCTCTGTAGATCGTAAATAGTTTTTGCTTTCAGATATTCCGTCTACAAGAAAGACTACAAGAACACTACTAGGAAAAAATACCAAGACCTTCTGCAACTTTAAAAATTGCTACGAAAGCTAAGTTAGCAACATAATAAAGATTAACAAGACACGAAAGTACAAAATTAGTGTTGTAACAGAAGCGAGCTCGACGAGAAAAGGTTATAACTTCCGACGTTGGCAGATGCCGCCATAGACTTTCGTTTCGGCGCATGTACAGTGTGCAGAATACTCGGAAATTTAAAATTCCGTACTCGGCACAATCTATAAATGATTCACGTCATGGACACACGTGCGATGTGGTTGTTTTTTGATTTACACGCAGGCACGAAAGGCGCACGCACTTCGAGTAGTCGATTTTGACCAGAAAGTCTCTCGTTTAAAACAGCTTTAGACGACAGTACAGTAGGCGTTTAGCCGGCCGCTGTGGCCGAGCGGTTGTAGGCTCTTCAGTCCGGAACCGCGCGACCGCTACGGTCGCAGGTTCGAGTCCTGCGTCGGGCATGGATGTGTGTGATGTCCTCAGGTTGGTTAGGTTTAAGTAGTTCTAAGTCTAGGGGACTGATGACTTCAGATGTTAGGTCCCATAGTACTCAGAGCCATTTGAACCATTTTTGAAGTAGGCGTTTATGACTCCTGCGGCGCTCGCCGCCAGGCTGAGGACTTTAGATATCGGCACAGACAACACACTTCCTCTACATATTTTGCATAGTGACGTGAGGAAAGTTAGAAGGCCACGTGGTGCTCCTCTGAAGCGCTTTAAGGACCAGTTCAAGAAGTATCTAAAGAGATCACACACTGACCCGAGTAACTAGTGCAGCACAGCAGAAGACCGTAATTGCTAACGCACAACTACTTAAGCTACTGTCGTACATTTTGAACAAGAATGTCGAAGGCAGAAAATAAAAAAACTTCAGAGATTCAAACTTAGGCTAGCCCTCCACTCTCAATTACGTATAATCTACGTGGTCGCCTGTTTCTTGCCAGGTCTGCTAAGCTGTCAAATTCATTTCCGTACCTGAACTGCGATGCTATAATGGAAATAGAACAGAAAAAAGAAAACTCGGATGCGAGTGTCAAATGGTTCAAATGGCTCCGAGCACTATGGGACTTAACTTCTGAGGTCATCAGTCCCCTAGAACTTAGAACTACTTAAATCGAACTAACCTAAGAACACCACACACATCAATGCCCGAGGCATGATTCGAACTTGCGACGTAGCGGTCGCGCGGTTCCAGACTGTAGCGCATAGAACCGCTCGGCCACAGCTGCCGGCGATGGGAGTGTCAGACTCCGTCGGCGGGGTGTAGTAGTTTGTAAATACGGAGAGATTTACACAAGGTAGAGTTGCGTGGAAAGCTGCATCAAACCAGGCTTCGAACTGATGGCCACTGCAATCCAAGAGTCAGGAAGAATAATAAAAGCCTCCAAACATCAGGTGCCGGATCCAAGAACAGGTATATCACAATTGAAAGGCAACAGCACTCACTCATGATGAAATCTTCTCGGGCTTCCATCCGGGTAGCTGCGTCGAAAATCCTGGCGAAGAAGATGATGAGAATGACACTCATCGAAACGTCGCGGATTTTCGACTCAGCTACCCGGATGGAGGCCCGAGAAGATTTCATTAGCAGTAACTATACACCGGGAAAGCCTGCATTCACATATGAAGCACTCACTCATGTTTATCTTTTTGTCTCTTCGTTAAAAATCTGTATAAACTGCAGAGAAGTGTAGGAATGAAGCTGTGATGAATGTTAGCCTTTCGATTGTGAAGGAAGTTTGCTGGCGTATATGAGAAAAAGTCACGGCTGACATAAGAGTGATGTCACGCGACTGAAGGCCGCAGTCTGCAGACACGAGTGTGACGGTGCCGCTTCGATATGCTGTGCGGGTTGCATTTCGCTACTCGCCACCTGTTAGGGGCTCAACATTGCGCAGGCTCCATTCCGCTAACGTTGTATTACGTTCCGCATTTGGATGGCTGTGTTTCAGGTTTGTATATAACTACACAATATGTTACAATACACAAGTGTATGTATAATATAATTTATTAAATAGCGTTTACTGTAACCTGTACTCTAGTTGATTGTACATGGAAAGATAACAAGTAAGAAGATGAACTTACGGAAAATAATAATTTTGTATCCCACAAATTTGTGCTGGTGATTTAATTTTAACTACCAGCAACTACTTAGAATCACTTCGAGTAGCTATCAAACGTGAACGATGACCAACCGACGGTCTGAATAAACAAGCACAGAAGTTTCGTACGTCGGTACATTCCCAGTAGCTCTACGAGAAGTATCCTCATCCATCAGAAGTGAAATCGAAAGATGTATATGAAAAGGACCGAGTGAAAATTCTTAGACGACCATTTTTAAGCTCGTATTTTTATAGATGTGTGATCGCAGTAAGCATTTGTGGTATTTCCAGCGAATATAATCTGTTTGTGTGTCGGTATACACACCGTCCGTCCAAAACATACCCAGCCCGATTTTATTCCCGGCGTATAAGTGACATCAGCACAGTAACTACGGTGGCAGCTTGAACTAACAATGGATGTGCATGCGACCAGTCAGCTACGATCAGGCAGTGTGAAGTAGTGGGCGTGCGGCCCAAGTGTGGCAACATTGCTATGTCACAAATTGCAGTGGAGTAACATCTCTAAATCAAGTGTTCAAGTCAGTCTCCAACATGTTTCGAAGGAAAGTGTGTGCGAAGTTTGATCCGGACACCTTGACTCCCGAACAAAAACAACGCGTGGATTCCTGCCCCAACTTGATTGAAATGCGAAACATGGACAAATCTTTTCTGGAAAAAATCATCACGAGTAATAAGACTTGTTTATTAATACGAACCTACAACAAATCGACGAAGTGTAGAAATTTAAATGAAGACTCAACGCTTTAGCGACATAACTGGCATTTAAACCAGTGTGAGACGCGGGTTGAACGACGTCCCGAAGATGGACTTTCCTGAGATTTTTCACGTGGTCGTATGAATGTTGCGTCTATTTTTTATTAACGTAGTTTCGGGACCTTTTGGGCCGATGTATAGGGAGAGGAAAAAACTGTTTCATTTTATGACCAAAGCCAGTGTAATTTTTTTGCCATATTACTTGTTATTTTTGCAAACTAGGTAATATTTTTGCCAAACTGATTATTATTTATTTATCAAATTAAGTGTATTTTTCCAATTCGATGTCTTTTTGCCACATAGGGTATCGTTTCTGCCAAAGTCAGTGTTGCTTTTGCCAAATGCAGTTAATTTTTTCTGCCAAATCCTGCGACTTGTTCTGCCAAATTCGGTGTTTTGATTATTTTGCCATATTCAATAATTTTGTCAAATTCCGGTTTCTTTTCGCTTATTTCGGTGCTATTTTCTTCGTCACGCGGGAAATAGTTATCAGTTTGAAATTATAGACGAACTCAAGCCTTGAGGATGTTAGAAGTCCAAATGCAGTTTTTATATTCAACAATTATCCGCTACAAATGTTAGTAAACTGCCGTCCTTACATTTATAACATTTTTATACAAAAAAAATTACAAAATCTTGAGATATCTCATAAAAATCGCCTTTTTCTCGTTATTTCGCAAAAAACCGCTATTTTCGAATAATTTTTGAGTTTTTGTTTTCGCTGAACTTTCTCTTGATGGACGTATATACAAGGTGGTCGGAAATTCCCGTTACAGACTTCTAGAGGAGTGAGTACATCGTATTTTGAATAGGAACCCATGTCCGGAAACGTCATCCAACGAGACTATAGAGCTTCAAAGTTACAGGCGCGGACGTATGTAAATGTACGTATACTCTGGGTGATTCCGTGATGATGTTACAGACTTTCTAGGATGATGGTGAACGATAAGTGTATTAATTTGAAGTAAGGATCCCTGTACCGGCAACGAACGAGTCGAAAGTTATAAACGAAAACGTTTCTGATACCTGTGACAGTTGAATACACGTACCGGTTCTTGTGTTGCGAAGAGTGTAGGGTTGGTAACTTTCAGTGGTGGTAGTTTGGACAAAAACGAGAAAAAAATGTCCAATAAACGTGGCCTCTAAATCGCATGCCTGAGGAGCTATGACCAGTGGTTCATCTCCGCTAATGTGAAACACATATCCTCTACTGAGCAATTGTTCATAGCTGTTAAGGTACGCACTTTAGAGCCCACGTTTATTGGGCATTTTTTCTCGTTTTTGTCCAAACTATCACCATCACTGAAAGTTACCAACCCTATACTCTTCGCAACACAACAACAAGTACATGTATTCAACTGTCAGTGGTATCAAAACGGTTTTCGTCTATAACTTTCGATTCGTTCGTTGCCGGTACAGGTATCCTTACTGGAAATTAATACATTCCTCGTTCTCCATCATCCTAGAAAGTCTGTAACATCATCACGGAATCACCCTGCGTATACGTACATTTACAGACGCCCGCGCCTGTAACTTTGACGCTCTGTAATCACGTTGGATGACGTTTCCGGATATGGGTTCGTTTTCAAAATACGACGTACTCACTCCCCTCTACAAGTCGTAGAAGTCTGTAACGGGAATTTCCGACTACCCTGTATGTATTCGATTCCGTAAACGATTCATTCTGAAAACAATCCCCTGAACTAAGCCATATCCTTTCTTCCGGGAGTACTAGTCCCGTAAGTTACACAGAAGAACTTCTGTAAAATTTCGAAGGTAGATGAGGTACTTGTTGAAGAAAAGCTGTGAGGGCGGGTCGTGAGTAGTAGTTGGAAGGTTCAGCCCGTAGTGCAGTTTCCTGAGAAAGACGAAGGTTCGAGTCCCGGTCCGACACATGCTTTTAATCTTCGATGAAGTTTAAATGCGTCATTTCTCAAAATGGTTGAAAAGGCTCTAAACACTATAGGACTTAACATCTGAGACCATCAGTCCCCTAGACTTAGAACTACTTAAATCTAACTAACCTAAGGACATCAGACACATCCATGCTCGAGGTAGGTCCGCAGCTCGTGGTCGTGCGGTAGCGTTCTCGCTTCCCACGCCCGGGTTCGATTCCCGGCGGGGTCAGGGATTTTCTCTGCCTCGTGATGACTGGGTGTTGTGTGATGTCCTTAGGCTAGTTAGGTTTAAGTAGTTCTAAGTTCTAGGGGACTGATGACCATAGATGTTAAGTCCCATAGTGCTCAGAGCCATCTGAACCATCTGCTCGAGGTAGGATTCGAACCTGCGACTGTAGCAGCAGTGCGGTTCCGGACTGAAGCGCCCAGAACCGCTCGGCCACAGCGGCCGTCTGGCATTTGTCAGTAACTAATTAGAGAAATTACGAAAATATGAAAATCAGAGCGAGGTTCGATCCAAAGACTTGCCGTTTTGAATGCGAGACTTCCGCACCTTGCCTCCTTCGATGGTACCGTTGTGAGTGCCCCTTTCCCGCGGCTGTACGATTTACGAAGCAGTGCACTGTCAGTGAGAAGCGGAGACACGCGGTGGACGGACGCGCCCTGGCGGACACATCGTCCCCCGGAAGGTCGCCGCCACCGCCGGCTGAGGTAGCTTTCACTGGGGGCCCGGCAGTGGGCAGGGCAGCCGCCGCTGCTCTACTTGCGTCAGTGGAGCGGAACCGCCTCAGGCTCACCTTCGGGTCGCGCCTGCCACACCTACGGCTACCGACTCTTAGGGGGCTCAACGCACGTTTCCTACCTACAGACACTCTTCGCTACCCACACCCAACTTCCCCCTCAAGAATGGACAGTACAGCCGACTCCAGTACCACGCTGTAACTTATTACGATGGCCATTCAGTACGTAATACAACAATTATTTTTTTCTGAAAGCAGGCTGTTCTTATTCAGGATATCAATACACCATAACTATTATTCTGTACTTTTTTAGGAGATATCATAGTGCGGGAAGAGTTTGACAGAGTACTGACAGACCTGAGTCGAAACAATGCCCGGGGAGGAGACAACATTCCATTAGAACTACTGACAGCCTTGGGAGAGCCAGGCCTAGCAAAACTCTACCATATAGTGAGCAAGATGGATCAGACAGGCGAAATACCCTCAGACTTCAAAAAGAATATAACAATTCCAATCCCAAAGAAAGCAGGTGTTGACAGACGTGAAAATTACCGAACTGTCAATTTGATAAGTCACGGCTGCAAAATACTAACACGAATCCTTTACAGATGGATGCAAAAACTGGTAGAAGCCGACCTCGGGGAAGATCAGTTTGGATTCCGTAGAAATTTTGGAACACGTGAGGCAATACTGACCCTACGACTTATCTTAGAAGATTGATTAAGGAGAGGCAAACCTACGTTTCTAGCATTTGTACACTCCTGGAAATTGAAATAAGAACACCGTGAATTCATTGTCCCAGGAAGGGGAAACTTTATTGACACATTCCTGGGGTCAGATACATCACATGATCACACTGACAGAACCACAGGCACATAGACACAGGCAACAGAGCATGCACAATGTCGGCACTAGTACAGTGTGTATCCACCTTTCGCAGCAATGCAGGCTGCTATTCTCCCATGGAGACGATCGTAGAGATGCTGGATGTAGTCCTGTGGAACGGCTTGCCATGCCATTTCCACCTGGCGCCTCAGTTGGACCAGCGTTCGTGCTGGACGTGCAGACCGCGTGAGACGACGCTTCATCCAGTCACAAACATGCTCAATGGGGGACAGATCCGGAGATCTTGCTGGCCAGGGTAGTTGACTTACACCTTCTAGAGCACGTTGGGTGGCACGGGATAAATGCGGACGTGCATTGTCCTGTTGGAACAGCAAGTTCCCTTGCCGGTCTAGGAATGATAGAACGATGGGTTCGATGACGGTTTGGATGTACCGTGCACTATTCAGTGTCCCCTCGACGATCACCAGTGGTGCACGGCCAGTGTAGGAGATCGCTCCCCACACCATGATGCCGGGTGTTGGCCCTGTGTGCCTCGGTCGTATGCAGTCCTGATTGTGGCGCTCACCTGCACGGCGCCAAACACGCATACGACCATCATTGGCACCAAGGCAGAAGCGACTCTCATCGCTGAAGACGACACGTCTCCATTCGTCCCTCCATTTACGTCTGTCGCGACACCACTGGAGGCGGGCTGCACGATGTTGGGGCGTGAGCGGAAGACGGCCTAACGGTGTGCGGGACCGTAGCCCAGCTTCATGGAGACGGTTGCGAATGGTCCTCGCCGATACCCCAGGAACAACAGTGTCCCTAATTTGCTGGGAAGTGGCGGTGCGGTCCCCTACGGCACTGCGTAGGATCCTACGGTCTTGGCGTGCATCCGTGCGTCGCTGCGGACCGGTCCCACGTCGACGGGCACGTGCACCTTCCGCCGACCACTGGCGACAACATCGATGTACTGTGGAGACCTCACGCCCCACGTGTTGAGCAATTCGGCGGTACGTCCACCCGGCCTCCCGCATGCCCACTATACGCCCTCGCTCAAAGTCCTTCAACTGCACATACGGTTCACGTCCACGCTGTCGCGGCATGCTACCAGTGTTAAAGACTGCGATGGAGCTCCGTATGCCACGACAAACTGGCTGACACTGACGGCGGCGGTGCACAAATGCTGCGCAGCTAGCGCCATTCGACGGTCAACACCGCGGTTCCTGGTGTGTCCGCTGTGCCGTGCGTGTGATCATTGCTTGTACAGCCCTCTCGCAGTGTCCGGAGCAAGTATGGTGGGTCTGACACACCGGTGTCAATGTGTTCTTTTTTCCATTTTTAGGAGTGTAGACTTAGAGAAAGCTTTTGACAATGTTGACTGGAATACTGTCTTTCAAATTCTCAAGGTGGCAGGGGTAAAATATAGGGAGCTAAAGGCTATTTACAATTTGTAAGGAAACCAGATGGCAGTTACAAGAGTCGAGGGGCATGAAAGGGAAGGAGTGGTTGGGAAGGGAGTAAGCCAGGGTTGTAGCCTATCTCCGATGTAATTCGATATGTGTATTGAGCAAGCAGTAAAGAAAACAAAAGAAAAATTCGGAGTAGGAATTAAAATCCACGGAGAGGAAATAAAAACGTTGAGGTTAGCCGATGACATTGTAAACCTGTTAGAGACAGCGAGGGACCTGGAAGAGCAGCTGAACGGAATGGCCAGTGTCTTGAAAGGAGGATATAAGATGAACATAAACAGAAGCAAAACGAAGATAATGGAATGTAGTCGAATTAAGTCGGATGGTGCTGAGGGAATTAGATTAGGAAATGAGAGCCTTAAAGTAGTAAATGAGTTTTGCTATTTGGGGAGCAAAATAACTGATGATGGTCGAAATAGAGAGGATATAAAACGTAGACTGGCAATGGCAAGGAAAGCGTTTCTGAAGAAGAAAAATTTGTTAACATCGAGTATAGATTTAAATGTCAGGAAGTTGTTTCTGAAAGTATTTGTATGGAGTGTAGCCATCTATGGAAGTGAAACGTGGACGATAAATAGTTTAGACAAGAAGAGAATAGAAGTCTTCGAAATGTGGTGCTACAGAAGAATGCTGAAGATTACATGGGTAGATCACATAACTAATGAGGAGGTATTGAACAGAATTGGAGAGAAGAGAAATTTGTGGCACAACTTGACTAGAAGAAGGGATCGGTTGGTGGGGCATATTCTGAGGCACCAAGGGATCACCAATTTCGTATTGGAGGGCAGCGTGCAGGGTAAAAATCGTAGAGGGAGACCAAGAGATTAATACACCAAACAGATTCAGAAGGATGTAGGTTGCAGTAGGTACTGAGAGATGAAGAAGGTTGCACAGGATGGAGTAGCACGGGGAGCTGCATCATCTGAAGTATATTGTGCTACCCTCAGTAAATTGAGGAAATGACTTCAGCGTGTTCGTCTCCACATAAATGGAAACGAGCTACTCCTTCTTCATGACAATGCAAGGCCTCACACAAGTCTACGCACCCTTTAGGAGCTCACAAAACTCCATTCGACTGTTCTTCCTTATCCACCGTACATCCCGGATCTCGCACCATCCGACTTCCATCTGGTCCAATGAAGGACACACTCCGCGGTAAGCAGTACAGAGATGTCGGTGAGGTCCTTGCTGTAGTAACACGTTGACTTCGACATCGACTAGTAGAGTGGTACCATGCGGGTATACATGCCCTCGCAGTAAGGTGGCGTAAGGCCGTTGCATTTAAGGAAAACAATGTTTGAAATTTTCCCAGCGTACTGATTGTTCCATAAAGACACGGGAGAACTGCCGTAAGTCAGTAGGATCTTGCCACGATATTTCGGCACAAAGTCTTTTGGCCATCTTCAGGTGAGTACAGCTGTATAAGTAATGGCGAATACGCGCTGAGCTCTGCTATTTAAAGCCAAAGGGGGCTGCATTGCGCATGCGCTGCGCATGTATTGTTTAGCGTGCGCGTTCACAACTCCGCGGTGAAAACTTTGCACTTCGATATCAGATCGATCTTCATCTTTATACCGATAACTACGTTGACTACGAAGTTTCTCTACAACGGGAATCCAAGCGGAATTTAACTGGTAACCGCTATCTCGATTGATAAGAGTCTCGCTGTGGCCAGTAGAAATGCAGTGTTCAGCGATTGCGGACTTGGTGGGTTGGAGAAGGCGAGTATGCCGCTGGTGTTCCACAATGCGTTCCTGCACCGTTCTTGTTGTCTGCCCTATATATGACTTGCCGCAATGGAAGATTTTGAAGAGAGAGCTCTCAACTCTGCCACTTTTAAACCGACAGTGTTTTGGCGTTACGTGGATGACACTTATATAGTATGGCCTCATGGCGTGGACCGTCTCCAGGAATTTTTACATCATATGAACTCCATACATGAAAATATTAAGTTCACTATGGAAACTGAAAAAGATGGTTGTTTGCCATTTTTAGACGTTCTGGTACGGCGCAAGAATGATGGCACACTTGGTCATTCGGTGTATAGGAAACAGACCCATACAGATTTGTACCTGCAAGCTACCAGTTGCCACCATCCGGCACAAACAATGGGTGTCCTTAAAACTTAAATCCACCGTGCCCGTACTATTTCTGACGTCGACAGTCTTCAAGCGGAACTGAAACACCTGCAAAAAGTATTCCTGATGAATGGCTTTTCAACTAAGCAAGCGAACCTAAGCAAGTGAACAGAGCTATGCAGTCCTACAAACGACGCAACAAGGAGGAAGAAGAAGAGGTCTTCAGGTCAACGGCTTATCTACCTTTTATTGGGAACATCTCGTCACAGATAGGTAGAATATTGAGGAAGCATCAAGTTAGAGTCATCTTTCGCCCTCCTCCTAAAATATCATCACTGGTGGGATCCGTTAAGGATGACTTGGGCCTACGTAAATCAGGTGTCTACAAGATTCCGTGTGATTGCGGCAAGTCATATACAGGGCAGACAACAAGAACGGTGCAGGAACGCATTGTGGAACACCAGCGGCATACTCGCCTTCTCCAACCCACCAAGTCCGCAATCGCTGAACACTGCATTTCTACTGGCCACAGCGAGACTCTTATCAATCGAGATAGCGGTTACCAGTTAAATTCCGCTTGGATTCCCGTTGTAGAGAAACTTCGTAGTCAACGTAGTTATCGGTATAAAGATGAAGATCGATCTGATATCGAAGTGCAAAGTTTTCACCGCGGAGTTGTGAACGCGCACGCTAAACAATACATGCGCAGCGCATGCGCAATGCAGCCCCCTTTGGCTTTAAATAGCAGAGCTCAACGCGTATTCGCCATTACTTATACAGCTGTACTCACCTGAAAATGGCCAAAAGTCTTTGTGCCGAAATATCGTGGCAAGATCCTACTGACTTACGGCAGTTCTCCCGTGTTTTTATGGTACAAGGAAAACAATGTTTGAAAATATGGTTTTGTAGGTAAAAGAGTTGTTGTTGTGGTCCTCAGTCCTAAGACTGGTTTTTAAACTACGGAAACTTGGCGGCATCCGCTCCGATTGGGCGTGGGATCAAGTGATGATGATCAGGACATTGCGCTGACCACTCAGCTACCGGGAGCGGACATAGTTCTGGTAATACGTAGACTCTTATAGAGGGGGGGGGGGGGGTAAAGTTGGGCTAAATCTCATACAGAAACAGGTATGGTAGGGAAGTTACACCACTACTGAACCAGCTTCACAATATGACAAGCGCTAGAGGCTGCATCGCCTGTGCAAATTATCTGGGAATTGCAGTATCTGAGTTAAAGGAAAATAGGAGGGAAGTTCTTGACAAATGTTTCCCTTCACGCACCGAACTGGAGGGTCCATTTTGCTCATTCTTTGTGCAAAAGGTTCAAGTGCTGCTGCGGATGTTAATGTCTGAAGGAGGATCGCAGGCATGCCTCGCGTACCGGTTACTTTCCGACGAAATACGCGAAGGCGCTCGTCGTGTGAGACGGCGATGAACATGATAGAGAGGCGCCTGTCCAGAAGCCCGGCGTCCGGCATCACTCGCGGCTAATTGCAGGAACTGCGACGGCGCGGTTCGTGCCCGGCCGCGGCGTGCGTGCGCTGGCAGCAGAAAGGAGCCGAGCTAATGTACGCGCGGTGTAGGCGCATTTCTGGGCGGACAAGCGGAAGCTGGGAGCGGGCGAGTGGAGTGGAGTGGAGCGCCGCTGCCTTTCACTGGCGCGGGTGACCGCGGCGGCCGCTCGCATTTCTCCGCGGGTCACACAGGTCGCCACCTGCCGCCGAGCGCGGCGCCCCCTGGCCCCGGGCTCGGGGCTCGCCTCGCTTTCTAGGCCCTCCGTCACGTGACAGGCCTACGTGCCACCGGCCTGCCGCTAACAAGTCTCCCAGCACTCGCCGTGAGCGCCAAGGTACACAGCGTCGCTCTTTCCACTAGCTATCCCGCGTTCTTAATCCTGCTCAGGTCGCAAATACGAGGGGGGGGGGGACCCAAAAATAACCGGAATTTCTTTCTAGAAAGCATATACTTTGTTTTCAAATACAACCTTAATCTCTTTCGAAGTACTCTCCATTCGCATTAATACACTTGTCCAAACGTTCATTCCAGTCTCCAGAATGAGATTTTCACTCTGCAGCTGAGTGTGCGCTGATATGGAACTTCCTGGCAGATTAAAACTGTGTGCCGGACCGAGACTCGAACTCGGGACCTTTGTTTTTTCGCGGGCAAGTGCTCTACCAACTGTGCTACTCAAGCACGACTCACGCCCCGTCCTCACAACTTTACTTCTGCCAGTACCTCGTCTCCTACCTTCCAGACTTTACGGAAGCTCTCCTGCGAACCTGGAGAACTAGCACTCCTGAAAGAAAGGATCTTGCGGAGACATGGCTTAGCCACAGCCTAGGGGATGTTTCCAGAATGAGTTTTTCATTCTGCAGCGGAGTGTGCGCTGATATGAAACTTCGCAGGAGAGCTTCTGTTAAGTTTGGAAGGTAGGAGACGAGATACTGGCAGAAGTAAAGCTGTGAGGACGGGGCGTGAGTCGTGCTTGGGTAGCTCAGTTGGTAGAGCACTTGCCCGCGAAAGGCAAAGGTCCCGAGTTCGAGTCTCGGTCCGGCACACACTTTTAATCTGCCAGGAAGTTTCGTTCATTCCAGTGTTCGAAGCACCTATTAAATTCGTCCTCTTTGATACCTGCTACCACTTTCGTGACATTGCGTTTTACGTCTTCCACATCCGCAAAACGCTTCCCTCTAAAGTCTCTTTTCATCCTCGGGAATAGGAAGAAGTCCGAGGGTGCTAAATCCGGCGAATAGGCCGCTTGGGTCAAGGTAGTCGTCTTGGTTGAGGCCAAAAACTGGCGAACGCTGAGAGCCGTGTGCGCGGGAGCGTTGTCGTGATGCAGGAACTACACGCCGGAATCCCACAAAGCCAGACGTATTCGCGGCAAACTTCTGCGAAGCCGTTTCATAACCTCCAAATAGAACTGTTGGTGTACTGTCTGGTTTTCAGGGACAAATTCAGAGTGTACGATCCTTCTGATGTCAAAAAAACAGATCAACATCTTTTTCACATTCGATTTCACTTGTCGAGCTTTTTTTTTGTCGATTTGAGCCAGGTGGCTTCCATTGTGATGGCTGTTGTTTACTTTCTGGATCGTACCCATAGCACGATGACTCATCACCTGAATGATTTTGTTGAAAAAATGTGGATCATCTTTGAACGCGTCCTCCATTTCGAGACGGGCTTGAACGCGACTATCTCTTTGATCTCCGGTAAGAAGCTTCGGCACGAATTTTGTTGCCACTCTTCGCATCCCCAAATCGATGGTCAAGATGCGCTGAATTGAGCTCCAGTACAACCCGGACAAGTTCTCGAGTTGGTCGATTGTCCTGCGTCGATCTTCACTGATGAGATCTCGGATTTTATCGATGTTGTCTTCGCTTGTCTTGAAGGTCGACCGGAACGGAGCTGATCTTCAACCGCAATTTCTCCCTTTTTAAACCGAGAAAACCGTAAGTGCACTTGCGTTTTAGTAAGAGCATGGTCTTTGTAGGCTGTCTGAATCATCGCAACAGTTTCTGCTGCGTTCTTGCCGAGCAAGAAACAAAACTTCACTGCCGCACGTTGTTCGTAAGAACTAGCCATTTCCTCGTGTCACGTCTGCACTGCACGCACACCCAAAGAACTGCCAAAGAAACCACACTTCTCACTGTTGGGTGACGCAGCGTGGCAGAATGACTCAGCAGAGCTCCTACTACAACCCTTTGGCGGCGCATCCTGCTACTACAAGTACACGATGTGCAGCATTACGATTCCGGTTACTTTTGGGTCCCCCCTCGTATACACTGAAGCGCCAAAAAAAACTGGTATATGGTTCAAATGGCTCTGAGCACTATGCGACTTAACATGTCAGGTCATCAGTCCCCTAGACTTACAACTACTTAAACCTAACTAATTTAAAGTCATCACACACATCCATGCCCGAGGCAGGATTCGAACCTGCGACCGTAGCAGCAGCGCGGTTTCAGACTGAAGAGCCAAGAACGGCTCGGCTACAGCGGCCGGAAAACTGGTATATGCATGCGTATTGAAATACAGAAACATGTAAACAGACCCATTATGGCACTGCGGTCGGCAACGCCTGTGTAAGACAACAAATGTCTGGCGCAGTTGTTAGATCGGTTACTGGTGCTACAATGGCAGGTTATCAAGATTTAAGTAAGTTTGGACGTGGTGTTAAAGTCGGCGCAAGAGCGATGGGCCACTGCGTCTCCCAGATAGCGATGAAGTGGAGATTTTCCCGTACGACTATATCACGTGTGTACCGTTGTAAGTAGGCTGTTTATGTTTTCTTATTGGCAACGTTACGTAGCGCTCTGTACGAAAATCACTGGCTGTGCTGTGTGCAGTCTGTGGCTAGTTTGCATTGTTGTCTGCCATTGTAGTGTTGGGCAGCGGCAGCTGGATGTGAACAGCGCGTAGCGTTGCGCAGTTGGAGGTGAGCCGCCAGCAGTGGTGGATGTGGGGAGAGAGATGGCGGAGTTTTGAAAGTTTGTAAAAATGGATGTCATGAACTGCTGTATATATTATGACTTTTGATGACTATTAAGGTAAGTACATTGTTTGTTCTCTACTAAAATCTTTCATTTGCTAACTATGCCTACTAGTAGTTAGTGCCTTCCGTAGTTTGAATCTGTTATTTAGCTGGCAGTAGTGGCGCTCGCTGTATTACAGTAGTTCGAGTAATGAAGATTTTTGTGAGGTAAGTGATTTGTGAAAGGTATAGGTTAATGTTAGTCAGGGCCATTCTTTTGTAGGGATTTTTGAAAGTCAGATTGCGTTGCGCTAAAAATATTGTGTGTCAGGTTAAGCACAGTCTCGTATACAATTCTTCAAAAGGGGACGTTTCACCGTGAATATCAGGAATCCGGTAAAACATCGAATCTCCGACATTGCTGCGGTCGGAAAAGAGGCCCTGCAAGAACCGGACCAATGATTACTGAAGAGAATTGCAACATTTCCGCAAACTGCTGCACATTTCAATGCTGGGCCATCACCTAGTGTCAGCGTGCGAACCATTCAACGAAACGTCATCGATACGGGCTTTCAGAGCCGAAGGTCCTCTCGTGTACCCTTGATGACTGCGCGACACAGAGCTTTACGCCTCGCCCGGGCCCGTCAACACCGAACTGGACTGTTTATGGCTGGGAACATGTTGCCCAGTCGGACGACTCTCGTTTCAAACTGTATCGAGCGGATGGACGTCTACGGGCATGGAGACAACCCCACGAATCCATCGACCCTGCATGTCAGTAGGGGACTGTTCAACCTGGTGGAGGTTCTGTAATGGTGCGAGGCGTGTGAATGTCGACTAATATGGCCCCCGATAGGTCTACATACGACTCTGACAGGTGAAACGTAGGTAAGCATCCTGTCTGATCACCTGCATCCATTCATCGCCGTTGTGCATTCCGACTGACTTGGGCAATCCAGCAGGACAATGCGACACCCCACACGTCCAGAACTGCTGCAGAGAGGCACCAGGAACACTCTTCTGAGTTGAAACACTTCCGCTGGCCACCAGACTCCCCTGACATGAATATTCTTGAGCATATCTCGAATGCCTTGCAACTGCTGTTCAGAAGAGCACTATACACCCTCGTATCCTTAGGGACTTCTGGACAGCCCTGCAGTATTCGTGCTGTCAGTTTCCTCCAGCAGTGCCGGCCGGAGTGGCCGAGCGGTTCTAGGCGCTTCAGTCTGGAACCGCGCGACCACTACGGTCGCAGGTTCGAATCCTGCCTCGGGCATGGATGTGTGTGATGTCCTTAGGTTAGTTAGGTCTAAGTAGTTCTGAGTTCTAGGGGGACTGATGACCTCAGATGTTAAGTCTCATAGTGCTCACAGCCATTTGAATCATTTTGAACCTCCAGCAGTACTTTAGACATTGTGTTGCGGCACTCTTGCGTGCTCTCGGGGGCCCTACACAATATTGGGCAGGTGTACCAGTTTCTTTGGCTCTTCAGTGTATAAGAAGGCACTGTATATTCAGTCTCTATAAATGAAATTTCAGGGTTTCGAATTGGAGTAGGCCATCTACCTAGATGGGCCAATGCATCATTACCACATACATAAAGGCACGTTGGTCCACCTTTAGAGCCACCATACAGGAGGGATCCACCGTGCCGTGGATTAGACTACTCCTCTGGTAAGTTTTCAGAGGTATGTGGCACCATATATGTACGCACAGGTCTCACTAACTGCTGGTTTGTGGTCGTAGAGCTGGCGCCCGATAGTGCCACAGACGTGTACTATTGGGTTCAGATCAGCCGAATTTGGTGGCCAAAACATCAACGGCAGTTTACTATCATGCTCATGATGCAACAGTAGCACGATCGTGTCCTTGTGACAGAGACAGTTATACTGTTGGAAAGTGCCACCGCCGTCAGGGAAGACATCACGCATGAAAGGATGCAGGTGGTCTGCAGTAATGTTCACTGCTTTCACCATGACTTCGATTACTACAGATATCATGGCATACCAGGTGAATAAGTCCCGTATCACAATATTGCCACCATCGGCCTGCGCCCGTGGCGTGGTGTAATAAAGGCAGATGCCAGCCTGAGATTCGTTGAAAGAATCCTCAGGAAATATAATCCGTCATCAAAGGAAGTAGCTTGTTGGGTCAATACTTGAGGTGGGGTTTATTGTTCCAGTTCTGAGAGCATAGGCGTTCCTAGACGAGTCAACAAATATGTATTTCGCGGAAAGATCTGAAGTTAAAATGAGAGATATTCGTGCCCACACGGAGGCTCACCAACAATAATTTTTCCCGGGAACTACTCGCGACTAGAACAAGAGCAGGGGAAGTGACAGTTCTACACTAAGTTCCGTCCACCACACACCGCAAGGTGGATTTCGGAGTACAGTTGTAGTTGTTTCGAGCAGCCGTTCGTCTCTATGACTGCGTATCTGGACACAAACATCAGTGTGGTGTAATAAAAGACGTGATCCAGCTGCCCAGATGACGCATTTACACTTATCCACAGTCCAGTCTGTATGATCCGGTTCCCACTGAAATCGTAATCGACGAAGTCTTTCAGTGAATACAGAATGGGTAGTGATCATCTGTTGCAGAGCTTCTTGTTCAGTGATGTACCCTGGACGGTGAGCTCCGAAATATTTGTTCCTGCAGCAGCATTGTAGTCGTCAGACCTGCCACAGACTGCCACCTATCCTGCTTTGCGGAGCTCGCAAGCCTCTGTCCTCCATGTTCTGTGATAAGGCGTGAACTTCCACCACCACGCCACCTACTCGTGGCTTCACTCTCCTGCAGCTAATTTCCATAGATGTAACAGTAGCATGCGAACAGTAGACCGGGTTCGCCGTTTCCGAGATGCTGCTTCCCAGGCGTCGGGCTTTAACAATCTCTCCTGTATCAAAATTGCTTATGTCCTCATCTGCGGCCCATTTTGTTGCTAGAAGGGTTACACATTTGTGTCTGGTCCAGGCGATGAGCCCACTGGGTGGGCCCACTGGGTGGCCTGTGGTCTCAGTGTTTTGTCTCATCTGTGTGTTTTGGAAACACTGTTCTGTTCATAATTGTCTTGATCGCATTCGACGAATTTGTGCCAGTTTCCTATCAGGAAGGGGCCACGCTACAGAAAACTGAAATTGAGGCTTGAGGCATGCTACAGCAGCTGGAGGGGGGGGGGGGGGGAACACTACAGCAGCCAGAGGGGGGGGGGTCACATTACAGCAGCGAGATTGGAGGGGGGTTGCACACTACAGTAGCCAGAGGGAAGGGGGGGCACACTGCAGGAGCTAGAGGGGGGCACACTGCAGGAGCTAGAGGGCAGGCACACTACAGGAGCCAGATGCAGGGGGGAACCAATGCAGAAGCCATGGGGGGGGGCATACTACAGTAGTGAGGGGGGGCATGCTACAGCAGCCAGAGGGGGGGGGCACGCTACAGCAGCCAGAGGGGGGGGCATGCCACAGCAGCCAGAGGAGAGGGGGGCACGCTACATCAGACAGAGGAGGGGCACGCTACATCAGACAGAGGAGGGGCACGCTACATCAGACAGAGGTGGGGCACGCTACATCAGACAGAGGTGGGGCACGCTACATCAGACGGGGGGCACGCTACAGCAGCCAGAGGGGAGGGGGTACGCCACAGCAGCCAGAGGGGAGGGGGCACGCCACAGCAGCCAGAGGGGAGGGGGGCACGCCACAGCAGCCAGAGGGGCGGGGGGCACGCCACAGCTGCCAGAGGGGAGGGGGGCACGGTACAGCAGCCAGAGGGGAGGGGGGCACGGTACAGCAGCCAGAGGGGAGGGGGGCACGCTACAGCAGCCAGAGGGGTGCACGCTACAGCAGACAGAGGGGGGTGGCACACTACAGCAGCCAGAGGGGGGAGCACGCTACAGCAGCCAGAGGGGGGGAGCACGCTACAGCAGCCAGAGGGGGGAGCACGCTACAGCAGCCAGAGGGGGGGGGGCACGCCACACAAGTCAGAGGGGGGAGCACGCTACAGCAGCTATGGGGAGGGGGGGAGGGCACGCTACAGTATTCAGAGGGGGCCATGCAACAGCTGCCAAAAGGGAGTACGCTACAGCATCTAGATGGGGCCACGCTACATCAGCCAGAGGGGGGCACCCTACAGCAGCCAGAAGGGGGCACGCTACAGCAACTAGACATACACCCATCAACATTTCAAAGTTTGTGGATTAATAGACTAACTTGTTTATGAGCTGTTAAGCTGTAAAAGTACCAACAAAAGGCGGACCTATAACAGATGAGCGGCTGACAAAGCGCCTGTCCAGTTGTCTCGATCGCTGGAGCACCTGCGGCCTTTCACCGGACGCGGTCCAGCAGGCCGGGCCGGGCCGGGCCATGCCCTGCCATGGCGCGCCCTTCCCTTCCCTTCCCTGCCGCTGCCTGTCGCCGCCAGGGGAAAGCTCGCGGTCGCCGGCCGGACTCAATTAATAGCCAGAGCGGGCGAGTGCGGCTGCGTTCGGCGGCCCGGAAATTTATCGGGGCCGTCCGGGGGCAGCGCCGGGTGTGGGGGGGGGGGGGCGCGTGGGCGGCCAGGGTCCGGCGGGCGGCGCGGCGTTTATCACCGGCCGGCCGCTACCTTATAATCCTGCCCCTGCACCGCCGCTGAATATTAATAGCGGCCAGCACAAAAACGCCATCCAGTGTTCCACTTAGCGAGCCGCGCGCACGAAATATTGCCGCCGGTTTCTCCGGGACGGGATGCGTCGACCTCTCGGCCAGCCCGTGTCGGTCCGGCCGGGTTAAGCACGGTGCCACCTGTCCGGTGTTTTTCAGCCACGGTGTACCGGCTGCTGCTCGTAATGGCGCGAGACGATTCAGATCTCGAAAACTGCTAGTTTGCAGGGGTTCTGGCGGTACTTATTTTAGATTACATCGTTAGAAACTGTCTCCAGCGATATAAATCACTACCAAGTGGCACGTGCAGACTGATGAAAGATAGACGTGGAAGGAGTAGCACAGACAGAACACGACACCGAATGAAGAGGCACAGTGTCTTACACTACGGGGTCGTATTCACGAGTTGTCAAGTTCAAACCTCCATCAAGTGTTTTCCCTTAGGCTTTCCATAATAAAAAAAAGCACTCCGTCTTCAGGCCACTAGTGGCCTACCAGGACCATCCGACCGCCGTGTCATCCTCGGTGGAGGATGCGGATAGGAGGGGCGTGGGGTCAGTACACCACTCTCGCGGTCGTAAGATGATATTCTTGACCGAAGCCGCTACTATTCGGTCGAGTAGCTCCTCAATTGGCATCAAGAGGCTGAGTGCAGCCCGAAAAATGGCAACAGCGCATGCGGGCCCGGATGGTCACCCATCCAGGTGCCGACCACGCCCGACAGCGCTTAACTTCGGTGATCTCACGGGAACCGGTGTAACCACTGCGGCAAGGCCGTTGCCTTTAGGTTTTCCATGGATCTCCTAAACCAGTTCGAGCCCATTACTCGCCTACGACCTAGGTGCGTTCTGCTCAGGCTAATGCTTCGTCGTTTCTAATGACCAGGACAGCAACGGTTCTTAAATTCCAATCGTCCTTATTTCATCTAGAGTGCCGCCAAAGTACTTGTCATTAACCACAGAAAATAATAAATGCTCCGTGATGGCGTCTGGCAGAACACTAATAATCCTCTTATAATAGGGCAAAAAGTGAATCGACGACCACAGCAGATACGATGAATACACAAAAACATTTTTGAAAACTGATGATAAAACTTACAACGAGAAATCATTTTTTCCTAATAACGTTCTGAAACTGAGACATGCAAAAGATAATTTCTTATATTCAAAACAATAAACCCACAAGAGTTTAAAATACACGACAGGTGGGACCGTGTGTCCCCGGAGCTGTGACACTTCGCTCCCTGGTTCCGCCCGATACATATCGGCACGACTTGGTGGCCTTCGTGACTGTGACGTCATGTTCCAACTGCTGCCAGCCACAATATTCAAACAGTTGCATTGTAGTTGCTTGGCGAACGTGTGTCCAGTATATAGGCTTCCGCAAGGAGGGGGCAGGTGGCGGCGGGGGGGGGGGGGGGGGGACTTGGCGAGAGGGTGTATGCCCACTCCTGTAATCTGGCAACGCGTTTTTTACTCGTTACACAATTCTCTCACTTTCTAACAATGGTTATCAGCGACTCTACTGAACTATACTTTAGCACGGCTAGTCCAACGGGAAAATACTGTGACTTTAGCGATCACTGTATATATTTATATACAGCGTGTTTCCGTAAGAGCGTGCAGAAATTTAACAGGACACAGAGAATACTCCACTGAACAATTTGAGGTAGGGAACCTGGTGTCCGAGGAGCCAGATTAAGGAGATACGGAAGTAAACTTGTCTACCACTTTGTCTACCATTACTGTTTTTCAGCTTATTTACTATTAACATGCGTGCAAGTCTACACATACAGTGCTGTTTATTTACATGTACATTCCTTATTTCCCGCAAGAAAACAAGGACGAGCCTGATTACCAGGAAGTCATGACGCAGCTTTTGTTTACGGCGGCTGTGTTGCACCGTATTTACATTGCCCCATGACAGAACGTGCTATGAATCAACGCCATACCCTTTGATTACTCGTTGCTATTCAGAGACGTACGGCACAATACGATGGAGTAGCACCGGTACAGTAATTCCTGGTCGCTGCATTGAAGGGGGAGGTCATATTGCATGGCCTGAGAGGTCACCTGTCCCGAACCCCCTTTATTATTTCCTAAGGGGATATCTAAAGCCACTTGTGTGTGAGACCCCAGTGGGTACGGAGGTGGAATTAGTTGCCAGAATCGTAGCGGCCTGTGATGTGATTCGGAACTCACCAGGATTATTTGTCACGGTGCGTCAGAATCCTGTTCGCCGATGTCGTGCTTACACTGAGGTTGGTGTCCGTCAGTTTCAGTACATTTCGTAAGATACAGCACAAATGGTACTTTCGTTTTGCGAATGACGGTATTTGCTGGGTTTTTTTTGTCATCAGTCTACTGACTGGTTTGATGCGGCCCGCCACGAATTCCTTTCCTGTGCTAACCTCTTCATCTCAGAGTAGCACTTGCAACCTACGTCCTCAATTATTTGCTTGACGTATTCCAATCTCTGTCTTCCTCTACAGTTTTTGCCCTCTACCGCTCCCTCTAGTACCATGGAAGTCATTCCCTCATGTCTTAGCAGATGTCCTATATCTCAAACCATACTGTGTACTCATTAGACTGTTCATTCCGTTGAGCAGATCATTTAATTCTTCTTCACTTTCACTCAAGATAGCAATGTCATCAGCGAATCGTATCATTGATATCCTTTCACCTTGTATTTTAATTCCACTCCTGAGCCTTTCTTTTATTTCCATCATTGCTTCCTCGATGTACATACTGAAGAGTAGGGGCGAAAGGCTACAGCCTTGTCTTACACCCTTCTTAATACGAGCACTTCGTTCTTGATCGTCCACTCTTATTATTCCCTCTTGGTTGTTGTACATATTGTATTTGACCCGTCTCTCCCTATAGCTTACCCCTACTTTTTTCAGAATCTCGAACAGCTTGCACCATTTTGTATTGTCGAACGCTTTTTCCAGGTCGACAAATCCTATGAAAGTGTCTTGATTTTTCTTTAGCCTTGCTTCCATTGTTAGCCGTAACGTCAGAATTGCCTCTCTCGTCCCTTTACTTTTCCTAAAGCCAAACTGATCGTCACCTAGCGCATTCTCAATTTTCTTTTCCATTCTTCTGTATATTATGCTTGTAAGCAGCTTCGATGCATGAGCTGTTAAGCTGATTGTGCGATAATTCTCGCACGGGTGCTGTTAACTGATGCAAATTAAAAAGTGCACATTAATGTGATTTTATTCTTATTATCTGCTTAAGCTGGCTTCTCCGACCCCACTTTTCATACCTCAAATTATTCGGTGGAGCATCCTCTATGTCCTGTTAAATTTTTGCACGCCCTTTTTTTTTGTTTACAACCATGTGAGATGGGAAAATTCAAGAAAATAGAGCTAATACAGTGGCTACCTAAAATCGTTCTTCTCATGCGCCATTCGCGTGTGGAACTGGAAGGGGGATCAGTTGCTGATACCAGAAGTATCCTCTGACACACGCCGTCAGGTCGCTTGCGGAGTATTGATGTAGATGTTGACGAGAAATTATGCCAATCATAGACGTCCGCAGGGAGGTAGGGGCAAGAGGGTACACTTGACCTCTACACTCCAACAGTGTGGGGTACAGAGTTCTTATTCATCATAGAATTTTCATATACTTCTAGCCGTAAATTCAGCGATTCCTCAAAACCTCTATTTTAGCCAATTGCAGCATTAAGTGGCTGATCGCAGTGAGACAGTGCTAACATAGTTACCATGTTCTCTTTGAAAGATCTGATAACAGACACTCGATTATGGAGCACTGGCTTCATTCGTTTGCAAGTCGCTCTGCTTTCCATAACAACGAGCCCGCTGCTGTTCCGCGGATCAAAGGAAGGCGAAACAAAGCCACTCTTGTGTGCCGCGCCGACTTTCTTTACTGCCTTCTTCGAAGTGTTGCTGGCATGTTGCCTACAAGGCGTTTCCACACTGTTGTGGAACCAAATTCCCCGTCACAGTGTTCTTAACTTAACAGTAGCTAAATGCAGCGTTTCCTGGGGCATTGTTTGGTTTCACAGAATGACACTTGCCGGAAGCGTGTACACTCCGCTATGCATTAAAATTTGTTCACTCTGCATTATCACTTCCGAAGAAGTTTAATCAAAGGCTCTTTATTACTGGTTCAAAATGGCTCTGAGCACTATGGGACTTAACATCTGAGGTCATCAGTCTCCTAGAACTTAGAACTACTTAAACCTAACTAACCTGAGGACATCACACACATCCATGCGCTACGCAGGATTCGAACCTGCGACCGTAGCGTATTACTGGTTATTTCTGTTCATAACCAACAGAATTCTCACTTCTAAGTATTTCCTGCCTCACATGTCTCACATCCTGAATCAATAAACATAATTGGAATTTGAATAAAAATATCTTTTCTAAATGATTTCCTTCTCTATTTCTTAGCTCAGCGGTCACTTCATTGGATACATATTAGATATAGTCGTAAAACGATATAATTTTAGATCGTCAACGTTCAAAATTTATGACATTCATGATCATTTCTGTAATACAAAAACATTTACTTTGAAGGTAATCATGAGTCATGATTACGTTTTAAGTATCAACATAATCCATCTACAACGAGTAAAAATACTGAGTGGATAACCAATTCTCTGGAATATAACAAATTTTTTGTGTCAGCAACAAAATTTAGTTTTTGTGGTATGACACACCTCAAAACTGATCAAGTAATTTACTTGGCTGGAAACCACAAAGAGCCTATCATGAGCAATGTACGTCAAAAAAATCTGATTCCACACTTCGAACTGCGGTAGTTTTGTGCGTCTTTTGATCAACTGGCTTTGAATTGCCATCAAGGTTTCTTTTTTGTTTTTGTTTTAGATTATCGGCAGAAGTTGCTGAGCGTAGCTGGAATTAGCTTTATACGTTTTTCCATTCCGGTTTTCGGATGTCGGAAATCATCCAGAGACTAGTTAGATATTAGTTAACATTTCATAACTGGGATTCACAGTCATGTGAAATTTCTTGAAAAACATCATGTTTACGCCTGTGACTGTTAAACTTTTTATTTCCACTATTGAAATTTAGGCCTTAGGCCATAGGCCATTATCAAGAGCAGATGTTTTGGCTTAGAGCCATGTCTACTTTATACAAGCTGTTATACACATATAACAGCAAATGACAACAACTTATAAATGTGTCAGCTTGTATAAAGTAGACATGGCTTAAAGACAAAACATCTGTACTTGATAATGGCATAAGGCCGAAATTGCAATAGTGGAAATAAAAAGTTTGACACTGGCGTAAACATGATGTCTTTCAACTAGTTAGATAGCTACAAGGCTTTAATTGTTGACTTGGTTTGCAGAGATTCCCAAAGTGGTCGATATCGACCCCTTGGGGTCGATATCGGTTTCCTAGGGGTCGACATAAACGAAAACTGATTTTGGGGGTCGACGAGGTCTAAAAATCGACCCCTATTAAATTAACACAATCTCTTATTTAAAACTTTCAAGATAAGTAGGTACTGTATTGTTTATGTTGTGTTACGTGTACGAAGAATAATTAATATTTTTGTAGGAAATAGCATTGTTGTAGTAATGTAAAGTCTCAAGTTCGTACAAGATGAAAAACTCCGCAGGTCTGTGTGGACAAGTTTGTGCAAGATAACGAGTTCGAGCGTACGTCTTTCAGGCGCGTTTTGACTTGCTCTCTATTTGACGCTTACGCGTTTTCCAATTGGTACCTTAGTACCTAGGTATTTTGTATCAATAGGAAAAAGCTAAAGATAGGCCCCCCTTATTCATAATAGTCTGCTAACTTAAAGCATTGCTAATTCTCACTCTGTCTTCTTCTATTGACCTAAGTCAGATTGAAAAATAACACTCTGTAGCAGCTGTTTTAAGTTAGCGGACCATTATGAATAAGGGGGTTGATCTTAAAAGTAGGTAATTTGGCCATGGGGGTCTGAGGTAGCAGTTCATTTTGGAAAAGGGGTCACTTGTCCAAAATAGTTTGGGGATCACTTGTTTAGTGCAATGATGCTCCAAACTCTTGCATGTAGCGGTGCAGAAGATTGATCAGGGTCCGGCAAAAGTTTCCAAGTAATCTGTAGGGATAGAGAGTTGCGTAATTTGTCTGACCCATTGCACATAGCCTGGAGTGCTCGAGCCCAGGAGTGGGAATTTGCGCAACTCCATGGGAGCTTCCAGTGCGGACGATAGGAACGTTACAACAGGACAAAACTCTTTAATGAGAGAAGTTCAGTTTCTTTTGTGATGTGGTGATATATCCAGAATACATGAAAAGTCTGTCACACGTACTGCTTTCCGGATCAGCCCGACTGGGGGGAGTACTCGCCGCTCCGCGGCCTCTTGCATCACTTCGCGGTGTGTCCGGCGCTCGCATGAGGCATGTTCAGCGGCGGCACAAAGGGACGCCGCATGTGGGTCGACCCGCCCCGCCCAGGGCAGAGCGAGCCGCGCCGCTATCGACACATCGACATCGCCAGCGGTCGACCGGTCGACCGGCCGGCCGGCGGCTTGTTGTTTGGCCACGCCGGCCAGGGGTCGCCAACAAGGGGCAGTCGCCGGGCGGCCGCTAACTCGCCACGAGATCGCTGTTGCGGCCGCCTCAGACGGCGGCAATATACACCGCTCTGCCCTGATGTATTCAGCGGCGCAGATAAGGCTCTGCCGCCGGAACACACGAACACTGTGCAACAACATGAGCACACCAGTGGTTGTAGATATGGGTGCCTGGAGTAGTTTGGTAGGTTAAATCTCTCAACCAACAGAACCATTGTACGTCGAGGCCAAGGAAGTGTTCTACTTAGACTAACAGGGGCATTCAACACAACATCAAATGACGCACTCTGTGTCGTCATGGGAATCTTCCCCATAGATATCACCATCAGGTACCGCGCAGCAATGTACTGGCTTAGGATGGGGAGAACAGACCAGGTTCGGCAGATCACTGGTGTACCGATTGAGACAACACGCCAACTCAGAGCATGGCGAGTGGATACCTGGCAGAGCGAGTGGGCCAACAGCCGTAAGGGCCGCCGTGTATACAACTTCTTCCCTGACATCCGGGAAAGACTAAAACTAAAACATATTGATCCCAGCCGCGGTATGGTACATTTCATCACAGGACATGGCCCTTATCCCACGCACCTGTACCGCGTGAGTCTGCAGCAGACTAATAGATGCACATGCGGGGAAGAAGGTTCCCCTGAACATACTGTCTTCTTCTGCGGACAACGCACGAACATGAGACACACAGTACACATAAATCGCCTGAACACACAGAACGAACTATATGCCATAATACGCGACCCGGAAAGGTGGGCTGAACTCAACAACTAACGGACGAAATCTTGAAGATCCAACAAATAGAATACTTGCGCAACAGACCCTACCGAAGGCAAGTCGGTCCAAACAGACGTCACGATGCCCAGGGGGAAACACATGATTAGCACCACGAGTGATGAAGAAGAAACAGATACAGACCAGGGCACCAACACAGATATAGAAGCGTCCAGCGCGGATGATCCATAGTGTCAACCAAGTCAAATTCAAAGAACAGAGTGGAACAACCGACAAGAGGTGCACAAGTCACACACAATTCTAAAAACAGATTGCACGTTATATGTAAATAGTTAACAGCATCTCCATGTCTAATAAGAGCTTAAAGCTGGGTACGTCTTCAAGGGACCTTAAGAGGCAGCGCACAGTCTGGATGGAAGGATCTTAATTGTGGTCCCTCTCTTTTGAGCCCAACCCGACGGATACCTATGGTAGATCGGAGAAAACCACCGTTCAGGCTGTGTTGCTGGCGGGGCCGGAAGGTGCTAACTGGCACACCATGTATCATTGTAAGTCTCATTGGCTCAGCGTGAACTGTTTGTACAACCAACCCACACAGCCTATACCTCAACCTCCACTACACTAATAACTTCTGATCTGAAGCTTAAAGTTAGGCACCTCTTCAGGGGACCTACGCCCCCTGGTAAGAGGCGGCGCACGTCCTGGATGAAAGGATCTTAATTGTGGTTCCTCTCTTTTGAGCCCAACCCGACGGATACCTATGGTAGATCGGGGAAAACCACCCTTCAGGTCGTGTTGTCGGCGGGGCCGGGAGGTGTTTGCTCCTGATGTACTCTACTAGGAGCCTTGTAGGCTCAACACAAACCGTTAGCGTCATTACCTTATTACTTTTACCACAAGTACCCTTTCATTAGCAACTTTGAGCCAAGCACAAAATCAGTTACCTCTCTATTGTATATCGTAAATAGTTTAGCACGCTGGAAATGGAGGTCTTAGTCTTAGTTTCTAGCTTTAACGTACCCTTCTCTTCTAGTTAAGTTAGTTTTTAGGATGGTAGATGTTAAAGGCATGGTGAGCGACGGCCAGCGTCTTGAGGGTCATTCCAAGACCCGGGCCGCCGCCCACAACCAGGTGACGGGCAATATTATACCTATCCCTTCTCTATTCAGTTCTCTCCCTTCCTTCTTTCTAAATATTTAATTTCGTTTTGTTTATTAATATCTTACTTGATTTGGTATTAGTTATAAGTTTTTCTAATGCTGCACACACAAAAAAAGATTTCAAATGGATCTAAACAAATAGAGCCCGCTTACACGTGGCGGGACACGGGCAGCGGTGTGAGCTGCGGTGGTGTTACTTTCAGTCACTCCGGACCCCGGACCCAGTCACAGCGGCGAAGTGGCAACATACGACCCACCATAAGAAATTAGACGGTGGGACCGAGCGAGGTGGCGCAGTGGTTAGCACACTGGACTCGCATTCGGGAGGACGACGGTTCAATCCCGTCTCCGGCCATCCTGATTTAGATTTTCCGTGATTTCCCTAAATCGCTTCAGGCAAATGCCGGGATGGTTCCTTTGAAAGGGCACGGCCGATTTCCTTCCCCATCCTTCCCTCACCCGAGCTTGCGCTCCGTCTCTAATGACCTCGTTGTCGACGGGACGTTAAACACAAAGCTCCTCCTCCCCTCCTCCTCCTCTTAGACGGTGGGTTATAAAATATAAGCAGCTAGTGAAAAAAGAAAATAAAGTTTGGTATTTAACTAGAGCACGTCACGGGTAGATGCAATGGAATCAAGTGGAGATTGCGATACCATATGCCTAGTTAGACCAGTGCGTAATGATCGAGACGACTAAATATCAGACTACCTAGTCAACATGGCGAGTACAACGTCGTATCTTTGGACATGTTTTGAACAGTAAATGATGGTTCAAAGGGCTCTAATCACTATAGGACTTAACATCTGAGGTCATCAGTCCCCTAGACTTAGAACTACTTAAACCTGACTAACCTAAGGACACCACACATATCCATACCTGAGGCAGGATTCGAACCTCCGACACTAGCAGCAGCGCGGTTCTGGACTGAAGCGCCTAGAACCGCTCGGCCACCATCGGTCCAGTTTTCACTTACGAATTTAGTGCATCGGAAAAAAATTCACGGGCTGCGCAAACTAAAAAAAAAAAAAGTTTGCTATACAGCCGACGCTGAGAAAGCATTAGACAGTTACGAATACATGCAGAGTGATTCCGTGATGGTGTTGCAGACATTCACGGACGATGAAGAGGGGTAAATGTATCACTTTTAAGGTAAGGCACACTGGTCCATAAATGAGCGAGTCGAAAGTTACAACCGAAAATCGTTCTGGTACCTGTCCCAATGCGCCTCTTCTCCTGCAAGCTGTTTGATTTCCTTATTTTGGGAGACGTTATTATGGACCAAAACAAGAAAAAAAAACTTGTTTGGTAAATTTTGATTTTATCCATAATGGATGAGAGGTCGTGTTTGTGCATGTCAATGTTAAAAAATATATCGATTAGATGTTGAACACCATAGGCGACACCATTTTAGAGTTTTTTGTATTTTGACGACTATGTGGAGATGCACCTTGGAAGACATGGCTGCAACAAGGGAAGTAGCCACGATGTTTTAATTTTATTGCCAATTTTGTTGTGCCTGGTGCATGTTCCATTTTAGCGAGTTTTAACAGGTTCTTTTTACTTTTTATTATTCTGATGATGGAAACTTGACTTCCGAAACGCGTCATTCTTAGTGTTTTACACTATAAACAAGTGGTTGAGCCGATACATTTTTTAACATTGTTTGGCGAACATAGGGCTCTTAAAATGGATGCGTTAAGAACTATGAGCACTTGCGCAGTAGAAGAGATGTGTTTTGGCAGTAGCAAAGATGGACAAGTGATCACAGCTCTTAAGGTATGCCCTTCAGAGCCCATGTTGAAACGACTTCTTTCCTTGTTTTGGGCCGCGCTGGATTAGCCGAGCGGTCTCAGGCGCTGCAGTCATGGACTGTGGAGCTGGTCCCGGAGGAGGTTAGAGTCCTCCCTCGGGAATGGGTGTATGTATGTGTCCTTAGGTTAATTTATGTTAAATAGTGTGTAAGCTTAGGGACTGAATATCTTAGCAGTTACGTCCCACAAGATTTCACACCCATTTGAACATTTTCTTGTTTTGGTCCTTACTACCTCCTCGCAAGATATGGGAAGCAAAGAGCTCGCAGCAGACGACGCGCACTGTGTACAGAAAGATTTTCGCCTTTAACTTCCGATTCGGTCGTTTTTGGAGCATGGTCCCATAGTCGAATAGATAAACTTGCCCTTCTCCATGACGCCTGAAAGTTTGTGACATTATCATGAAATCACGCCCTATGAGGAGACAAACGAAGTAGTTGTTGCAAAAGAGTAGTACATATATCGAAAAGAGTAGGAATCGAGTATCGTAAAAAGCTGTCCAGATGAAGTGGACATTACGATAGAGAGTATGAAACTAAGAAAAGACGTTTGTCGTAAAATACTCTAACCTCGTATCAAAAAAGAAACATTAACTACGTAGTTAACGTGTAATTTACGATACATATAATGAATATAGTGTCTGTGCATCAAACAGGAGGAAGCTGAATCTTTAATTGCAACATGACTTACTTTTTGAAGAAACTGACGGCAACATCGGATTTCTAACTCCGTTTCATGTGCATCAGAATGCGTTCACAAAAAGCGACGTATGTCGCGCGAGCCAAATTATCCGTTCATTAGTTAAGGAATCATTTCTTGGTGACCCCGAATCAATTATCACTACTGTTATTCTTGCAAAACAGTCTTAATAACGGTCATTGGGCACACTTTGACATGAGAGACAAAGATTATTACGACTCTAACGTCAACTATAAATACGTTGCAGCAACCTACAGCGCTAACAATCAACGCATCACCTTCTGCTGCTTCTTTGAAGACGACAAAAATTCAAAATTATGCAAGTCAAATGTCACGACAAAAAAAAAAAAAATCCTACTTCCATGAAAACAAAAGGCCGGGTATTCATTTCAGATCAACCTCACGAAGTCTGTCTCTAGCGTGAACACACCGTTCCAGCTAACTAATAGCTGTACAGTTTCATGTAACGCATCTATCGAGGAACTTGAAATAAGAACACCGTGAATTCATTGTCCCAGGAAGGGGAAACTTTATTGACACATTCCTGGGGTCAGATACATCACATGATCACACTGACAGAACCACAGGCACATAGACACAGGCAACAGAGCATGCACAATGTCGGCACTAGTACAATGTATATCCACCTTTCGCAGCAATGCAGGCTGCTATTCTCCCATGGCGACGATCGTAGAGATGCTGGATGTAGTCCTGTGGAACGGCTTGCCATGCCATTTCCACCTGGCGCCTCAGTTGGACCAGCGTTCGTGCTGGACGTGCAGACCGCGTGAGACGACGCTTCATCCAGTCCCAAACATGCTCAATGGGGGACAGATCCGGAGATCTTGCTGGCCAGGGTAGTTGACTTACACCTTCTAGAGCACGTTGGGTGGCACGGGATACATGCGGACGTGCATTGTCCTGTTGGAACAGCAAGTTCCCTTGCCGGTCTAGGAATGGTAGAACGATGGGTTCGATGACGGTTTCGATGTACCGTGCACTATTCAGTGTCCCCTCGACGATCACCAGTGGTGTACGGCCAGTGTAGGAGATCGCTCCCCACACCACGATGCCGGGTGTTGGCCCTGTGTGCCTCGGTCGTATGCAGTCCTGATTGTGGCGCTCACCTGCACGGCGCCAAACACGCATACGACCATCATTGGCACCAAGGCAGAAGCGACTCTCATCGCTGAAGACGACACGTCTCCATTCGTCCCTCCATTCACGCCTGTCGCGACACCACTGGAGGCGTGCTGCACGATGTTGGGGCGTGAGCGGAAGACGGCCTAACGGTGTGCGGGACCGTAGCCCAGCTTCATGGAGACGGTTGCGAATGGTCCTCGCCGATACCCCAGGAGCAACAGTGGCTGACACTGACGGCGGCGGTGCACAAATGCTGCGCAGCTAGCGCCATTCGACGGCCAACACCGCGGTTCCTGGTGTGTCCGCTGTGCCGTGCGTGTGATCATTGCTTGTACAGCCCTCTCGTAGTGTCCGGAGCAAGTATGGTGGGTCTGACACACCGGTGTCAATGTGTTCTTTTTTCCATTTCCAGGAGTGTAACAGAAACAAAATTTTTCCAGAAAACACGAGTTCACAAACAAGCCGCTGTTCAATGGTGGCTTGTAAGGCGCCCTCAGCGCGGAATGCAGAGAGCACATCTGTACCAGGGAAAGGGTTAAAGTGGAAACACAGAACCCACAGAACATCCATCTTCGTACGGTGAATAACTTGCGAGTCGACGAAATGTAATATTCCGCACGCTCCTTGCGGCAACTCTATTCCGCCTCTCACCACGGGCTCCTGCGGAAGTGTCAGTCCTAGAGTTGTCCTGCACCGAGTTTTAGATCCGGTGTAAGCACAGTGGCTGAGCAGGCACGCCAGTAAGCAGTCGTGTGTTTTTGCGAGGGCTGCGAGAACTGGCGGCGGCGGCTGCAGCCGAGGCTCTGGTTAGGCAGCCCGGGGCGGCCACGCCCCGCGGCTTGTCCCTCGCCGCACACAATAGCGCACAGTGGCGGCGGCTACCGCGCTGCGCCGCTGACCCGGCCCGGTGGCCGCGCCGCGAAAGTCGCGCCAGCCACGCCTGGCTGCGGGCCGTGGAAAAAGCGGCGCCCTTCTCCGGCCACGCCACATCTGCATGTCCAGTCGCCGGGCTCCGCTTCTCACACCACTCGCTGCTTTCCTTCTCCGTTTTTCTTTCCCCCAGCTCCTCCTCTGTTACCTTCTTCACGTCCTAGGAAATGAGAGTGCGGAATTCCTAAGCAGCACTGCGGAAAGAGTCGACCTCCCGTTTCCCGAAGCGACACCGCTGCTGCAGTGCCCACAGAGCCAAGGTGGAAAGTTTCATTCGTCTGTGCTTCGGAGCTTCCGTGGCGTCAAACGGAGACACGCACGTTGCATCGACCAGAAACTGAGCACTTTCGGCGATGCGCTGCACTACGTGTCGGACTGCTCCACGAATTTAATTGGAAACGTTTACTGGCGGATCAGGATTAAAATTCTGCTCTGCTGTAGCATCAAATGCTTGGCTACAGAAATGTGTGGAGCTCCAATATTTCCGCAATGAAACTTCCTGGCAGATTAAAACTGTGTGCCGCACCGAGACTCGAACTCGGGACCTTTGCCTTACGCAGGCAGGTGCTCTACCAACTGAGCTACTGTGAGGAGTGGGCGTGAGTCGTGCTTGGGTAGCTCAGATGGTAGAGGACTTGCCCGCGAAAGATAAAGGTCCCGAGTTCGAGTCTCGGTCCGGCACTCAGTTTTAACCTGCCAGGATGTTTCATATCAGCGCACACTCCGCTGCAGAGTGAAAATCTCATTCTGTAAAGATGCCCCAGGCTGTGACTAAGCCATGTCTCCGCAATATCCTTTCTTTCAGGAGTGCTAGTTCTGCAAGGTTCGCAGGAGACCTTCTGTGAAGTTTGGAAGGTAAGAGACGAGGTACTGGTGGAATTAAATCTGTGAGCATGAGTCGTGCTTGGGTAGCTCAGTAGGTAGAGCACTTGCCCGCGTACGGCAAAGGTCCCGAGTTTGAGTCTCGGTCCGGCACTCAGTTTTAATCCGGCAGGAAGTTTCATATCAGCACACACTCCACTGCAGAGTGAAAATCTCATTCTGGAAAGATCCCCCAGGCTGTAATTAAGCCATGTCTCCGCAATACCCTTTCTTTCAGGAGTGCTAGTTCTGCAAGGTTCGCAGGAGACCTTCTGTGATTTTTGGAAGGTAGGAGACGAGGTACTGGTGGAATTAAATCTGTGAGCATGAGTCGTGCTTGGGTAGCTCAGTAGGTAGAGCACTTGCCCGCGTAAGGCAAAGGTCCCGAGTTCGAGTCTCGGTCCGGCACTCAGTTTTAATCTGCCAGGAAGTTTCGTATCAGCGCACACTCCGCTGCAGAGCGAAAAATCTCATTCCGATTTCCACAGTTTTATACAAATGAGGAGGACAGAGTACGCCAGATGGCTACGGGGAGCGACGACCGTGGACACAGTTGAGTACCGCTCTCCCACCAGCAACGGCGCATGCTGGGTAGTGTGGTCAGTCTGTCGCCGAGGTGTTAACGGGTGTGCAGAGTACACACTACGCATTGGCAAACTGAGAAACGGGGGAAGTCTGCAGTCTTCCGTGGCTCACCTGTAGATGATTGGCAGGTGATCAGTCGAAACATCGTTGAGTAGTAAATGACGACCGGCAGCAAGCCCGATTTTCTTTGAATATTCTGTTCGTCCGGCAAATTTTAGAAACCACAATGTTATTTACTATGGCTAAGCATTTCCCGGAAAAATGCTAGTGGTACGTAAAATAAGTAAGCGAGTCGACCACTCATGGACCGCTCAGATGTGACCATGGAACACAGCAAGAGGATAGCTGAAGTTAACTCTTGCGTTAAAAAAAAAATAAAAGAAAAAAAATTACTCGGACGGGAGAATCGTACAGACATACAGTCGTTTGACCGCCGCACTTATTCCCGTATATAGGGCATACTTTTAGAAAAGGCATCCTTATCGCTGAGAAGAAACTCAATCAGTTGAAGACAAGTAAGTTGCTAGACCCGGATGGAATTCCAAATCGATTTTACACGGAACCATCTTCGCCATTGGCTCCTTACGTAGCTTGCATTTAGCGTGACCCTCTCGCACAGCGCAAAATTCCTAGTGACCAAAAAATGCGCAGTTGACTCGTGTATATAGGATAATGATGATGAAGTCCCACACTCCACGATAGCGCGTAGGGGACGATGCGGGAGACCCGCACCGCTGTAATGGTTTGCCATTGCCTTCCTCCGGCCGTAATGCGGATGAATGATGATTATGGTTCAAATGGCTCTGAGCACTATGGGACTCAACTGCTGAGGTCATTAGTCCCCTAGAACTTAGAACTACTTAAACCTAACTAACCTAAGGACATCACAAACATCCATGCCCGAGGCAGGATTCGAACCTGCGACCGTAGCGGTCTTGCGGTTCCAGACTGCAGCGCCTTTAACCGCACGGCCACTTCGGCCGGCAATGATGATTATGAAGACGACACAACAACACCCAGTCAACTCGAGCTGCAAACTTGCAGGCCAATATCCTTAACATCGGTCTGCTGCAATTCGCTTGAGCATTTTCCAATTTAACGAGTTTCCTTGAGACAGAAAAGTTTCTATCCCAAATCAACAGAGATTTCGAAAGCATCGCGTATGCGAAACTCAAAGTGCCCATTTCTTACAGCGTATCCTGCGAGCCATGGATAAAATGCAAACGGCAGATACCATATTCCAAGATTCTGAGAAAGCATTTGATGTAGTGCACCACTGCAGACTGTTAAGGAAATTCCTGCCGTACGGTTCAGTTTCCCCAGATATGTGAGTGGCTCGAAGACCTATTAAGTAATACGACCCACAACACAAACAAGTGCCGCAGGGAAGTATTATAGGACGGCTCTTCTTCTCGATAAACATAAATCGTCTGACAGATTGGGTGAAAAGCAATTTGCGACTGTACTCTGTAGCGTACGGCAAAGTCTTGTCATTGTGTGGTTGTAGGACGTTGTAGCATGACTTGGACAGAATACCTATTTGGTGTAGTGAATGGCAGCTTGCTCTAGATGCAGAAAAAATGTAAGTTAATGCAGATGAGAAGGAGAACAAATCCCGTATTATACGAATACAGCATTAGTAGTGTACAGTTTGACACAGTCATGTCCATTAAATATCTAGGTGTAACTTTGGGTAGCCACACGCAATGGAACGAAGACGGTAGTAGGGAAGGCGGAAGCTAGACTTTGGTTTATTTGGAGAATCCTAGGAAAGTTTACATCTTATATAAAGAACACCACATACAGAAAACTTGTCCGAGCCATTCTTGGGTGCTTCTCCAGTGTTTCAGATCTTACCAGGTCGAATTAAAGAAACCCGTCGAAGCAATTCAGGGATTTTCTGCTAGGTGTGTTACCGGTAGGTTCGAGCGGCAAGCTAATATTACGGAAATGCTTCGTGAACTCAAATAAGAATGCTTTCCCGAAGCACTACTGAGAAAATTTAGAGAACATGTATTTGCCACTGTCTGAAGAACGATTGTGCTGCCACAGACGTACATTTCGTGCGAAGATAAGAGAAATTAGGTCTCGTACGGAAGCATACAGACAGACGTTTTTCTCTCACTCTATTTGCGGGTGGAACAGAAAAGGAAATGGATAGTGATGGTGCAAGATTTCCTCCGCCATACACCGCACAGTGGCTTGCGGAGTATCTATGTAGATGACGATGTAGAGTGATCCGCCGTAGTTATGCACATTGGTGTCCAAACACAGTTTCAGCTTTTCATCATGTACAGGGTGTCTCATTTATCATGACCACCCTAAATAACTGTTTGTCCAGATGCAAACTACAAAATGTTTCAAGCAAATGTTCTTTAGACGTCAGGGGGACATCAATTAGCATGATTGCCTTCGTTGTAGCTTTGTTTTTTTTTTTTTACAAAGATATGAACAGCGGTATTACTTTTTTAAATGGCACCCTTTATTTTTTATTCGGTAACTCATTTCCTCTCCTAAAGACCTATTCAAAAGTGTATCACAGTATACCATTCCCTGAAACACAACGGTATTAATTACGTAACACATCATTGACTTTGAGCCCGGGATCACAAACTCGTCCACTTCCTGGAGTTGCCAGAAAACAAATGAAAACCAAGTAAAAACATAACACAAAATTGACTTTGACTTTCCTGTACCATTGCCCAGGAGTAGAACATTCAAAGGTGCTCAAAGCGGTGACCCCGGACACCGATACACTGGTGCATTCGTTGAATGAAAGAATTATTTACTGCTTCCAGTGGCGCCAAGCAATCACGATACGTTCCTGCATGTCCTCTGGAGTAGTTGGAATATCGCGAAAGACAGCATCTTTAATGCACCCCCCCCCCCCCCCCAAGAAAAAGTCCAGAAGATTTATATCAGGAGACCTAGCAGGCCAAGTAAATGTTCATCCTCGACCAATTCATGTGGCAGGATACCTTCTGTTCAGAACACGACGTGGACGCAAGGCATTATGTGCTGGACATCCATCGTGTTGATACCACCTAAGCATTCTGGTTCTTAGCGGAACTTCATGCAGAAGAGGAGGAAGAATTTGGCTGAGGAAGTTTAGATACGCCTGTGCAGCGTAGACTACCATTGATGAAATAAGGGCCAATAATTATAGTACCAATATCCCACACCAGACGTTAACTCTCCATTGACGCTAATGTTCCACCTGTCTAAGTCATCGTGGGTTGTCGCTGGACCAATAAAGCTTGTTCCTTGTATTTAGCTGTCCTTTGTTTGAGAAGGAACATCCATCGGTAAACAGAACATTGGAGAAGAAGTTCGGGTTGGTGAGGATTTGCTGCTGTGCCCATAGACAGCAAATTCTTGATGTAGGTGTACGTGGTAAGGATGGAACCGGTGACATGTAAGAATACGATGAACACTTGTTTCAGGAATGCCTATCTCGTGTCCAAGCTGTCGTCTGCTCACATGTGGATTCATAGCAACGGAAGCGATGACAGTAACTCCGGCGGTTCGTCTGTGCTAGTGCTACGACGATTGCGTTGTCGTGGGTTGAAACTTCCCGTTTCCTGAAGCGTCGCCACAAGACGAGAAAAGACCCGTCGGGAAGGTGGGTTCTTGTCAGGATATCGCTCTCTGTATAGTTCCGCCAACTGAGTAGTATTTCGCCTACCATCAACAACAATAATTGTAGGAAGTGGCTAAATGGCTCTGAGCACTATGGGACTTAACATCTATGGTCATCAGTCCCCCAGAACTTAGAACTACTTAAACCTAACTAACCTAAAGACAGCACACAACACCCAGTCATCACGAGGCGGAGAAAATCCCTGACCCCGCCGGGAATCGAACCCGGGAACCCGGGCGTGGGAAGCGAGAACGCTACCGCACGACCACGAGCTGCGGACTTGTAGGAAGTAAAGCCTTTACTGTATGCCTACTCTACACAACAGTATCTAAAAGGATTAAGCTACTGTACTACATGTACCTCTACTTAAGAGAACAGTATTGCAATTACTGTTCTGCTAACTTACATTCCCCATAGACGAGTAGCATTTCTACCTTCTCTTCGTCGGTGTTCATTCTACTCACACAACTCTTCAGCTTACGATGGTTGACGGAATGAAGAGTGTGCACTCTACTTATGTTTACATTTGTCCTCTGTCAACGTCAGCACGTGGATGTGTTCCATTACCCCGAGTACCTGCACTAAGCGCTGGCAGAGTCAACGTCAGTGTTGTGTTACGTAAGAAATAACGTTGTGTTTCAGGGAGTGGTACACTGTGATGCGTTTTGAATAAGTGTTAGGGGAGGAAATGAGTTACCGAATAAAAAATACAGGGTGCAGTTTAATAAAGTCATACCGCTGTTCATATCTTTGTAAAAAACAAAGCTACAACGACGGCAATGATGCTGATTGATGTCCCCCTGACGGCTAAAGAACATTTGCTTGAAACATTTTGAAATTTGCATCTGGACAAACAGTTATTCAGGGTACCTCATTCTGGAAACATCCACCAGGCTGTGGCCAAGCCGTGTCTCCGCTGTATCCTTTCTTTCAGGAGTGCTAGTTCTGCAAGGTTCGCAGGAAAGCTTCTGTAAAGTTTGGAAGGTATGGGACGAGGTACTGGCAGAAGTAAAGCCGTGAGGACGGGGCGTGAGTCGTGCTTGGGTAGCTCAGTTACTAGAGCACTTGCCCGCGAAAGGCAAAGGTCCCGAGTTCGAGTCTCGGTTCGGCACACACTTTTAATCTTCCAGGAAAGTTTCAGTTATTTAGGGTGGTCAAGATAAATGGGACACCCTATATGTACAAGGGTAGTAGTCATCTGATGGTCGCCGCTTCGGCATTCTGATTGCACCTCTTACCTTATTTACACGAACAGTTTCGGCTTCTCATTAATGCCATCTTCAGGCCCTTTTGTACCCTGTACTTCGGATACATAGTACGTGCGTCAAGTCTTCGTAGTACCACTCGACAAAAAAATAAATAAATAAATAAAAATAAAATAAAAATCACGGAATCCAGCCGGCCGGTGTGGCCGTGCGGTTCTAAGCGCTTCAGTATGGAACCGCGTGTCCGCTACGGTCGCAGGTTCGAATCCTGCCTCGGGCATGGATGTGTGTGGTGTTCTTAGGTTAGTTCGGTTTAAGTAGTTCTAAGTTCTAGGGGACTGCTGACCTCAGAAGTTAAGTCCCATAGTGCTCAGAACCATTTGAACAATTTTGAACAGAATCCAGGTACTGATGGCTACGGCTATGCGTGCATCGATGTATCTAAATCTCTATACATGGAGTGCATAGGGGCCTGGAGACAGCATTAATGAGGTGCTAGCCGGCCGCTGTGGCCGTGCGGGTCAAAGCGCTTCAGTATGGAACCGCGCTGCTGCTACGGTCGCAGGTTCGAATCCTGCCTCGGGCATGGATGTGTGTGATGTCCTCAGGTCAGTTAGGATTAAGTAGTAGTAAGACTAGGGGACTGATGATCTTGAGGTGTTATGCTAAAATTGATCATGTAGATGAAATAACAGCTTCTGAAATACATACGGCTGATTGCCGATTTTCCTTTGGTAAATTCTGACAGCGGGTCGGTTACAGCAGAGTAATTGGGGAGCTGGGCCGGCAGTCGACGGTGCACTAAGACGGGCGAAAGCGTGGACCGCGCCGCGCTGCACGCTCCAGCTCAAGTCACGCACTTTGCACCTGAGACAGCGGCCGAGGCCGCGGCCGGGCAAAGAAAGCGGTGCCAGGCGGCGCGCGGTCGCAGTGGCCGAGCAAAGCCGGGCAGCGAAAGCCGGCAGCGCCGTGTCGCCGGCTCATTAAAATACCGCAGCTCCCGGGGGGTCTCCACACACTGTGCGCACGCCGGAAGATCGCAGACGGGGCAGTCTGAGAACGCACTGCACCGTGGCTGGAGGGTTTCCAATTCGGTACCGGGCCTTTTCTTTGTAGGCCAGTCGTAAGTCTTAACCATCATGATCTGACGAGACAGCCAAGTCCCACTTGAAAAACAAACGAAGGCATATTACTGTACCGTTGAGGACATGAGGGACTGTGACACTGTGTTTACAAATAAAAAAAAATGGTTCAAATGGCTCTGAGCACTATGGGACTTAACATCTATGGTCATCAGTCCCCTAGAACTTAGAACTACTTAAACCTAACTAACCTAAGGACAGCACACAACACCCAGCCATTACGAGGCAGAGAAAATCCCTGACCCCGCCGGGAATCGAACCCGGGAACCCGGGCGTGGGAAGCGAGAACGCTACCGCACGACCACGAGATGCGGGCTGTTGACAAATCGACGAGCTTTCTCGGGCGTAGTACCCTGTCCACTGACAGTAATATGAACACCTGTCAAAAGTCTGAGTGACCAGCTACGGCAGCGAAGACCGCTGCGAGACGTAGAGGAAGGAGTGTCAGTGAGGCTCTGGACCTAGTAGACAGTGTCGGCAGTTCAATGCGGCTTTTCGCGGATGATGCTGTAGTATACAGAGAAGTTGCAGCATTAGAAAATCGCAGCGAAATGCAGGAAGATCTGCAGCGGATAGGCACTTGGTGCAGGGAGTGGCAACTGACCCTTAACATAGACAAATGTAATGTATTGCGAGTACATAGAAAGAAGGATCCTCTATTGTATGGTTATATGATAGCGGAACAAACACTGGTAGCAGTTACTTTTGTAAAATATCTGGGAGTACGCGTACGGAGCGATTTGAAGTGGAATGATCATATAAAATTAATTGTTGGTAAGGCGGGTACCAGGCTGAGATTCATTGGGAGAGTCCTTAGAAAATGTAGTCCATCAACAAGGAGGTGGCTTACAAAACACTCGTTCGACCTATACTTGAGTATTGCTCACCAGTGTGGGATCCGTACCAGGTCGGGTTGACGGAGGAGATTATCGAAGATCCAAAGAATAGCGGCGCGTTTCGTCACAGGGTTATTTGGTAAGCGTGATAGCGTTACGGAGATGTTTAGCAAACTCAAATGGCAGACTCTGCAAGAGAGGCGCTCTGTATCGCGGTGTAGCTTGCTGTCCAGGTTTCGAAAGGGTGTGTTTGTGAATGAGGTATCTAATATATTGCTTCCCCCTACTTGTACCTCCCGAGGAGATCACGAATGTAAAATTAGAGAGATTCGAGCGCGCACGGAGGCTTCCCGCGAACCATACGCGACTGGAACAGGAAAGGGAGGTAATGACAGTGGCAGGTAAAGTGGCCTCCGCCACACGCCGTTGGGTGGCTTGCGGAGTATAAATGTAGATGTAGAAGGAACGTGGAACCATGCTGACTCCAGTGCCGTCGCTAGCTGCGCTACGTTTCTCGGCTAAGAATCTTTGGCGCGCACAATCCTATCAAGGTGACCCCACAAGTCCTCGATTGAATTCAAATACGGGGAGTCTGGTGGCCAGGGGTGCAAAGCAAATTCATCCTGCTGCTCTTCGAGTCACACCCCTACACTGTCAGCATTCTGGGGCTTACCGATGACATTGTAGGTCTGTCAAAGACGGGCAATGACTTGGAAGAGCAGTTGAACAAAATGGATAGTGTCATGAAAACAGATTACGAGGTAAAAATAAGCAAAAATAAAACAAGAATAACAGAATGTAACTGAGTTAAATCAGACGATGCTGAGGGAATTGGATTTGAAAACGAGGCACTAGAATCAGTACGGGAGATTTTTTCTATTTGGGCAGCGAAATAACTGATGATGGCCGAAAAAGAGGGAATATCTACATCTACATCTACATGATTACTCTGCAATTCACATTTAAGTGCTTGGCAGAGGGTTCGTCGAACCACAATCATACTATCTCTCTACCATTCCACTCCCGAACAGCGCGCGGGAAAAACGAACACCTAAACCTTTCTGTTCGAGATCTGATTTCTCTTATTTTATTTTGATGATCATTCCTACCTATGTACGTTGGGCTTAACAAAATATTTTCGCATTCGGAAGAGAAAGTTGGTGACTGTAATTTCGTAAATAGATCTCGCCGCGACGAAAAACGTCTTTGCTTTAATGACTTCCATCCCAATTGGCGTATCATATCTGCCACACTCTCTCCCCTATTTCGTGATAATACAAAACGAGCTGCCCATTTTTTTGCACCCTTTCGATGTCCTCCGTAAATCCCACCTGGTAAGGATCCCACACGGCGCAGCAATATTCTAACAGAGGTCGAACGAGTGTAGTGTAAGCTGTCTGTTTAGTGGACTTGTTGCATCTTCTAAGTGTCCTGCCAATGAAACGCAACCTTTGGCTCGCCTTCCCCACGATATTATTATCTATGTGGTCTCTCCAACTGAAGTTGTTCGTAATTTTAACACCCAGGTACTTAGTTGAATTGACAGCCTTGAGAATTGTACTGTTTATCGAGTAATGGAATTCCAACGGATTTCTTTGGAACACATGTGGATCACCTCAAACGCAGACTGGCTGCAGCAAGGACAAAGTATCTGGAAAAGGGGAACTTATTAACACCGGACATATATGAGGGTTGGAACTTTAATAGTGGCAACTATTTATTTGCAGGCAACGGCCTTGCCGCAGTTCGATACACCGGTTCCCGTCAGATCACCGAAGTCAAGCGCTATCGGGCGTGGCCGCCACTTTGATGGGTGACCATGCGGGCCGCCATGTGCTGTTGCCGTTTTTCGGGGTGCACTCAGCCTCGTGATGCAAATTGAGGAGCTACTCGACCGAATAGCAGCAGCTACGGTCAAAGAAAACCATCGTAACGACCAGGAGAGCTAGTCGTAGGTCGTGTTTCAAAAATGAACAGCATAGAGACAGAAGTGACGACACTTTCTGCAGGACCTGACCATCATTTTGCAGGACAATGCTCAAGCACGTACAGTGTAAGCTGTTACTGATTTGTGTGACTGATGGGGCTGCGAAGTGCCATACCACCTACTGCACTCCCCTGACTTAAGCCCTCGTGAGTTCAACTCGATTTCTAAAGTGAAAGAAACACTTCGCGGCATTCGCTTCAGAACTGCTCAAGCCGGCCGCGGTGGTCTAGCGGTTCTGGCGCTGCAGTCCGGAACCGCGGGACTGCTACGGTCGCAGGTTCGAATCCTGCCTCGGGCATGGGTGTGTGTGATGTCCTTAGGTTAGTTAGGTTTAAATAGTTCTAAGTTCTAGGGGACTTATGACCTAAGATGTTGAGTCCCATAGTGCTCAGAGCCATTTTTTTGAACTGCTCAAATTCGTCGGGCAATAGACCGCGCCGCTCGAAAACACACCTGGCGCTGCTAAGAGTATCCTACGACTTCCACATCGCTCGCAACGGGTTACACACAATGCTGGTGGTAAAACTTTGAAACACTTATCTATTTTGTACGAGCTGTAAATAAATAGTTGCCACTATTGAAGTTCCAACCCTCGTACTTCAATGTTAGGAAGAATTTCCTGAAGGTATTTGTACGGAGTGAAGATGTGAAACGTGGATTACAAATAGTTCAGGCAAAAAGAGACTGGAAGATATTAAAATGAGGTGCTACAGCAAATGATGGAGATCAGATGGATAGATTGGATCATTTTGATTGAAGACTTAACTGAATCGTCTTGTTGGGAAAAGAAATTTGTGAAACAACTTGACTAAAATAAGGTCAAATGGATGTAGGTTGCAGTAGTTATTCAGGGATGAAGAACCTTGGCCAGGATGGATTAGCGTGGAGAGCACTTTTCGGACTGATGACTGCAATAAGAAAACTGATATACAGGAATTTTTTGTTCAGAAAATGGCTCCAAGCACTATGGGACTTAACATCTGAGGTCATCAGTCCCCTAGACTTAGAACTACTTAAACCTAGCCAACCTAAGGACATCACACACATCCATGCCCGAGGCAGGATTCGAACCTGCGACCGAAGCAGCAGCGCGGTTCCGAACTGAAGCACCTTCAACCGCTCGGGCACAGCGGACGGCGAATTGTTTGTGTGCAGCTAGTTTGCTGGAAGGGCGTTTATATTTGGGTAGTTACTAGTGTAATCCTCTCGTGAATCGAACCGGGTCAAGAATTAGGCAGTTCCTTATTCACCAGTAGTGCAATACGTCGTACAGTATTAGTCTCTGAATATTAGATATGATACTAGCGAAAAAAAAATACTGTGTTGGTAATAAGCGAGCAGTTTTATTGGACTGTTAAGATGCTGTCCAATCGAAACACGTCACAACACGGTGGAACTCCTTAACTGAGATAGAAGATACGCTTGCACAACGTAGTCCGCGGCGTGTTAGAACGCCGTGCAGTTCCACGACAGGCGGTGTGCGCGAGATTCTAATCGGCGACCAGCAATTGCAGCAGATGCCAGCCGCGATGCGCTGTCCGGGTGCTCATTTATTTCGAACGGCAGCAGCGTTGACGTCTGCTTCTGCGTCTGCGTTCCCTATCTGGCAGAGTTTCCTTATACACCCGGCGCTGGAAGGCAGAATGGCGCCTGTTTATCTCGGCCACACAGTTTCGCACTTGAGCCGCGTGGTGTCGGCGCTCCCAGCTTCCGCGTCTGGCGCCAGCGCCGGCCTCGCAAATCAGCCCCTAGTTAGCGGCTAACGGAACGCATCGCGCCGGTGTCGCGGGAAACGGACAGCCTTCCGAGCAGGCAACATTCAGATCGGCTCGCATCACGACTGCGACTCGCAAGTGCTCTACATCTTACGTCTCTGAGATTACGGCGAGTAACCTCGCGGGCTTGTGCCATAGTCGTACGCTCACTTTCTTTTGCCGTTCACCAACTGCGCAAGAAAAAAAAATCACAAGTACAGGGCTATTACAAATGATTGAAGCGATTTCATCAATTCACTGTAGCTCTATTCATTGACATATGGTCACGACACACTACAGATACGTAGAAAAACTCATGAAGTTTTGTTCGGCTGAAGCCGCACTTCAGGTTTCTGCCGCCAGAGCGCTCGAGAGCGCAGTGAGACAAAATGGCGATAGGAGCCGAGAAAGCGTATGTCGTGCTTGAAATGCACTCACATCAGTCAGTCATAACAGTGCAACGACACTTCAGGACCAAGTTCAACAAAGATCCACCAACTGCTAACTCCATTCGGCGATGGTATGCGCAGTTTAAAGCTTCTGGATGCCTCTGTAAGGGGAAATCAACGGGTCGGCCTGCAGTGAGCGAAGAAACGGTTGAACGCGTGCGGGCAAGTTTCACGCGTAGCCCGCGGAAGTCGACGAATAAAGCAAGCAGGGACCTAAACGTACCACAGCCGACGGTTTGGAAAATCTTACGGAAAAGGCTAAAGCAGAAGCCTTACCGTTTACAATTGCTACAAGCCCTGACACCCGATGACAAAGTCAAACACTTTAAATTTTCGGCGCGGTTGCAACAGCTCATGGAAGAGGATGCGTTCAGTGCGAAACTTGTTTTCAGTGATAAAGCAACATTTTTTCTTAATGGTGAAGTGAACAGACACAATGTGCGAACCTGGGCGGTAGAGAATCCTCACGCATTCGTGCAGCAAATTCGCAATTCACCAAAAGTTAACGTGTTTTGTGCAATCTCACGGTTTAAAGTTTACGGCCCCTTTTTCTGCTGCGAAAAAAACGTTACAGGACACGTGTATCTGGACATGCTTGAAAATTGGCTCATGCCACAACTGGAGACCGACAGCGCCGACTTCATCTTTCAACAGGATGGTGCTCCACTGCACTTCCATCATGATGTTCGGCATTTCTTAAACAGGAGATTGGAAAACCGATGGATCGGTCGTGGTGGAGATCATGATCAGCAATTCATGTTATGGCCTCCACGCTCTCCCGACTTAACCCGATGCTATTTCTTTCTGTGGGGTTATGTGAAAGATTCAGTGTTTAAAGCTCCTCTACCAAGAAACGTGCCAGAACTGCGAGCTTGCATCAACGATGCTTTCGAACTCATTGATGTGGACATGCTGCGCCGAGTGTGGGCGGAATTTGATTATCGGCATGATGTCTGCCGAATCACTAAAGGGGAACATATCGAACATTTGTGAATGCCTAAAAAAACTTTTTGAGTTTTTGTATGTGTGTGCAAAGCATTGTGAAAATATCTCAAATAATAAAGTTATTGTAGAGCTGTGAAATCGCTTCAATCATTTGTAATAACCCTGTACTTCTATAAACATTATAATTTACATTAGTGTTACCCCAAATATGTAAGGGAGGAAGATAAGAAATGTAACTCTCATCCATGTTTAGGGCTATAAAAATTCAGTAATCTATCGAACTTCTGTTTTAAAAACCAAATATTTCGTGGATTACATTTCTTTACCAATTCCAATGAAGCCCGCTCGGTTGGCCGTGCCGGCCGGGGTGGCCGAGCGGTTCTAGGCGCTACAGTCTGGAACCGCGCGACCGCTACGGTCGCAGGTTCGAATCCTGCCTCGGGCGTGGATGTGTGTGATGTCCTTAGGTTAGTTAGGTTTAAGTAGTACTAAGTTCTAGGGGAATGATGACCTCAGAAGTTGAGTCCCATAGTGCTCAGAGCCATTTCGGTTGGCCGTGCGGCCTAACGCACGGCTTTCCGGGCGGGAAGGAGCGCCTGGTCCCCGGCACGAATCCGCCGGCGGATTTGTGTCGAGGTCCGGCGTGCCGGCCAGTCTGTGGATGGTTTTTAGGCGGTTTTCCATCTGCCTCGGCGAATGTGGGCTGGTTCCCCTTATTCCGCCTCAGTTATACTATGTCGGCGATTGTTGCGCAAACAAGTTCTTCACGTACGCGTACACCACCATTACTCTACCACGCAAACATAGGGGTTACACTCGTCTGGTGTGAGACGTTCCCTGGGGGGCCCACCGGGGGCCAAACCGCCCAATAACCTTGGGTTCGGTGTGGGGCGGCGGAGGGGTGAAGTGGCCTGCGGTAGTCGTCGTGGAGTTGCGGACCACTGCGGCTACGGCGGGGACGGAGCCTCTCCGTCGTTTCTAGGTCCCCGGTTAACATACAATACAATTCCAATGAATATCAGTGTGATACTGCTTTTCCTACAGTTTCTTTTAAGTGATCATTCCACCGTTGGTCACTTAAGACAATTACTCCTAGGTATTTTATGGTTATTACTATTTCCAGCAATTTTTGACCAACAGCGTAATCAAACAGTAATGGATTTCTTCACCTTTTTACGTGCAAGGTGTTGCAGTTGTGTACTTTCAGGATCAACTGCCAGTTGCTGCACAAATCATAGTTGCTCCTCATGTTCTTCCGCGTTTCGCTGAAGCATCCTGATGTTGCTCTCTTCCTATAGAGAACGGAATCGTCTGCAAAAGACCTCATCCGGTGTTATCCACTAGATCTTTTCAAATGGTTCAAATGGCTCTGAGCACTATGGGACGTAACTTCTGAGGTCATCAGTCCCCTAGAACTTAGAACTACGTATGCCTAACTAACCTAAGGACATCACACACATCCATGCCCGAGGCAGGATTCGAACCTGGGACCGTAGCGGTCGCGCAGTTCCAGACTGTAGTGCCTAGAACCGCTCGCCCACTCCAGCCAGCTAGATCATTTCTAAATACTGTAAACAATACTAGCCCTATAAGGCTCCATTGCGGTACTCCACAAATTACATTTTCATCTAGCGATTTCATCCCGTCAGAAATGTGTACTGCGTTGTAACTTAACAAAGTCCTAAATCCAGTTAAAAATCTAGTCCACCCCTCGATAAGCTCGTATTTTGTTCCCTTAAGCCGGCGGCGGTGGCCTAGCGGTTCTAGGCGCTTCAGTCCGGAATCGCGTGACTGCTACGGTCGCAGGTTCGAATCCTGCCTCGGGAATGATGTGTGTGATATCCTTAGGTTAGTTAGGTTTAAGTAGTTCTAAGTTCTAGGGGACTGATGACCTCAGAAGTGAAGTCCCTTAGTGCCCAGAGCCACTTGAATCATATGTTCCCTAAACGATACAGAAATTCGTAATCTACGAGATGAGTCGAGAAATCAGTGACGTCCTTCTATGGTCAAGAAATGAGGTAATACATCGGACCCTCCAACTACCGGGTACGAACCAACCAAAAAAAAAAAAAAAATATGGAGGTCCCTCAGCTGTATCAGAGTTGGCCACATCATAACCCAAGTAGCCGGCCGAAGTGGCCGTGCGGTTAAAGGCGCTTCAGTCTGGAACCGCGTGACCGCTACGGTCGCAGGTTCGAATCCTGCCTCGGGCATGGATGTTTGTGATGTCCTTAGGTTAGTTAGGTTTAACTAGTTCTATGTTCTAGGGGACTAATGACCTCAGCAGTTGAGTCCCATAGTGCTCAGAGCCATTTGAACCATAACCCAAGTAACTCAGCACAAGTGGGGAATCACGAGTAATGACCAATGTGCAACGGAACAAACACTGGAAGACATTTTGCACGACTGTCCAAAAAGAAAATTCTTTGATACCTGGAAAGACTTCGTAGGCACAACACCCATAGCATTGACTGGTTGCAGTCTTTGGATATCCAACTATGATGCCAAATGAATCTCTTAACTTTATCTACTGCTGGTTCTCCGGCGCTATTAGGAAATCAAAAATGTTTTATTTGCTACAGTTTGTTACACCTTCCAGCTGCTTCTGCACACAGTCGCCACTCCGACTTAGGCATTTGTTCTTGCGTTATAACAACTTTCCAATACCCTCGTCATACGAGGTAGCCGCCTGTGCATTCCACCAGTTCTGTACACTGGTCTGCAGCTCGTTGTCTATGCCAAAATGTTGTCTTCATACCCAGCGATCCACGCACACAGAGATGAAACTCAGGGGGAGCCAATTACAGACACTATTATTGGTGATCAAACACTTCTCATCGAAAACGCTGCAGGAGCATGTTTATTGCCCCCCTAGAGTGCAATCGAGAATTGTCATGCAGAAGGAAATGCTTGACAGTTGTGTTATGTGGGCTGCGTGACATCAGGCGAAACCTCTCACTGGCCCTCATATTTGGCGGGAGACAATATTTTCTAGACATATTTACGTTCTCGCTGTGCGTTCAGAATAGGAAAGAGCGAGATAACGCGATCGACGAACAAACTAGAGACACTGCACAATAGGTCTGTGCAAAGCTTTATCGGATTTTCAGTGTGGTTTCCATTTTGCGCCCAATCGGACCTTACTTTCCAAATAGCCCTCGTATATATGGCGTGTAACAGGTTTAAGCTCGGATATCTTTTTATATGTAGTGCCTTAATATGTACACACATTAGTGAGCTGGTTGTTTTTGCTCTGCATCGGTAAGTCTTCCCACAAACACGCCACGTAATTTACTACCTGATCTTTTCTGCATGGTCGTAACTGCACAACTACACTGACTACGCTCGTCAGTATAGGCTAATCGTTTAGAGTCCACACATCCACACTTTAACGCTTGACCTGCTGCCCAGGGTAAAATAAGCATTAATGGCTTGCTCTTGCCACATGTACTTGGAGGTACTAACCAACCTAAAAACATACTATTCCTATTAGCTAGAGTTATTAGTCCTCAGATGAAGTAAACACCGATGTAATGATGTTAAATACATTCTTCTCGCTCACCAGTAAAGAGATCAGCACTTAGCCGCACGGGATTAGCCGAGCGGTCTCAGGCGTTGCAGTCATGGACTGTGCGGCTGGTCCCGGCGGAGGTTCGAGTCCTCCCTCGGGCATGGGTGTGTGTGTTTGTCCTTAGGATAATTTAGGTTAAGTAGTGTGTAAGCTTAGGGACTGATGACCTTAGCAGCTAAGTCCCATACGATTTCACACACAGATCAGCACTTACACCCATTATCCCTGATAGATGTATATGCTTGCAAAGGTTCATATCATTTTATCCTATATCAACTTAAATGTATGTACTTGTGAATGTAATTCTCTAACACAAACGGTAAATAAATTAATAACGATAGTGTGGAGCCGTATCGCATGACTTACAGATGTCAAGGAACATGTTCTCTCATTTCGTTGATGATCCAGAGCAAGCAGTCTTTCACAAGATTTCTGTTTACTGAGGCTGTGTTTGTTTTTATAGAGGGGATTTTTCGTTCTCCAGTCCTGTAGTTCTACATTAAATACCAATTAGCAGCAGCTCCTGAGAGCTCTTCACTAAATTTTGATTGCCACCACGTTTCAGTCTGCACATCTCTCGCAGCTGCTACACAACTCTGTGTCCACACAACAGGTCCCTAATTTGTCAAGGTCTGCATATTGATTTACGGGACAGTCGTTGCAACCGTTTTCATCAATTAAGGTGGTGTAGGCGCCTCTCACCACAGCGCCGGCAATCAGGCCATTCAAGTGATCCAGACAAAACATTTACCAGTAACAACATTAATGCTCTTGGATGCACAGGAGATCTGCATATTTGATACTCGAGGATTCGTTTTAAGGGTTTCCTGCCGGTTCCATACAGACGAAAGATGGTCACACATGTCTCAGTTTTCATAATCGCTGAGGATATTACGGATCGGCGTCGACCATTACACCCTGTCAATCATTAACACCAATAATTACGTGTAACAGCAATAGATGCACCGCAAGATGCGACTAAAAATATTACGAAACCTCTTGTACGAGTTTACAAATGGTTCAAATGGCTCTGAGCACTATGGGACTTAACATCTGAGGTCATCAGTCCCCTAGAACTTAGTACTACTTAAACCTAACTAACTTAAGGACATCACATACATCCATGACCGAAGCAGGATTCGAACCTGCGACCGTAGCATGTCTCCAGAACTACCATAGACAATGCACCTGACGGCTCTTAGAAGAAATACCTGGCATATGTTAATATTCATGCCAACATCCGCGCCTTCCTTGCAATGGATTTCCCAAAGATTAGACTCTTTTTAAAAATATATATATTGTCGTTAGAGAAAGGGTTCATCAGCGGAGCTACTTGACAGATGGAGATGCACGTGTGTGGCCGGCAGCGGACGAGGAAAAGTACGGAAAGCACACTCTGCCTCTCACGTAGCCGACTTCCGTCAGACGCATTAGCGTTAATAGCTCGTCAGCGCACCAACAAGAGTAAACAAGCTGCCGCTAGCGGGGCAACTCGAGGACCTAAACCAACACGTTCCGCCGGAAGAGGTCAACGCATCACGTGTCATTATACGTTTTCCATCTCGGGTGGTAATCACTGGAGAATTTATCATCAGGAGTAGGAAGTTTCCTTCTAGTCCAAAGAAGATGAAGACGAAAATCCTCCCGTGCTCACGGCATTCTAATCGTTAGCAGGAATAAGAGTTCGTATTTTCGTGAAGGATGTCGAGGTGAGTAGAGATGGGGCGTCATACGGAGGGACCCGTCCCGCTGTTCTCATAACGTGGTTTAGGGAAGTCACAGGGAGGGTTAATCGAGGTGTCTGGACTGGAGTTTGAGCCCAACTTCTTCCGAACAAATATTCAGGGCGGTCATAAATACTTGGCCTTATCCGTCAGGATAGCCTTGCGTGTTACAGCGTCACTTCCGGTAGGGGGAGGTGAGCCGGCCACGTATCGAATCCACCTGCCGTATTGACGACGAGGGTTGTTGTGCTGAGCAGACTGGATGTGGTTTTTAGGCGGTTTCCCACATCTTACTCGGTGAATACCGGGCTGGAATCCAAATTTCGCCTCGGTTACGATTCGTAAACATTTAGAAAACTTTCGCCCACTTTCCTGTGAATGAAGGGGTAACGAGGTGGCTATAGGAAGCGCATCAGGCCACCTTTTAAATTAACCATGCCATATCCTTAAATAACAAAGCCGACCCTGCGCCGATGCGGGACAAAGCCACAAGAAAAGAGTCATAAATACTCGTCCTTGTTCGATCAACTGTCGTGGAAATAACATTCCGCTCGCTAGAGGAATTTAAGCTATTCAGTTGTTCTGATTTATCATTGCGGCTTTTGCTAGAGCCTAACCGCTAGTTTCAGATAACGGAATACTCTGAATGAATTTTTCAAAATAACCCTTTTTATTATTTGATTATGACTAGTTTGGGTTTTTATTCAAAACCCATTCTGAAATCGTCAAAAATGGCTCTGAGCACTATGCACCTTAACTTCTGAGGTCATCAGTCGCCTAGAACTTAGAACTAATTAAACCTAACTAATCTAAGGACATCACACACATCCATGCCCGAGGCAGGATTCGAACCTGCGACCGTAGCGGTCGCTCGGTTCCAGACTGCAGCGCCTAGAACCGCACGGCCACTCCGGCCCGCCCTCAAATCGTCCATCCAAGCAGAATAAACATTACTAGACATAGCAAAAAGTATGAGAATCGTTATCCAAATAAGTGCAGTGCAAGCGTTCATTAAACCGGATACAATGAGAAAACTGTTTTCCGTTTGTATCCGGTTTCATGACCACTTTCATTGAACTCCTTTAGATAACGATTGTCGTCAGTTTTGCTATGTGGAGTAATATTTATTCCGATTGGATGGAAGACTTGAGAATGGATTATGAATAAAAACACGAAACCAGTCACGAAAAGCAATAAAAAGGGCTATTTTGCAACTACGGCTGTTTTTCATATTGAAATAGTATCACAACTTGTGACCCTTCAGTATCCTAGCGTGCTAGAAATTCGTAAAATACTTTGCACCTTCTTCTCGTATCTGCAACATGTGAGTAATAACAAATCTGTTACACGCTTTATTGAGCTTGTTTTGGTAGCGAACGTTTCATCATCATCAGCATCACAAATTTCGCCACAATCTTCACGAGTAAACTCTTTTTCCAGCTCTTGAACACGTCGTAATTAGTTCGTGTGTTGGCAGAGGTTTGAAAAGTATTGTAAAACCAACATTACAAAAAAAACCTCCTTCAAAACTTTGCCTGGGCATTTATTTTATTTGCTATTTCGCAACGTACACATAAATAACCCCAAAATATGTAGTGGAGAACGTTTTCGTAAAACGCTGCAAAAAACTATAATATCACGATCCAAAAATCAGCGGATTCTAGGTCACGTGAAACTAAATTGATGGTGCTGATTTTGGTGATACGTGTGCTAAACAGCGTCGTTGTAAGCGTTCTTATTCAAATAATGTTATATGTACGAATTTGACTATATATTTTAAGATTTTAAGTGTAAAAAATGTAAATCCTTTTTAAAGCCATCGTTTCCACTCTCATTCTCTCACACAATCACATGTAACACTTGTTTAATTGTCTCTCTAAAATAATTTCTCATAAAAATGAAGCCAATCGGATTAATAAAGTCATAAAAAAGGCATCTCGTCTTGAGTACCTACTGAAACCTTAACGAAGTGGCGGAAGCATTACACCCAATTTGAAACTTTCGTTACATCCATATCGTTATCGGTTAACACAGACGGGAGATCAGATCTGTTTATGTAAATCTGTCATTTTGCATATCCATAATGAACTATATTTTGTTTGTATGCATGTTGTCAGACTGTGTTTTTCTGGTGACATCTTGGTACTCAATGTCATACAGATCGTGTAACAAATGCCTAAAGATTGACGTAAGAGGCAGACTGCACAAATCGTGTAGGGTTGTGGTTTACTGCAAAGTGGATCCAGAAAAATAAGAATATATTCTCTCTGTAGAGTTCATGATCCGTTTCTAAGAATTAGTGCAACAGACTTCTCATGCGGAAATGAAATGAAAGAGAAATACTCTGCCGAAAGGTTTCATCACAGCACGGTGTTTTGGTAAACTAATTTCAGTGTTGCAAATACAGTGCAAAGCTGATCCTTGCGCCACAGTAAGAATCCATATTCTGTTGGGCAGTATTCAATTCGAAGTTGGCTTATAACAACTTCATTCCACTGAAGAGGTTGACTATAGGCTACTTGTGGAATTGGCGAAAGCTTTTTATATTGCACCAAGCAACTTCTTAACTCTCAGAAACATTAGACAAAACCCTGACAGTAAGATCACAAAATTAAAATGAGAGCCTACGTAGATTTTTGCGTGTTTTTACAGTACATTGTTGTGGAAGGGGACATGTGACATGGAGTAAAACAAATACGGAAAGGAACATGGAAGGGTACTGTTGTGCTCAGCATACTAAGCTGATCCACAGAAGGATACATAAATGGGGCATGTGTGTTTATTGCAGCTTGACGTATCTCACGTAACTTTTCTGTGTAAACGATCCCATCAACAATAAGGTGGTACTGTCGTACCCTCCTCCACTTTCTTTGCTTTTTGTCGTTAGTCTTCTGACCTTTTTCTACTCCGCTCCTGTGAAAACTACTTCATCTACCAACGTGCTTTCCCCAAGGTGTGACTGACGTTTTGAAACCAACTATATGCTAGGGTGTAGAGCAGGTACCAGATATCACATCCTGCAGACATTCTCCCTGGGCGGCCCTAGTTGGCAAATAAGCGACGAAACAGGATTTCTTGTGCTGCATTAGAACTGCGAAGAAAATAATATTGGTTTTAGAAATGGTGTCATATCCTAGTGGCTAAGTTAGGTGGTAAGATGTGGGTTTGAGTTCCATCGGATGCCATCAACTTTTTAATCTGTGTCGAAATAACTGGAATCGTTATTTTTATTCCGTTAATTGTTTTAAATCTTTGTATTTTAATCCTTTGCCACATCCTTTTAAACATCGCACTAACTTTTTTTATTTAGTATCTTTTTTCTTCCTATTATTCTCTCTCTTTTTTTAAATCTCTGTCCATATGACTTAAATTATTTTTAATAGCAATTTTATGGAGAGTAAAACAGCGATCTAAATGGAGTAATGCACCATGATGGCAGGCGGGGCATATAGTCTGAAGATCGTCGCTATTTGACGGAAACTGGTTCCCGTTTTTAATAAATGTATTATTGCGATCAAGAATGTTTCATTATAAATTTTAATTATTTTCATTTGTATCTCGTAATATTTAAATGATGTCAACTACCGATTATCGAAGTGAAAAGAGAAGGTGTAATAGTTTATTTATACTGGATGTGTAATGGACATAATAAAATTATTATTCGTTACGCTACTTACTTTTTTGGTTGTAATCGCAACAAGGATTTAAAGATATAAACATTTCAACAGTCAATTGAATAAAAATCATTATCATAGTCATTTAGACAAAGATTTGAACCAGGAGATAGCACACTACGCAACTACAACCATTGACAATTTCACTATGTCAGAGCAGCACGCCATATATCCTCAATTTTTCCCTACAGTTTTTACCCTTTACAGTTCCCTCTGGTACCATGTGAGCTATTCTCCGATGTCTTAACGCATCTCCTATCATCCTGTTTATTCTTTTAGTCAGTGTTTCCCACATGATCATTTCCTCTCCGATTCTATGGGGAACCTCCTCTTTACTTATCCTATCAGTTCACCTAATTTTCAACATCTCTTATAACATCACTTCTTAAACGCTACAAATCTACCTTTCTTCTTCTTCTTTTCTTGCAGTCCACAAGCCACTTCCACAGAATGCGTGTTTAACGTAGATTTTCAGAAATTTCTTCCTCGTTTTAACGCCCCTATATAAAGGGGCATAATTACACATAAAGAACGTCAGCTCTCAGATACTTAAGAGAGAGAGCTTGAAAGTCATTCAGTTAATAATGTCTGTAAGATAATTTATGTTTACGCTAGTTAATGTCACTGGCGATGTGCAAAGGCATTCTATGCTTGGGTTATCGTCTACCAAGGCGTGCTACAGCCTTTGGCCGCTTAGCGAAAGTATCCCCACACTGTGCAAAAGCAAACTGGTATAACTTCTTCGAAACCTTGTAACTATTTACTACAGCGTCGCATGAGTTGTAAATTTGGCCCACAGATGCCTACAACCTTCCCCTATAACAGTGCAAAAGCGTAGCGCCCTGTGAAGTCATTCGTGGGTTCGGCAACCCTGCAGACAGTAAGGTGTCGACACATGCGAAAAAAAAGGCCACAGCTCTTTTCATGTGAGGTGAAAGGTATGTTAAGGATGTCACATTGGCAGCAAATTTCATGACAGTGCTGCCCAATGACATCGCGGTCGTGTCACATGATGGGAGTCGTCACTTCCCCTCTTACCCACATTTTACCACTTCTTTTTTGACGCCTGTAAGATGGAGATCAGAACCACCACACACAGCCTCGAAATCACGCGGTTTTGTTACGGGTGGCCGAGGAAAACATTTGGGACACAACATCGCTCGGTATCGACAAGAAACGGCTTCAGGAGGTGGCATGAAGGGCGTCAATTAAACCACTCCTTCCCTTGGGGTGTTGGTTTCTTCACATTTCGCGGTCGGAAACGACAATTCGCAGTGCAGCGAACAACAGGACAACATTCTTGACAACGTTCGACACTGCTGATTCCTTCCAGACGATTGAATCCAGCTCTGAGGACATCGTGGGGTTGCTACCACACTGTAAGTGATCCGAATCCTTTGGAGTGCAACGCGAGTGCAGTTTTTGCTGCGGTATATAGGGTGGAACGAAATCTGAATGTAGTCCAAAGCAGTAAACGGTGTTTATGCTTTTCCAATCCTCTTGTTTCGCGTGTTCCTGTTGAGTTGTCACTGAGGAATACAACAATGACACATGATGTGAATAAAACGGCACATGGTTCTTCTAAGACATCCTAGAACACGCTCGGCAGCACCAACGCACCTTTGTTGAGCAGAGATTATGACACCTATTCAGCTGACTGGTGCCTCCCGGCAGCTGTAGCGCCTGAGGAGAGACAACCTCGCCGCGGGGGTAAGCGCGTGGCCTAATGGCGCCTTGTCACGGTCCGCGCGGCTATCCCTGTCGGAGGTTCGAGTCCTCCCTGGGGCATGTGTGTGTGTGTGTGTATTGACCTTAGCGTACGTTAGTTTAAGGTAGATTAAGTAGTGCGTAAGCTTAGGGACCGATGACCTCAGCAGTTTGGTCCCATAAGACCTTACCACAAATTTCCAGTTTCCAGAGGCAACCTCTTCGACACCTCCCTTTGGTGGGGTTGCCTATTTTTGGCTATATAAGGAATATAAGAAAATCGCTATTCGGAAGGAACAATCGGCCGAGGAATGGAAACCGTAGTGAAAATCGAAACTGTTTTACTTGCAACAGTTGGCAACACGTTCCAGCTACTTCTCTACATAGTCACCGCTCCGACTCAGAAATCTGTCGAGGCGTTGTACCACCATTCCAATACCCTCGTCACACAAGGTAGCCTCCTGTGCTTTGCGACAATTTTCTACTGTAGACTTCGTTGTCCGTGCTTTCTTCATAGCCAGCGGTTAATTTGAGAAGAGATGAAAATCAGAGGGAGGCAAGGCCGGGCTGTATTGATGATGATGATGATGATGATTGGGGCGCTCAACTGCGTGGTTATCAGCGCCCATACAAATTCCCAACCATATCTCAGCCCAATCTCGCCACTTTCATGAATGATGATGAAATGATGTGGACAACACAAACGCCCAGTCATCTCGAGGCAGGTGAAATTCCCTGACCCCACCAGGAAGCGAACCCAGGACCCGTGCTCGGGAAGCGAGAACGCGACCGCGAGACCACGAGCTGCGGACTCGCACTGTATTGTGGGTGACCAAACACTTACCCTCGAAAACGCTGCGGGGGCGTCCTCATTACCCCTGTAGTGTGAGGCCGAGAATTGTCACGATGAAGGAAATGCGTGACAGGTACGTTATGTGGAGTTGCCTGAAATCAGGCGAAATCTCTCGGCAGGCACCCATACTCGGCGGGAGACACTATTTTCTAGGCATCTTCGCGCGCTCAGAACAGAAAACAGCGACGTGACTATGTGTACAGGCATACTAGAGACACTGTCCAACGCACCGGTTCACAGCTTGATCGGATTTTCGATGTGGTTTCGATTTCGCAACCGATCATTCCTTACTTTCGGAATAGCCCTCGTAGAAAGCTTGAACGTTCATTCTTGAGCCAAAATTTAGGGCGAAGGGGGAACATTTTCTGGGCATTTTCAGTGGAGTCATTACTTATATGGTCGATTTAGGCTTTCAGGCTGAGCGATGGAGGAATGCGAAGGCATGAACCAGCGACTGTCACGTAAATGGTAGCGACACGGAACAGGCTTTGACAGCATGCGAGCGAGAAAACTGCTCCGTGCACCGCGACACTGTAAAAGGAAGCGAGTGGCGGGCGGGACAAGATTTAGCTGAATCCCCGACCAGAAGTGAGGGAGAGGGGAGGGAGGGGAGAAGACTGGTGGGGGGGGGGTTCAGAAAAGGCGCCGCCACGTGACGCGCTAACAAGCCGGCAAACATTCCATTACGGCGGGGGCCGGCTGGCGTTCGCGGCGACGGCGAGGCACGGCAAACACGGCGGAGGTGGAGGCGGAGGCGGTAATACTCGGTAATGTGACGAGCGGCCATCATCGAGTTACCGCGATGACCGGCCGCCGCAAAACGACCACGGCGAGCCGGCGGTGGCCACATCTGCTGCCTGCCTCCACCTGTACCTGAACCCGTAGTCGCTTCCGCGCCACAGAGATCAATTTATCTGATTGGAGGCTGTTCCATCGGATTAACTCGGGTACCAACCACCAGGCACGTGGTTCGACGTAGCAGCCTCTCTCTCTTATCGACGTCGTTGCTTTTTTTAAAACACTGTCAGAAGTATCAATGTACAGAAATAATAAAATGGAAATTACAGGATACACGAGAGAATTAACTCCAAGCAAACACTTGCAGCTGTAATTGGATGGAAGAATACACATGGATGATGAAAAATGGGCAATCTCAAGACTGAAATTCCTGGCAGATTAAAACTGTGTGCCAGACCGAGACTCGAACTCGGGACTTCCGTCCTTCGCGGGCAAGTCCTCTACCGACTGAGCTATCCAAGCACGACTGACGACCCGTCTACACAGCTTTAATTCTGTCAGTTCCTCGTCTCCTACCTTCCAAACTTCACAGAAGCTCTGCTGCGAACCTTGCAGAACTAGTACTCTAGGAAGCAAGGATATTGCGAAGACATGGTTCAGCCACAGCTTGGGGTATGTTTCCAGAATGAAATTTTCGCTCTGCAGAGGCGTGTGCGCTGTTATGAAACTTCCTCGCAGATTAAATCTATTTGCCGGACGGAGTTCGAACTCGGGACCTTTGCCTTTCGCGAGCAAGTCCTTCTGCCAGGAAGTTTCAAATCAGCGCACACTCCGCTGCGGAGTGAAAATTTGATTCTGGAAGCTCAAGACTACTTGGAGCTGCCTGAAGTACACTGGTGTGCATCAGCTGAGGACGAAAGTAACTTTTGCATGATGTTCACAGCAAAATAATATACCTCTATCAAACTTGGACCATACATGAAAACAACTGCTACAGTATAGTACAGAAGGTAACAGACGTAAATACACAATGAAAGGAACAGAAATGAGACTTCTGTTCAAAGACAACAACTTCTCTGATGTCACCGCAATTTGTGATGGTCCTTCGGACATTACAAAAGGTGGGGCATGGTACTTAATAGGATGTATGATTACCATGAAGGGCAGTGGTCGATGGCGCGCTCCCATGCTGTCCACAAGGTTGGTAAGTGCTCGTGCTATGGCACTTCATTCCTCCACCAGCGAGGTCGACTGGAGTTGGATGGTCGTTGGTCCGCTGGTGCACTCAACGCATCTCACACGTGCTAGAGATGGAGCAATGGCCAGACCAGTCCATTCGCGGAATATCCATTATTCCCAAGAGCTCAGGCACCTACTCTGTTCGATGCCATTGGGCTCTGTCATCCATAAAAATGGAGTCAGGGCCGAATGCACCACTGAGAGGAGTACAGTGTCATAATAAATTTGACTAATGAGTGTACCGCGTTGAACGATTTGTAGGCCAGTACGGCCATGCACAGCATTATGCCTACCCACACCACAACGCCTGAACTACCCAAACGATCATGTTCGACGACGCTGGATGTACCCTCATATAGCAAGAGGTGGGAACACGTAATACACCCAGGAGTATTACTGATTGTTTGGATGGTCCAGATGTTATGATGTAGGCAGGTGTATTGCTGCCTGAGCGTACTGACCTCCAAGTCTCGGAACGAGAGGATATTGGGTGACTGCACTGGCCCGCCCGTTTCCCCCACTCAAATCCCGTCGAACGTATTTGCAATATGTTGGGGAAAGACACCGCAGAACTGCCACATGCTCATAGACCATCCAGCAGTTGTCAGCAGTTGGTGGAGGAATGGAACGCCTTACCACAAGAACCCATTACCAGTTATGTGGGGAGCACAGTGCACAGCATCCATTGTCATCTGTGGTGATCACACACCCTGTTAAACCATCTGCTCCATTTTGTGATGTCCAGAGCACCATCGTAAATCCCGACGAATTCGGCATAATTATTGTCTTTTTTCATTATCATTTCTGTTCGTCTCCTCGCGTATTATTTCTATGAGGTACCTTCTGTACTGTACTGTACTGTAGCAGGTCCACGTTTCATCAAAATGGTTCAAATGGCTCTGAGCACTATAGGACTTAACTTCAGAGGTCATCAGTCCCCTAGAACGTAGAACTACTTAAACCCAACTAACCTAAGGACATCACACACATCCATGCCCGAAGCAGGATTCGAACCTGCGACCGCAACGGTCGCGCGGTTCCAGACTGTAGCGCCTAGAACCGCTCGTCCACTTCGGCCGGCCAGGTTTCATCGAGATTTGTTACTTGGCAGTGACACATCACGTGGAAATTACCTTCGTCCTTGGACATCAGTGTAGATCTTGCTAAAGAGACCACAATATCCGGAACTTAACTCGCCTTCGCCGGCCAGTGTGGCCACGCGGTTAAAGGCGCTTCAGTCTGGAACCGCGCGACCGCTACGGTCGCAGGTTCGAATCCTGCCTCGGGCATGGATGTGTGTGATGTCCTTACATTAGTTAGGTTTAAGTAGTTCTAAGTTCTAGGGGACTGATGACCTCAGAAGTTAAGTCCCATAGTGCTCAGAGCCATTTGAACCATTAACTCGCATTCAAACTTTCGCCTTCAGTATTGTAACGTCTGGCCATACAGAAAGGCTGCCAACAACGGCAAGATGACTGGAACGTATCTCAGTTATTCAGGTAAAGTAGTTATATCTGTCTTCAGCCTGTTACTCCACGTAGAACCTGGTTTCATCAGTCTTCGTTGATCCATTATGGAGCATGAGACAACGGCTGGCATGTATTTCTTGATGCAATAATTTATCAACATGACGTTCGTCTGCCCATGGGCTGATACCCACTAGATATCCTAACTCTGCCACCTCATAGGTTTTCGAAACGAAACAAAATGTGAAAAATGCAATTGGCCGGGGATGCAGCACCTCGAGGGCTCACACAGTGGGCAGGAACGCACAATCTATAAATGTAAACGAACGTCGCTTTCAACACAAAGCTAAGTTTCTTAAGTGACATGTATGTTTATTTCTTTTTATTTTTTTTTTACAGGAATGAAAACTGTAGGCACAGCTGGTGACGGCACACTTATTTTCATTGTTGAAAGCGTCGTACCTTCTCAAATACGAAGATTTCGAAAGAAGGCAACGGCGCCACAGTTTCTGTCGTAATGCGCAGAGCAAGGATTGGCTACAGCAGGCAACCCGCGTTACGATATTACAGCAATACTGCAGAAATTGTTGGACTGTCTCCATAACTTGAAGTATAAGTACTCCAATTGGTATAAAGTTTAGAGAAGTGAAACTATGTCTGCCATCACGAACTGTACCTCTAGTTTTCATTTCCATTGAAAAGATATATGTCCTAATTGAAAAAAAAACGCAATTTTATGTTGAAACTGACGTTTGTTTACATTTGCAGAATGTATATACCTGCCCAATGTGTAATCACCTGGGATAGGTGCATCCATGGTAAATTGCATTTTTTTTACATTTTGTTTTGTAAGGTGGTTATAATTTCGCACCTTACAAGCACTCTCACCCACATACTTTGCCGTGATCTACAACCACATTATGTATTATTCAATAGGTAGTACATCGTATATATGAATATATAAAGGAGACTGAAATTGTCACGTACGTCTTGTAAATAATTGTTAACGCTTATTGCATGAAAAGTGACGAAGTGCCTTTATCATAAAAACGGCGTAATGAATGATTGCCTATACTAGTACAGGTTGGAACGCCAGTGGAGATGAAACGGCAGGCAGAACTGAAGCTCTGGGTGGAAGGCCCGCACAGGTGTTGGTCCTGCTTAAACACAGGAAGTAGCCAGACGGACGTCGTGGCACCTGAGCTCTGGAGCACAATAGGGAGACGGCCGGCCGCTATTGTAGTAGGGGCAGAAGGATAACCGGATAATACTTTCGAAAGCTGAAAATCTTGGACGCAGCAACGAAGAAGCGGCACCTCGTAAACCACACAGGATGGGTTATTTCCAAGGATTTTGACTCAGAAGCATACCATTGTACGAGTATAGGTCTTTCCTCGCAAACTTTCCACGCTGGGAAGCCAGCGCTGGAGAGACGGGGTCTTCCAATGTGAAAGTCACTGTGTGACGGTCGCTCGATATCAGCTTTGTTGGAACAGACGGATTTGTTGTCTTTACTCTCAGGAGAGTTTATAGTTAGAAGAGTCAGGCACTGTACTGTTGCGAACCTTACGATTCTGGACTTCACCTCCGGGTTGGAAGTACGCAGTGTTCAGTAACTGAGAGCACTTTCTCTGCCTATACTTAGTTTGAGATGTTATCTGAACTCCGCCCCTGTGGTTGGGAGTTCGTGTTTCTCGTCTGTAGAACGCAGAGAGGAGAAGACGGTATTAGAGTATATTAGTCAGAGGACCGCCTTCTGCCGTCCTAGTGTTTGAAAGAGTTTATTTGTGGCTGGAGTTCTTCCATCGTCGCAGACGAGTACGAGAACCATCACTTCGATGCAGCGGACGCAGTACATTCGGTGGTATCGCAAATTGCTTCGGCTTATTAGGACTATAAAGCTAAACAGCTGTGGTCACGCTAGTTATTTCCACTGAGGTTCCATACCACCGTAGATCATCTTTGAAAGTAGTGTCTTCTTGTGTTTGGTACGTAGGTGATTTTAGTCATTTCGTGTTATTGATATTAGACCGCGCAGTCATAATAAGGTGCAGAGTTGGGCAATTTATTAATAATTTTACTTAGGAAGTGTAAACTTTATATTAAAAATGTTTTTTTAAATCTACATAAATATATAAGCAGGAACAACATTTATCATTTAGTAGAATTAGTTGCCTTCATCATTCACTTATGTTTAGACTGTAGTTTATAGAATTAATAGATCCTGAGATCTGCTTCAGGGGGTAGTCAGACAGGGCCACATCTTCATTTTAGCGTTTATTATGTTCCGTTGCGCACGTTCATTTTACACTCGCCTGGAGTAGCGTCTTGGAGTTTGATTTCAGAAATATTTGAGGTGGGAAAGTTGGGTGGGACACCCTCTATGCCACATGAGATTCAACCACGGAAGTTGTGCGATGCTCCTTTACCGCGCTGGAATTAATCCAACTCCGTTCTGTGACTCCACAAACATTACAGTAACTGACACTCCAGTCTTAGAGATTTTATGTTCTTTTAAACCTGTTATGCTTTTTTCTTTGCTTCTGCTACACAGTCTCTACCCATTTAGAGCACCTGGTTATTCCTAACGATGCGCTTAATAAGCTCCATTGCAACAGTGGTACCCTCGTTTGTGCCAAGCAGACCCGTGTAAAAAGTTCCGCCACAGGTCCCCCTAGTGCGGAAGTTAAACACGGTAGCGGCTGGCGACTTACCTGCGCGTATTCGGCGCAAAGGTCGATGGAGCCGACGAAGGCGGCGACGTCGTCGACGCTCCAGGTGGCAGTGGCGGCGGCGTCGGGGGCGCACGTGGCGGCGGAGGCGGCGCCGCACAGCGAGGGGCAGGGCAGCACGCGGGACCCGGCCGCGGGGGCGGCGGGGGGCGGCGCCGGGGGCCGCGGCTTCGGCGACACGCTGCCCAGCCGGCGCCTGCGCAGCCAACACACCCGTCTCTCAGCTGCATCAGCCGTGTAAACTGGTCAGTGGGGAAGCCAACTCTTCTAACAGTTATGGGAATTCAGAACCTATATGTTATGCAAACAGTTGTTTGCAAATGCTCAAACAAGTTTCAGCACCTCAGCTTCTGTAAAGTGCATATACTTTATAAGTACTAACCGTTGAAACCGGTCCAGACCGAAAACCATTTCTTGGTCTGTTACGGTTATTACCTTAGTTTCTACGCTATTAGTTCTGCAGGACCCTCTTTACATTGTTGCACACTAGCAGTACGTCGTCTGCTACTAAATAATACTCTGAGTTGGGCTGACCAATTAACTGACCACTGTATCTACATCAGTAGTTTTGTTGCGCGAAAAAAAATTCGCAAGTATATTTTGCTATTACTTATGGATATTTCGGATGTATCCATTCTCATCTCCGTGCTCCTCTTTTGTAGAAATGCACGGAGAAACACGATTTATGTCTCTGTGAAACTCCACTCGCAAATTAGTTTTTTGCACTTCGCAGAACCCAGTGTGTCTAGTATCTGTCGACGCTCACTGGTTTTCATATCATTTCGTCCCAAAATGGCTCTGAGCACTATGGGACTTCACATCTGAGGTGATCAGACTTAGAACTACTTAAACCTAAGGGCATCACACACATCCATGCCCGAGGCAGGATTCGAGCCAGCGTCCGTAGCAGCAGCGCGGTTCCGGACTGAAGCGCCTAGAACCGCTCTGCCACAAAGGCCGGCATTTCGTCCCAAATCTTAACTTTGTCCTCTCTCTCTCTCTCTCTCTCTCTCTCTCTCTCTCTCTCTCGCTTTCTTTCTGTCTTTCTTTCTTTCCCTTTGCTCACACAAACACAGCCAGCCGGTGTGGCCGAGCGGTTCTAGGCGCTTCAGTCTGGAACCGCGCGACCGCTACGGTCGCAGGTTCGAATCCTGCCTTGGGCATGGATGTGTGTGATGTTCTTAGGTTAGTTAGGTTTAAGTAGTTCTAAGTTCTAGGGGACTGAAGACCTGAGAAGTTCAGTCCCATAGTGCTCAGAGCCATTTGAAGCATTTGAACACAAGCACACACACACACGCAGGATACTGTAGTGTAATTGTTTGTAATGTGTTTCGCTTCTACTAATACCTTTTATGTGTGGGTGTTTGTTCTTTTGTAAGTTTTGGGCATAGGTTGTGGCTGGATTTTAGTAATTTTAAATCTATACATACTTAAGTTGTCAACAGATGTACTATGGGAGCTATTACATTTTAGAGTGCTGAGGTGTTCGGAAAGACTTGTTTTAAAGTTCCTGCGTTTGCGCCATAAATGCTCTGGCTGACAGGAGTTGTATGCAGTTTTCTGAATTTCCCTACAATTATTAGTACTTAAAAGATGTTTGAATTTTACAAAACTAAATAGATCTACTCATGATGGTACTAAGGTGCGGAAATAAGTTTGGGCAATTATAAGTAACAGTTGTTCGCATAATATGGTACCTATATACCCCATAATTCAAGTCTGTAAACATGGCTACTGCTAGAGCTACATGAACAAGGAATTAATGAATGTGTGTGTGTGTGTGTGTGTGTGTGTGTGTGTGTGTGTGTGTGTGTGTGTGTGTGTGCGCGCGCGCGCGCGCGTGCGTGCGTGCGCGCGCCCATTATGACCGGTTGAAGTAATATATGCAGTAACACGAGTAAAGGGGTATGTAGAGGTGTGAAACTACTGTCGGATACTCTCTAGAAGCAGTGTTGACTACTGTAGTTTTCCCCAGTAGCTTTGCTCAGTAAAGGTCGTACCCACATTACCTGTATGTTAGGTGTGTTGCATACGCATCAGGTGTCACCTAATAACGATTGCTATCTTTCAGTACACGATCAGCGCCATATTAGATTCCCATAAAAACGTGAAGTGGTGAACCGTCTAGAAACTGAGCGAGAATACATAAAGGGCTGGGTAACCTAAGGAACGTTTTTGTTCTACATAGTTGTCCTCCTGTCTAATACTTACAAAATAAACAGCATTTGTAGCGAAACTGAAATTGTTAATATTTAGTACAGGTTTTATTCGAAAACTTGATTTTTGATTTGAAATAGAGGGCTGTCTAGTAAAAATAAAGAAAATAATTATAAAGATAGGTAAAATTAAAAATGCAAAACACAAACATATCAAACGACACTTCAATACTTCGTCGAGCTAATATAAAACATGCTTGTTATTTCTAAAGAACTTCCACACTTATGAATTGTTGTCTTTGATCATGAAGAAGACCGTCTATTGAGTACAAAATAACAACAATAATTATGTAGATATATCTGTGCATGTAATCTGTACTTGTCTCAAAAGTGATTGTTTTGGTTATATAAATGCGCAGCAGTAACGCGAGTAGACTAATTTTTACTTATAAAACGCAATTTATGTAGTACAGAATGGACTAACACTGAACCATGTGCAGGACTGATTATGTGCAAAACAAACAAACGAAAAACAAAGAGAAGTCATCGGCACCTAGTTCCTCTACAGACATTCATTTGTGTTCCTTTCCCTACCAATATTACCGATGTTGAGTTGTTGTGGTCTTCAGTCCTGAGACTGGCTTGATGCAACTCTCCACGCTACTCTATCCTGTGCAAGCTTCTTCATCTCCCTGTACCTACTGCAACCTACATCCTTCTGAATCTGCTTAGTGTATTCATCTCTTGGTCTCCCTCTACGATTTTTGCCCTCCACGCTGGCCCCCAGTACCAAATTGGTGATCCCTTGATGCCTCAGAACATGTCCTACCAACCGATCCCTTCTTCTAGTCAAATTGTGCCACAAACTTCTCCCCAATCCCATTCAATACTTCCTCATTAGTTATGTGATCTACCCATCTAATCTTCAGCATTCTTCTGTAGTAACACATTTCGAAAGCTTCTATTGTTTTCTTGTCCAAACTATTTATCGTCCACGTTTCACTTCCATACATGGCTACACTCCATACAAATACTTTCAGAAACGACTTCCTGACACTTAAAGCTATACTCGATGTTAACAAATTTATCTTCTTCAGAAATGCTTTCCTTGCCATTGGCAGTCTGCATTTTATATCCTCTCTACTTCGACCATCATCAGTTATTTTGCTCCCCAAATAGCAAAACTCCTTTACAACTTTACGTGTCTCATTTCCTATTCTAATTCCCTCAGCATCACCCGACTCAATTACCGATAATCCTTCCATTTGCTACGTCATTTATGTCCTGTACCAAAACTACCGAACAGCAGTTTTGGTAAAGGGCTCCTCTAATTAGATGTCATCCGAACTGAAAGAAATGTATCACCCATCATGGAGAAACTGAATTATTCAAGCCACAGTGAGTCAAGGTTCTGGACAAAGAATTATTCGCCCACGAACAGAGTTCATCAATAAGTAACTGACAACTTGACTGTGAACGCATTCTTCAGACAATAGTGCCTAGAGTGCTGGTGGAGAACCAAATGCACCGCAGGGAGGCATTAAGGAATAGCCAGTGCGCTGATGGTGAGACGTGTGCGAGGTAAAAATTGTAGAGGCGGGCCAGGGCTTCAGTACAATAAGCAGGTTCGGATGGAATGATCTTGCAGCAGTTGTGAAGAGATGAAGAGGATTTCCCGGGATATACTGGTCGAAGGAGGTGCAACAAACCAGTTTTCGGGGCTGAGGACAACACACTGGGAACACAAATGTTTTGTGGGCGATGATCTAGATGGCGTAGGGAGGAAGTATCAGCCAAGAGCGTGGTGTAGCAGTAGGTTTAGACTCTGCGTGTACTTACAGCCTGTGCGTGTCCTTGGAGGCGAAGAGGCTCTCCCCGATGCTCCTGGAGGGGGCGTGGTAGGCGCGCCTCTTGGCTGGAGGCGGCACCACGGCGCCTGGACTCAGGTCCAGCGGAGAGGACTCTGCCGGCCGGCGGCTGCTCGCGCCCTGTCACACAGCACACCGTCAAACTCTGCCACAAACGGGGAAGCTATTTGCTTTAGCTTACAGCTGCAATTTATTATGACTGAGAAGTGTAATTATGGTGTAAAATTACTCAGCCTCTCGGCTGCACTTCTCCGGAAAATCTCTGGAAGACAGTTTTACAGGTGAAAGCGACTCTGGTTTCCAGCCAGCATGCAGCTACTACCCATCCAATAAAAAGCCCGAAATAGACGAATAGTATAAATTACTATAACTACAAATAGACCGTACATGAGGATTACATCCTTTCACCATCCTCTGGACCTACAAACGTTTTGTCTGACTCATCCTCACCATTATTTTACCACGCCGTAGAACTTGAAACGGTACAGTAGTTTCCGCTCTATAAGCAGCAGGTTTCGCTGCTCGCTCGCACCAGGAAATAGAAAAAGAGGCGGCTCCGCAGCCAATTTTATTACACGACGCGGCGGCCGCGGGTGCAACAGAACCCGTGTGGACGGGTGGAAAGAAATGTGTCAGGCTTCATAATACGTATTTATATGTGTCGTGTATTATGCATTTCTTGTGCGTGGATGTGCATCTGCACATGAACTTTACTAATCCTCCTCACACCTTTCCGTAAAGCGTGGCCAAGTCTTTGTTGGAAGTAGTTCTGTAGTATAGTAGTGCCAACCTTACTCCTGGCTAGGGGATCAGAGAGACAGCACAGGCAGGTAAAAGTCAAAGACTTTCCAGTGTCACAAGATTTGGGGTGGAGAGGTTGGTCACGGCCAATGGTTCGACCACCCCCTCCACCGGGACCCAGGAAGACCTCCGGGTGCCCGCCATATTCTAGGGGTGTTACAGAAGACGGGCAAGTGAGCAGACGTGCCCTCAGTGCGACTGTCTCAATGTTCAAGCATGGAAGAGAAATATTTGAATATTTGTACTAATTCTTTTATTTCCAGCTTCGGATTGTGTAAGGTAATGAATGTGCTCGTTTAATTCCGGAAATTTGACCGCCTGTGTTAAAGTATTTGGTGCCCAGTTTGCCCGTTATCCTCCTCACATAGTGAATGTCCTATGTAAAATATTGGGAGACTTTGGTGGTATACATTTGGCCAACGCAATTCCGTCTTACCCGTAGAAATGTGCGTGCAGATTAGTATATAATACACCCGAGCTATAAGTTGTAAAATTGTAATATCTGTAAACTGAAACAATTGCTGCTATCGCTGTAAAGTCGAGTGATAATGTTTAAAATAAATAGGTAATCAACTGTCATCAATCTTTAACATACCTTAAAAATCACAAAGAAGTCAAGTTAAAGGAATTTATTTAAAATAAAAGCTATAGAATGCAGGGACCCACACATCAGTGTGTGAGCCCTCCAGCCCCTTGCCTACTATCGTACAGAAAGGACACGCTCTCCTGGTAGCGCTCTCAAGCTCCTCTCCCCAGTTATCCGTTGCGCAATTTTGATTCAGGGCTTGACATCAACTTTCATCTGGCGTCCCTAGGCAAGGAGGTAAGACGGTAAACTTGCAAACTTCTAGAGCGTCATGCTCCCTCCCCCCCCCCCCCCCTACATGCACTGTCTACAGTTGACGTCATTTCGATCTTTCTTAAAATTCCTCGAACATTTTCGCAAACCAACATATGCAGTAAATTCGGAGAGCAAATCCCGTAATCTATTCTATGAGGTTTCGGGATTGCAGCCGGATAATGTTGACTCTTTGCCGCAATATTTCGGCTGGCAACCGTCCAGCCATCTTCAGGCGAGTGTCCGCCACTAGAGTCTGCTAGTCCACGGTGTCGGCTTTATACTAGGGTAATCCCAAAAGTAATGTCTCCTTTTTTTTTATAAGTATATGGGCCTGTTTACTTCTACAATAGTTTACAGCTTGAACATTTAGCTATTTTTCGACATAACCACAATTTATGTAGATGCATTTTTTGTAAACGCTGTGGCAGTTTTTGTATGCCCATGTCACACCAGCTCGCTGCCATGCTGTTCAGAAAGTTATGAACCTCTTCTTTCACCTCGTCGTCGGAGCTCAATCGCTGGGACCACAGTTAACGCTGACACGTATTGTGAGACTCTGAAAAACTCAAACGGGCAATTCAGAACTGGAGAAGAGGAATTTTGAGCAAGGGCGTACATATTGTTCCTGACAACGCTAGCCCACACATCGCTCGGCAAACCGTTGCTCCCTGGAACATAATCACCCACCCATCCTATAGTCCTCACTTGGCACCCAGTGACTATCATCTGTTCCCTGGGTTAAAAGAACACTTCGCCGGAAAGCGATTCAGCTCCGACGACGAGGTGAAAGAAGAGGTTCACAACTTTCTGAACAGCATGACGGTGAGCTGGTACGACATGGGAATACAAAAACTGCCACAGCTTCTACAAAAATGCATCGACAGAAATTGTGATTATGTCGAAAAACAGTTAAATGTTCAAGCTGTAAACTGATGTAAACCATTGTAGGAATAAACAGGTCCATGTACTTATAAAAAAAATAGGAGACTTTACTTTTGGGGTTACCTCCGTATCAAAAGTCGGCCGTAGCTGAGCATTGTATTACTATAGGACACACTGTAGATTATTCTGCCACAAAAATCTTAGCCCCCGGTTAGATCCTTCTGGGATTCAGTAATCAAAGAATCTGTGGAAATTTGTCTAGCACACAGTCTCATCAATCGGGACGGCTGTTTTCAACTGGACTAGGCTCGGGACACGGTGATCTCTAAAATATCTTCTGCGAGAGAATATTTTATTCATAATGAAAGGTCTGGCGACATCTGACGTTTTTTATTACCGACGCTGGCGCGCATTCCGACATAGGGCGGACATGCAGTTTCACCTTTACGCATGCGCCTGTGCGCCACGGGTGGAACACTATTTGTAGAGGGCGCTCCTGTGACGGTCGCCAATCCGCATGCTTTTCCGCGCCAATTTTTTGTTATGATGCTGACACCGTGAACTAGCAGACTCCAGTGGCGGGCACTCACCTGAAGATGGCTGCACGGCTGCCAGCCGTAATATTGTGGCAAGAAGTCAACATTGTCCGGTTGCAATCCCGAAACCTCATACAATATTCAGTACGCCGGGAAAACTTCAAGATCACATCCCATACTCTCCAACATCCTCTCCAATTGTGATCTACTGCCGCGTCTGTAGCAATATACGCCATCTCACCCACCTCCACACCCTACATATCCTAACCCCATGAAACTTTTCCAGGCTCCCTCTTCCTGACCGAGAAACCCGCCCTGACATCTATCCATCCTATCAGACATATCTCTAGTCGCCATTTCTTTTCCTCAGATCAAGAATCCAATGCCTCTCCCACATTCCTGATCCACTCACGCATAATCATCACGAGAACCATGATCATCATCTTAGCACCATCCACATCACAGCCGTATGTGTTTTATCATAAATCATCAACAGAAACAATTTTGTTGCATTTTAATTCTATTACCTTAATATTTTTAACTGTAAATGGTAACTGTATATTTTTAACGTCACTTGGCAGCAGAGCAGCAATATAGTTGCTGCCATCGCTCTACCCTCCCCATTCCCCCTCTGGTAGTCGGATAAAGAAAAAATGGATCTCGACCCTGGTCAGACATGTGGAGAAGTCGAATACTTTTGATAAAGACTACAGTACAGGGCAGAGCTTCGAGTTTTGAAGTAGTTTGAAGAATATGACGCGATTAATCCCAGAAAACTTAATCTCGAGTGGCGACGATTACGGAATTCTACAAGTTTATAGTGGGCATATCATAATTAATAGCGACAACTGAGACAGCTGAAAGTCTAAGATGTTGTAGAGAGTCAACATGTATATTAGAAGAGCTTTTTTAGTTTATTACATTAAGTGGACTCTACACACATATCTTGGCTCGATACAATTAAATAACTGTCTTTACTCAGGACCAAAGATGGTTATCATCCACGGAAATTAATTACCTAGTGTAAAAAGTTACTGCCTGTAAATAGAATAAATACAAAAATCTTCCCTGTAGTCCTGAGGATTTTTGCTGTGACTGTGTCATAACGCATGAAATTATGATACACGTTGCATAATTAAGATAAACGTAGAATTCCTCAGAAGTGTGTACTTCTAACTTTGGTCTTTGACATGATATTGCTTTCATCGTTGGAAGAAGTGTAGGTTACGAAATCGCGTAGTAGTTGGTACACGTGTGTGTTTTCCTGACAGTTATTTAACATCTTCTTGCTCGACAGGATTTAAAGTCCCGTCAGCCATAAAACACTATGGCACTGAATTCGTGAATTAGTGACCTGTCGGAATGTCTCTGTACCTCTTCTGTAGCAGAAGAGCATCTTTGACTGTGATATGTGAATATCTCTGGCGACAGTGGACAATAAACAACCGCTGCGTTATTGTTTATTTCGTCGTAAGACTTTGAGGACCCTGCAGACGTTAAAGGTCACTGTCACTATTTTGACGTTTATAGTCTAGTTTCGTATTGTTTAAGTTAGTGCAAACTGATATTTTTTGTACTGCAATACGTAAATAACCCGATCATATGCGTTTTGACAGGACCGAGAAATCCTACTTGTTTGTTTTACATAAATTGAAAACATGTTCGTATTGCAATGCACTACTCTATTTTTGCAAAGAAAATTCCGCACTGGCTGTATGAATGATTTTTATTAAATCTGCGACCGGTTTCGCAACACTTATTCGTGCATCCTCCAGCAACATACGCTACAGGGCGTGGCTACAGGGCAATGTTCAACAATACTATGTTATAAATAGCGTATATTGCCTGACGATGCACCGATGAGTGGTGCGAAACCGGTCGCAGATTTAATAAAAATCATTCATACAGCCAGTGTGGAATTTTCTTTGGATAAATGTCGAAATTTGGATGTGGTTGCCAGCCCTACAAAACAACATAAAAAAATGTCGTGTGACAAGGGCCTCGCGTCGGGTAGGCCGTTCGCCTGGTGCAAGTCTTTCGATTTGACGCCACTTCGGTGACTTGCGTGTCGATGGGGATGAAATGATGATGATTAGGACAACACAACACCCAGTCCCTGAACGGAGAAAATCTCCGACCCAGCCGGGAATCGAACCCGGGCCGTTAGGATTGACATTCTGTCACGCTGACCACTATTTTTTCCGACCCATCTGGGAATCGGACCCTGGCCCTTAGTATTGACATTCTGTCGCTGACCACTTTTTTTTTAAGCAGCGCGTTAGCGCACTTTTTTTCATAACTTTAGACCGAAATGTGGTTAAAAAAATAATGCAGTTGGACGCGAACAGGCGACTATAAGTTTAGAATGCACGAATGTTACCACTTTTTTTTAATTTTTTTTATAATTTCGCGCACCTTATACTGTTTGTTGATATTCTTTCAAATAAAATTGAAAAATTTGATCGATTTAAAAAAAAAAAGAAAGAAAGTACACGAGCAGTACTCTAACACGGTACCTCCAGCGCGGTAGCTGTAAACCTTCCTTATCTCTTTTTTTTGTTTCTTCGTTTTTTCTTTTTTATTCTTTTTTATTTTTTATTTGTTTTAACTGTAATTTTGTTTCTCTACCAACTTTTTTTATGGAAAAAGACGTGTTTCAGTTACGACAAACAAAATTAGAATGTACATCCGTAGCAACAACAGAACAAGAGTTCCTTCTAAACTATGAAATAGAATTGAAACTAATAGTATGATGATAGATAATAAATAAAGAAAAATGTAACCAAATCCCGCACGCCATTCCATGTTCATGGCCCATCTGCGTACAGATTCCATGTTCCAAATTGATAAAACATTTCGCAGCGTGTGGAGCTCCATGACGGTGCTCATCCTCTGCCCGGTACTCCCCAACTGTGAGGGGGGGGTTATCGAAGACACTGCGCAAATAGTTCGCAAAGAGTTGTCGGTATCGGGGTGTACACTCAAGTGTGCTGTGACTGTCCTGGAGAAATTGCCAGTAATCAAGCACCATCTTCTCATCATCTCGAAAGAGGTAGTATATGGTCACGCCTTTAAACCAAGTGAGAGCGTGAGTGTTCGCAGGTGGGAAAATAAGTATACTCTGGACAATGCTCAATTGTGCGAGGCGCGATACGTAGGTAGCAGGCGTGGATCTTCTGTACTAGCAGCCACACCTCTAACGCCGATCCACATGTTAAACGGTGTTGGTCAGTATCCACGAGGTGGCAACGTGAGCAAAGGGGGGAATCCGTCATCCCAATAGCCTGCAGCCTTTGTCGAGTTACAATCTTCCCGTTCACCAGCTGGTACCACGCGGCTCGTACCCGCGTGGGGAGGAACGACTTCTGGACCGCTCTCCACACTGCAGGCCATAGGGTCGTAGGGCTCTTCCACTCAATCACATTGCGAGGGATGGACCTGAGCAGCAGCCTGTAAACGTCTCTCGCCTTGGGAGTGCCAGTGTTGGGGAGGTCTGGGTGCACGTAACTATACTCAAGAATAAATGCCGAGAGGTGCGAGAGTGAGGGTGTAATGCAGTGTGCGATTTGTGCTTCTACCAGTGGGGGGGATGTCTTAGAGGGTTAGTATAATTATATATGTTACTTGCTTGGGCCGTGGCGTTATCCATGGTTAAACAGTTATTTATAAATAGATGTTAATGCTGAAACTCACTATTCACGCGTATGCACTATCAGAAAAGCCATCCCTTGTTATATCTTTAAAAGTACATTATAGGTAAAGCTTATTTACAAAGTCATCTACATACAAGTATACGAGGGGAATTCAAAAAGTAAGGGCACATTTGTGAAAAGCTGTACTTATTCTGATGATAGAAAACTGAAAAATGCGTTATTTTTCTACGTAACCTCCCTGGACTTCAATGCAGTTTTCCCGACGTTTTACGAGTTTTTTTTATTTAATAAGAAAATACGTTTTTAGGTTGCACCTGTAACCTATTTCGCACCGCAGAAATGACGTCTTCACCACTTTCAAATCTTCTTCCCTGCAGTGCTTCCGTTAAGGGTCCAAACATGTGAAAATCGCTTGGAGCCAGGCCTGGACTGTATAGTGGATGTTCCAGCACCTCTAATCTCAACTCCTTTATTGCGTCGGGCAGAATGTGGGCGAGCGTTATCTTGCTGCAGGATGACACCTCTTCACAGTTTTCCACGACGTTTGGGTCTGATTTCAGGTTTTAGTTTCGTACGCAACACATATCATCCACCATACAATGCAGACCTGGCTCTAAAGCCTCGTTTACGCTGGGGCGACGTCTTGCAACACTGTGGCATGCTACGGAAACGTGGCGTGCGTCGCCTTGTCATTTAGTTCTAAATGTATTGAAATGCTTAACTACTGCATCACACTTTTTCAAAATTAATAAGCAAACATATTAATAGTATTAATAGTTTAATTTATATGTAAAGTTTTACTCTAGTGCTAGGGAAATAAACATCCCAGGTTGAGATGCATAAACTAAAACCAGAGGATGGGATGGTCTGATGCAGAAGGGGGGAAATCCCCCCCATCCCCCCCCCCCTGCAAATCGCACACTGGTGTAATATGCGCACCACTCAGCCACCGGGGACGGACACAGAGCAACATGTTGCTCTATTTTTAGTTGCTTTGGTGACATTGTCCCTACGTATCAAAGCCTTTGATACAGATTTTAATAGTTTGAACAGGAAAAGATTAGACACGCACCTTAAGGTAGTTCTCGAGCTGGGAGGCGTTGGCGGAGCGCACCATGGAGAGCAGCGCCTGCGTCGAGCTCATGTCGATCATGGGCGGGAACATGCCGAGCAGGTCCGTGGCGGGGGCGGGCGTGGGCGCCGGCGTCGGGGGGCCGCCCGCGCCCGCGCCCGCGCCGCCCTTCTTGCCGCCGCCGCCGCCCCCGTGCTCGTCCTTGGGGGAGCCGGTGGGCGCGGGCCCGCCGCCGCCGCCGAGGCCGACGCCGCCCTTGATGCCGGGCAGCGGGCTGGCGGGCGCCGTCAGCGGCGCCATCAGCCCTACGAAGGGCGTGGCGGCGCCCGACTTGAAGGGCGCGAAGCGCGGGTCCAGGTAGCCGTTGCGCGCGCCCGTCGCCGCAGCCGCCGCCGCCGCTGCCGCCGCCGCACTGCTCAGGTAGCTGCCGGGCAGGCATTGCTAATTACGTATATAAAATTTTTTTTTTGTTCGTGATTTTCTTTAGATTTCTGTTATTTCGTTTGCCAGTGGATTTGTATGTTTCTTGCTTTGTACCTGTGGTAAAGTTTGTGAAGTTCTCTTCTGGAATATTATTAATTGTGAAAAATGCAGTCAACATTTATAAATGTTTATGTAATTTACGATAACGATATAACATCTATAGACAGGTGACAGCGATAGTAATATCGAGAGTCGAAAGGTGGTTGTGTAGTAGAGGGGATGGTGGATGGTGTGTCTGTGAAGCGTGCGCGCGGAAAATAGTACTGTGTTTTATGAAAAGCATACGTAATTGTATGGACAGTGATACCGAACTATCAGATTGTTAATTCTCTTTACCACTGCGGTATGTAATGCCATCGCCAGGGAACTTTAAGAGCAAATAAACCGGACTGTGAAAGTGCCGCTAACATTACTTTGTTGTGGCCGACACGAACAGTGCTTTTATGCAAATGAACTTTGTTGGTATTGGTTTTGGGTGCTGGAACTGTTGTCCATCACATTCTGTCAAGCCGTGAAAGTGAAGACTTTAATTAACTGTGCAATACAAATGACTTTCAGTGACGTTGTCGAAGTTTGAAATGCGATAATAGAGTGAACATTGTTTACGGTGTGCTTCACACACGAGAACAATTCTATGAACTGTGTATTTGTGGCTAAGACTATATGAATGTGACGAACTGTGTAATTATGGACGATAGCGTCACGGACAGTGCATGATGAAGTGTAAAAACGAGCGATGTCTATGTCATGTACTTTGAAAGAGAGGACATGTCAACAACGGTCGTATACTGGCGTCTTGTGGTTTGTTAATCACCACGGGGTTAATGATACAGCTGTGCCGGAACTATATATGCGTTTCGCCGGAGAAGATTAACCAGCGGAACTGCCTGTATCTGCTCTCGTCATCGTAACCCGCCGACATCGTCCTGCCAAACGCAACGCTTCGTATGCAACAAAATGTTAAGAGATTTCGCCGAACGCTATCCCCTGACCTAGAAACTTTCTTTCTCTATTAAAAGTATAAGAATTACAGACTCTATTCACATAAATTCTTTGTTTAGTTTATGTTTGCTTTCTGCTAACGAATATAAAATTACAATCAGTGAATTAAAAGTTGCCTGGTAGTCATTGTTGAAACACCAGTAAATATAACTTTCTTCCTCTCATTAGAACTAATTCTCCTTGCATGTCAAAATTATTGTAGTTATTTTATGTAGTTTTATGTATTGTTATGAGACTAGGTATATGACAGTGACTAATAAGAGTATTTTGTCACGAAATATGGCGTCGCGCGAAAATTACGGCGACCGCCATAATTGCTTGCGTTCTGACTAATAACGTAAAAGCTGCTATTCCCGTATTGGTGCATTTCCTGACGTGAGCGTAAATTATAAATGTCAGCTGTCAAATCACGTAGGGACTGTTTACCCAGTAATAAAAGTTTTTGCTATTGTATTGCTACGAGTCGTAGTATTAAGGGACACTGGTTACACTCAAAAGTGGGTAGATGTATTGTGACCCCCCCCCCACCCCCAGTGTTCATGCAGTTATTAACAGTATTGTGTGTGATTCACGAAATTTTGTCACTTTTCCTAATTCCTTTCAGATATTATCTTAGATGTCTTTGAAGTTTCAGAGAATATACACACAATTTTGTCGGTGCAGGTTAATTTCAGAGCCGTTTCTCGTGAATATTAGAGTTTTCAGTTCATAAATAAAGTGGGACCGTGACCAATTGAGAAGTATAACAAAGAGTGTGGTTTTCCAAGTAGAATTTTGGATGACTTCACAGTTCATATTTTGATAATTATTTTTCCTGTGGGTTGAGGTCATCACACAGTACAATCAGCGGTCCGCTACAGCCCAGACGTACTGGGCGAATTCATGCACGCCTTTCGTGCAGACAACTAATTTTTTGCTAACGGAAATGTCCATTATAATTATCCGGGCTGTTATGCCGTGGTCGGTTGATGAATTCTGTGTCAATTCCCAACGTTTCGTCCCCGTCTGCGGAGGACATCTTCGAGGGGGTCTGTAGCTATGCTGATTATATTCATATGTTTTGACGATGCCATTATGGCCGTATCACTTTAGGACATGGTGTAAAAAAGATCTGAAGATGGTCATTACAGACTGAAACCGGTCATCGTCTAAAGAAGTCATTTGTGATCAGAGACTGGTATAAAAAAGCATTTTACAGTATTGGATCACAGTTTGTACACGCGATTATGTCGCAGTTGGTGACAACATACGTAAATTGTGAAGTTCTTCAAAAGTAGAGGAAAAGGCTCTAGGTATGATTATATTCTATACTGAAATGTTTATGACAATAACTAAAGTACTTGTGAAAGCAACGTTCAAAAATTCTTTGCCCTATAACAACAACATTGTGTAGCAGACGTGCTGCACTCTATCGCTGGAAATCGGGATTATTTCACTGCTCCACTTACACTGCAATGGGCTTTAATATCTCTAAACCAGCTGGTGCATCACACCGTTAAGTTTTGTAGCTAATTTTCTAAATTACCAGCAGCGCAAATCAGAACATAACCTCTTGGCAGCGTCACATGCTCCTACGCAAAATCACCTATGCATTCCAGTAAGAGCAGCCTTCTAGAAGACGCCTTGCACCTGATGGTGATGGTTAACCACCAAAACGCATAACGGATTTAAAAAAACGCAGAATTATACAGAGGACGGAAAAACAATCAGACTAAAAGTGTAGGGCTGAAAGAGAGCATATAACGAAGGAATTTAAGTGTAAGAACTGTGGCTCACAGTTGCGTATTAATAGCGTTACATGCATCAGCATTAACTGCGGCTGTGTGACGATCTTCAAGTCTGAAGATGAAGAAGACTTGGGGCTCGCATTAAGGCGGCGGAGAAATGAGTGAGACTATCCGTGGTGTATTTTGGAGGACACACCAATCCCTGCATCAGCGTCATGTTCTATGCTAGAATGAAAACAAACTAATAGTAATTAAGTGGTAATAAGTGTGTGTAAAAAAGTACATTCATTTTTCATTTACTTGGACCTTTATAGGACATATAGTAACATGAAACATGGGCAGGTGGTTGTTTCCCTTTCTAAAGAAGTGCTGCATGGTACGTCAGCTAAGTACGATACATGTGTACGTGATGCTTTAAGTTTTTCTTGTTTTCATCGTGACGATTAGCTATAGCCCAGACACTTTGTTTACGTAGACATGTTCTGGGAATTACTTTTCATTTTGAGCAAAGATGTCCATATGTCAGATTTCAAACATGTTTATGTAGCGCCAAGAATATGCAACTGCGACCCTTAGTTCCTGTACTCAGATTCGTTCGCTGGACGCTGTCAACTAGCCCTGCACTTTTTGGTCAAGTTGTTTTTCCGCATTCCAGTACGTTTCTTTCATTGCAACTCTAAGGGATGCAATTTTGTCGAAAACTGACATTCTGAGCCCGTGGCTGTGTACAAAATGTAGGTTGACTCTTACATAGAAGATAACAGCAACGAGCCACTTTTTACAGTGCTATTAATTTATTCAAATAACACCCCGGTTCTGAACATTACAGGTTCATCTTCAGACGGCTAGTTCAGGTTAAGATACATCTTACGTTAGCTTACTCTTTTTGTTTTCCCAAATGACGAAATTTCCTTAGAGTGTGACAATGTCTTTAACTGTAATTATGCCTCACAACGATTTTAAATGATGTAAACAAATCATTATAAAGGAGATGTTTTTGTTACTTACGTTGAAAAATCCGCGCCATTAAGTTTATCTGGAACGCAACGGCGCGGATTTTTCAACGTAAGTAACGAAAACATCTTCACTTTAATAATTTGTGTACATCATTTAAAATCGTTATGGTTCAAGTAGCTCTGAGGACTAGGGACTTAACATCTGAGGTCATCAGTCCCCTAGAACTTAGAACTACTTAAACCTAACTAACCTAAGGACATCACACACATCCATGCCCGAGGCGGGATTCGAACCTGCGACCGTAGCGGTCGCGCGGTTCCAAACTGTAGCGCCTAGAACCGCTCGGCATCCAGCCGGCAAAATCGTTATGAGGCATAATTAGAGTTAAATAGACGTTGTGTCACATCTTGTTTTGGTTGTAGGAAATTTCTTCATTTGCCGGTCTGAGTGGCCGAGCAGTTCTAGGCGCTAAGTCTGGGACCGCGCGATCGCTACGGTCGCAGGTTCGAATCCTGCTTCGGGCATGGATATGTGTGATGTCCTTAGGTTAGTTAGGTTTAGGTAGTTCTAAGTTGTAGGGGAGTGATGACCTCAGATGTTAAGTCTCATAGTGCTCAGAGGCATTTCATCATTTGGGTAAACGAAAAGTGTAAGCTGATGTAAAATATATCTCCTTGAAGTAGTCATCTGAAGATGAACCTGTACGAAACAGGAAACGACGCTATGTAAATAAATAAGCAGCGTTGTAAAAAGTGGGCAGTTGCTGTAAGAGTTAACCTGTATCTAACGAATGCGATTTATGCCTATTCATTTTAGGGCTTGAAATTGCGGAACGCAAGTGAGTGACTGACGGTGGTTTCAGGAAGATGTTGTGAAATGGCGACTTCATAATGGCGATCGAGACCTCGTGGGTCGAGGAAGGCGAGAAAACGAGCGCGAAGCTCTGTTCGTCGCACGTGTACTCTATAGTGGCGTCAGACGCGATTAGTCGCTGTTACACTTTGCAGGTGGAGAACGAATGCGCGACACGGCCGGAACACGGCTGGCTGGAGTACTCACTCGTTGGGGTTGGCGTTGTTGTACTTGGCGGCGAGCGAGCGCATGAAGTCGGAGTAGTTCCTGGCCAGGTGCTCCGTCTTGAGCGGGTGGGGCGACGCGGCGCGCTCTGGCGGCGTGCCCGGGTACGAGGAGCCGGGCGTGCCGCTGCGAGAGGACGTCGAGTTGTTGTCCGGCGCGCCCGACTGCAACACACACCGCCAGTCTGGCGTCACCAACCACTGTGCACACGTCTACTGAAGTACAGCGCTCACAGGCAATACAGATTACTACATGGGTAATACACGAGGCTTCCCCCGTGTACGCATATGTCACATGTATTTCACACACACACACACACACACACACACACTATATATATATATATATATATATATATATATATATATATATATATATATATAGGGTGAGTCACCTACAATTACCTCTGGATATATTTCGTAAACCACATCAAATACTGACGAATCGAATCGTGAGGAGAGGGGCTAGTGTAATTGGTTAATACAAAGCATACAAAAATGCACGGAAGTATGTTTTTTAACACAAACCTACGTTTTTTTTAAATGGAACCCCGTTAGTTTTGTTAGCACATCTGAACATATAAACAAATACGTAATCAGTGCCGTTTGTTGCATTGTAAAATGTTAATTACATCCGCCAAGCAGCTAGAGGTTGTGAGGTATCAGGTGGTGCTGGTAGTCGTGAGGTGGGAGGTGTTCCTACCTGGTGGTGCTGGTTGCCGGTGCTGTTGGAGCTGGCGGTGCTGCTGTTGCTGGAGGCGGCGCCCTGTGGCCCGCCCCCGCCGCCACCCCCGCCTCCGGGCGTGGAGGGCCCCGGCGGGCTGAGGCGCTCCGTCTTGACGGCCGCCGCCGGGGGCTGCGAGTCGGAGGCGGTCGAGCCCGCCCCCGCGCCGGCGCCGTTCATGGCCGCGCCCGTCGGCGTGCACGAGCCGCCCCCGCCGCCCCCGGCCCGGCCTCCGGCCTTCCGGCCCCCGCCACCCGCGCTCGGCACCGTCGCGTCTGCTGCCTCCGTCTCCAGCTGGCCCTCACCTGCCGACACACACCCACGCACGTCAAAAAAATGGTTCAATTGGCTCTGAGCACTATGGGACTCAACATCTGAGGTCATCAGTCCCCTAGAACTTAGAACTACTTAAACCTAACTAACCTAAGGACATCACACACATCCATGCCCGAGGCAGGACTCGAGCCTGCGACCGTAGCGGTCGCGCGGTTCCTGACTGAAGCGCCTAGAACCGCTCTGCCACTCGGGCCGGCCACGCACATCACCCCGCAGTCCACACTACACTGGCTTAGCTTCAGTACATCACAATCAGACGTGTGGCCGCTATACGGGGTGTCTCATTTACTTTGAATGCCCCAAGTAACTCTGTGTTCAGAAGCGAAATAAAAAAAAAAAATCTATCAAGCAAATATTATTCAGAATGAGATCTTCACTCTGCAGCGGAGTGTGCGCTGATATGAAACTTTCTGGCAAATTAAAACTGTGTGCCGGACCGAGACACGAACTCGGGACCTTTGCCTTTCGCGGGCGGAGTGAAAACCTCATTCTGGAAACATCCCGTAGGCTGTGGCTAAGCCATGTCTCCGCAATATCCTTTTTTTCAGGAGAGCTAGTTCTGCAAGGTTCGCAGGAGAGCTTCTGGTAAGTTTGGAAGGTAGGAGACGAGGTACCGGTAGAAGTAAAGCTGTGAGGACAGGGCGTGAGTCGCGCTTGGCTAGCTCAGTTGGTAGAGCAATTGCCCGCGAAAGGCAAAGGTCCCGAGTTGGAGTCTCGGTCCGGCACACAGTTTTAATCTGCCAGTAAGTTTCAAATATTATTCATCTACCAGGGCTACCAAGAGGACATTAACCGCAATGAGTGCCCTTTTTTTTCTTTGTTCGTTACACAGTTATGTACAGCATTAGATCCACTTCTCTTTTTAAATAAGATCGTAATTCAGTAATCCACTTCCTCTACCTAAGATCTATCAAAAACGTATCACAGTGTACCTTTGACGTAAACATGCAAACATGGAAGCAAGTCAAAAGACTCAGTCTGAAAGAAAAATAAAATAAATAAAAAACTCGCATGATTGTGTGTGTTCGGGGGGAAAGCTTTAGAAACGTAAAGACGGAAACAACAAATATTCTTCAGCTCGCTGTGTATTCCTTGCGGAAAGTACAAAATGAAATGAAGCAAAGGTCAGCTCACAAGAAATGACACAGCACAGTGAATGCTACAGAAGAAAATTTGGATAGACAGAAGGTGAAATCGAACATCAACGAGAAAGTTTCGGAATTGGTTCAGTAAGATTTTCTGAGTATTTTGAAATATGCGACTGATGCGTGCCTGATGTACTGGTTCATTGAGTGCAGTGAAGGGCGGTACAGTGACACTATGCTGATGTGTTCCAACAGCAAAGGGATTATTTTTGTTTCGTGTTTTGTGCTGTACGTTATGGTGATTGCGTCTTACAGGCTTTTCCATTGTTGTAAAGGACTTCCCGCAGAAACGAAGGTAACTGGGTTAGCAAGCTAAATACCCTTATGTTGTTGTGTTGTAACGAACCACTGGAGACGGCTGTGTAAACTTGAGCTTTCCGTGATGTATCACGTACATGTGAAGAGGACTAAGCCTCAGTATTTTCCACTCCCCTATAAAGGAACTGACTAATAACTTTTTCAAAAAATGGTTCAAATGGCTTTGAGCACTATGGGACTTAACATATGAGGTCATCAGTCCCCTAGAACTTAGAACTACTTAAACATAACTAACCTAAGGACATCACACACATCCATGCTCGAGGCAGGATTCGAACCTGCGACCGTAGCAGTCGTGCGGTTCCGGACTGCAGCGCCTAGAACCGCGTGGCCACCGCTGTCGGCTAACTTTTTCAATTACGGATTTTTTTTTTTTGGGGGGGGGGGGGGGTGGGGTCATCATTCTTCTGACTGGTTTGATACGGATCGCCACGAATTCCTCTCCTGTGCTAACCTCTTCCTCTCAGAGTAGCACTTGCAACCTACGTCCTCTATTATTTGCTGGATGTATTCCAAATCTCTGTCTTCCTCTACTGTTTCTGCCTTCTACAGCTCCCTGTAGTACCATGGAAGTCATTCCCTCATGTCTTAACAGATGTCCTGTCCCTTCGCTTTCCAGTCATTCCACCAGGAAGGAGGTACACGGCTCGTGTTGTCTGTAGTTCAACCATGCCTAGACGGTCAATACCGCGGTTCGATCGCGTCCGAATCTTTACTTTGTGCCAGGAAGGGCTCTCAACTAGGGAAGTGTCCAGGCGTCTCGGAGTGAACCAAAGCGATGTTGTTCGGACATGGAGGAGATACAGAGAGACAGGAACTGTCGATGACATGCCTCGCTCACACCGCCCAAGGGCTACTACTGCAGTGAATGACCGCTACCTACGGATTATAGCTCGGACGACGCCTGACAGCAATGCCGCATTGTTGAATAGTTTCTTTCGTGCAGCCACAGGACGTCGTGTTACGACTCAAACTGTGTGCAATAGGCTGCATGATGCGCAACTTCACTCCAGACGAGGTCCATCTTTGCAACAACACCATGCAGCGCGGTACAGATGGACCCAACTACAAGCCGAAAGGACCGCTCAGGATTGTCATCACGTTCTCTTCATCGATGAGTGTCGTACATGCCTTCAAATAGACAATCGTCGGAGACGCGTTTGGAGGCAACCCGGTCAGGCTGAACACCTTAGACACACTGTCCAGTGAGTGCAGCAAGGTGGAGGTTTCCTGCTGTTTTGGGGTGGCATTATGTGGAGCCGAAGTACGCCGCTGGTGGTCAGGGAAGGCGCCGTAATGGCTGTACGATACGTGCATCCGATCCCTCGACCGATAGTGCAACCATATCGGCAGCATATTGGCGAGACATTCTTCTTCGTGGACGACAATTCGCGGCCCCCATTGTGCACATCTAGTGAATGACTTCCTTCAGGATAAAGACATCGCTCGACTAGAGTGGGCAGCATGTTCTCCAGACATGAACCCTATTGAACATGCCTGGGATAGATTGAAAAGGGCTGTTTATGGACGACGTGACCCACCAACCATTCTGAGGGATCTACACCCGAAACGCCGTTGAGGAGTGGGACAATCTGGACTAACAGTGCCTTGATGAACTTGTGGACAGTACGACACGACTAGCGATTACAGAGGTCAACGATCACACTTTATTAATAGTTGTAGTAATATCTCCAGTATCAGTTACATTTTCAGCAAGTACACCAAGTCCTTTCATCGATACATGAATTTTTTCATCATTACTAACTTTTCTACAGGAGCGTGTATACAATGTAAATGGCATATTACGATATACATAACTAGATCTACTTTGGGTCTTCGGGTCGATACCACAATGCAAAGTCTTGTAGGCGATGACATCTCGATCGGCGAAAGATTCAAGTCCAGGAAGGGGCCTATATTCTTTCGTGGCTGCAGGGTTAATTTTCACTTTAGACGCCGCTACTGGAAATTCTGAGAGTGGTTGGTTTACACTAGCCATTGTTCGTTGTGAAAACGCGTCCCTTCCTCGACTTGAATCTTTCGGCGATCGAGATGTCATCGCCTACATGGCATTGCGGTATCGACCCGAAGACCCAAAGTAGACCTAGTTATGTATAGCGTAATATGCCATTAACATTGTATACACGCTCCCGTAGAAAAGTTAGTAACGATGAAAAAATTGATGTATGGATGAAAGGACTTTGTGTACTTGCTGAAAATGTAACTGTTACTGGAGATATTACCTTGTACTACAATTATTAATAAAGCGTGATCCTTGACCTCCGTAATCGCTAGTCGTACATCGCGATCCAGGGGCTCAAGGATGCAACAGATTGAAAAAATTATAAAACATAGTGCCGCACTGCCCGCTGAGCGCCTATCTATGCAAGAGGACGTTCTACTGGGTATTAGAGCTACCTGTGTCTTCAGCGATTTGGACCATCACCTCTGAAGGTCTCGCTGTATGGTGGTACAACATGCAATGTGTGGTTTTCATGAGCAATAAAAAGGGCGGAAGCGTTTATGTTGATCTCTATTCCAATGTTCTGTACAGGTTCCGGAACTCTCGGAAGCGAGTTGATGCAAAACATTTTTTTGATGTGTGTACATTACAAAATGGCTCTGAGCACTATGCGACTTAACTGCTGTGGTCATCAGTAGCCTAGAACTTAGAACTAATTAAACCTAACTAACCTAAGGACATCACACACATCCATGCCCGAGGCAGGATTCGAACCTGCGACCGTAGCAGTCGCGCGGTTCCGGACTGAGCGCCTAGAACCGCTAGACCACCGCGGCCGGCTGTACATTACAAACGTAACTGCGATCGCTACGTCCATTCTTTGAGAAAAGGTTGCCTTCAGTAACGCCATGATATTTGAGCGTAGCGTATGCTCTAGGAGTCTGCTAGGCACTTCGCAGTGATTCGTAGAGTACAGATGCAGAGAATGGAATGAAGGTGGATGAACTGGAATTTGGCGCCGTCTCCGGGCGATTATTGCGCCGGCGTGCTGTTTACTGTGAGGGGTAGAAGTGCGGAATTTTGGGCAGCGGGAGGTCAGCGAGATGCTGGCGTGAGGGTCAGAGGGGCAGCGCGGGCGAGCCGCGTGTTTGTTGTGAGGAGCGGAGAGGAGGGACCGAGCAGCGCTAACGACCCGCCACGCCGTGTCCCGGGCCGGGCCGGGCTTTCACTGCTCCAGCCCGCTCTGAGTGATGGCCGCGCGCATTACCGGGGTCACGCGCCCGCAAACACTCGTCATTCCGTAATGGCAGCCGCCCGATCTCTGCTCCGGTCTGACTCATGACGCCAGGGGCCGTTCCGTAACGCAAATTACACGATCGCGTTCACAACTGACACGAATGGATCAAAGGTTATTCAACACACACACACACACAGATACGTACATAAATACCGTGACAGAATAGTCCCGGCGTGTTGAGTTATATTTTTCTTCCTTTTCCTTTAATATACCCTATGTTACCTGTTGTTGTTGATCTGGTCTTCAGTACTGAGACTGGTTTGATGCAGCTCTCCATGCTACTCTATCCTGTACAAGCTTCTTCATCTCCCAGTACGTACTGCAACCTACATATTTCTGAATCTGTTTAGTGTATTCATCTCTTGGTCTCCCACTACGATTTTTACCCTCCACGCTGCCCTCCAATACTAAATTGGTGATCCCTTGATGCCTCAGAACATGTCCTACCAAACGATCCCTTCTTCTAGTCAAGTTGTGCCACAAATTTCTCTTCTCCCAATTCTATTAAGTAACTCCTCATTAGTTATGTGATCTACCCATCTCATCTTTAGCATTCTTCTGTAGCACCACATTTCGGAACCTTCTATTCTCTTCTTGTCCAAACTACTTATCGTCCACGTTTCACTTCCATACATGGCTACACTTCCACCATCATCACTTATTTTGCTCCCCAAATAGCAAAACTCCTTCACTACTTTAAGTGTCTCATTTCTTAATCTAATACCCTCAGCATCACCAGACTTAATTCGACTACATTTCATTATCCTTGTTTTGCTTTTCTTGATGTTCATCTTATATCCTCCTTTCAAGACACTATCCATTCCGTTCAACTGCTCTTCCAACTCCTTTGCTGTCACTGACATAATTACAATGTCATCTGCAAACTTCAAAGTTTTTATTTCTTCTCCTTGGATTTAAATTCCAACGCCGAATTTTTCTTTTGTTTCCTTTACTGCTTCATGAATATACAGATTAAATAACATCGGGGAGAGGTCACAACCCTGTCTCACTCCCTTCCCAACCACTGCTTCCCTTTCATGCCCCTCGACTCTCGTAACTGCTGTCTGGTTTCTGCACAAATTGTAAATAGCCTTTCGCTCCCTGTATTTTACCCCTGTCACCTTTAGAATTTGAAAGAGAGTATTCCAGTCAACATTGTCAAAAGCTTTCTCTAAGTCTACAAATGCTAGAAACGTAGGTTTGCCTTTCCTTAATCTTTCTTCTAAGGTGAGCCGTAAGGTCAGTATTGCCTCACGTCTTCCAACATTTCTACGGAATCCAAACTGAGCTTCCCCGAGGTCCGCTTCTACCAGTTTTTCCATTCGTCTGTAAAGAATCTGCGTTAGCATTTAGCAGCCGTCACTTATTAAACTGATAGTTGGGTAATTTTCACATCTGTCAACACCTGCTTTCTTTGGGATTGAAATTATTATATTCTTCTTGAAGTCTGAGGGTATTTCGTCCGTCTCATACATCTTGCTCATCAGATGGTAGAGTTTTGTCAGGACTGGCTCTCCCAAGGCCGTCAGTAGTTCTAACGGAATGTTGTCTACTCCCGGGGCCTTGTTTCGACTCAGGCCTTTCAGTGCTCTGTCAAACTCTTCACGCAGTATCATATCTCCTATTTCATCTTCATCTACATTCTCTTCCATTTCCATAATATTGTCATCAAGTACATCGCCCTTGTATAGACCCTCTATATACTCCTTCCACCTTTCTGCTTTTCCTTCTTTGCTTAGAACTGGTTTTCCATCTGAGCTCTTGATATTCATACAAGTGGCTCTCTTTTCTCCAAAGGTCTCTGTAATTTTCCTGTAGGCAGTATCTATCTTATACCCTAGTGAGATAAGCCTCTACATCCTTACATTTGTCCTCTAGCCATCCGTTGTTAGCCATTTTGCACTTCCTGTCGATCTCATTTTTGAGACGTTTGTATTCCTTTTTGCCTGCTGTGTTACCTAAAACACATAAATTTTCATGTATTTGAGCGTTGTATATCCAAATATCGTTACACGCAATAGTTACGTACTGCGGAATCGCCAGGCATACCGAATTCGCATAAATGAAGTCATTTTATATGTAAAATATGGGCTAGGTTCACGTTTACTCACATATTAAGTTGAAAATAGAGTTCATTAGCATTTTTACAAATAAAAATAACCAGTATCGTCTTTCTGAAGCGCGTTTCAAAGCAACATCTGTATACTTAAAAGTTTAACATCGAAACACACAATAACACACTGAAATCGTTGCTCCATCTCCAATAGACTCCCTAGCGTGCTCTTGTCACAAATCTTTGGTGCCAAAGGTTTTTGGGAGTGGCAGATGACAAGGCGTTGCAATCCTTTGCACCATTTGCTACGGAAAGAAGGGGCATCGGTCCTTGGCAGCCTGAAAGTCAGGTGCTGTGCTTTTGTTCACTAGAAATTAACGAACAGCTATGCATTCATTTTCAAAATAAGCCTGTTCCACCAAGCTTGAAAACTATCTTCGTAGTACGGCCATTTTCTGTCACAATTTCTCTACACCTGTTCTAAATTCTTCGGCGAGGCTGTCTTTTTTCCTGTTGTTTTGTAGAGAAGCCAAAAAGATGCTCGAAGCGATCAACCCCACCTGAGCTGGCCGAGGAAGTGCTGAATCGCCCTATTCTCTAGTTAAATCTGCGCTCATGCTCCTGGCTTCATTTTCAAACAGCAATGTGCTGTGACTATGGTGTTCAATCAAATGACTAAGCGTTTTTTTCCATTCCTTCCATCGCCTCCGAGCGAGATTTGGACGCTAGTCGCACTTAAGTCAGTTGAACAGAGAGCAATTTATCAAATTGATTCTGCATTGTCACGAACTTCTTACAGTGGATTCACCGCGTCCCAAAGCACGCTGAATGTCAACATTACGCTCACTTTACTCGTAGCGATGCAAGATTTCTCTCTCTCTGTTTTCTTACGAATACGATCTTCGTAGACGCTGCTTTCCCCTCAAGAGGCACACTTTCTTTTCATTTACCCGACATTTTAAATACAGACCCTGTCAAGCGCAACTTCACAGCTCTGCTGATCTGAACTGGCGAGTCATCTCTCTAAAAACTTGACAGAAGATGCGCGTTGAGATGCGCCAATGCATTACTGCTTCCGCGTACTGTTAACAGATGGTAGTACTGCACATAAAACTACAATTGCTTGTATGAGGAAACGCGGTTAACTAATCCGTGTATAACTGATCTAGCTGTACATGTACATTTTCTGCTGTATGAGATTAGGTCTGTCTGTCTTCAATCAGAGGAACAGGCAGCTGAAGGACAGCGAGTAGAGAGAAATGGCGTGTTTCTGAACATCGAATGTACGAAAATGAGGATTTCAACAATTCAAGGATAAACAGTTCGTAAAAAAAGGTGTATAAAGGTGGAGCAAGAAATGCGATTCCGAGTGATTAAAGTTGTTGCGATTCTACAAGCGATTTATTAGTATAGTGGATATTGTGCGAGCTCTAAATGACGGAACAATGTGGACTGTTAATAAATTACGTTGAGGAATGATTAATTACTAAACAATACAAGGCAGTTTACTAAACACGTTGCGATCAAATATGACTGAAAATCGGCGACTCTTAAATCGAAAATATTAGTCCGACCTGCACCCTTCATTTACTTCTGCGAATTTATTTGCATTCATCAGAAAAGCTGTTTGACTCAAGCCAATTCGTCGCACAAGAACATCAATAATTATTTTATTGAATATTCGCAGTAAATAAAGAAAGACGCCATGTCGTAGCAACATCAGCAAAGGTACAGATTGTAGCACCACTAGCAGTGTTCATACGTCACGAGGTAGGAGATACTTCCTTGCATGTATCTCTGTTCATCGAAAAAAATCAACAGTATATGTGAATTAAAATTGAACTGAGTCATGTGTGCATTCAGAGTTTAGCAAGACATGGTATTTTCAATCAATAAACAGATCTTAAATTACGGAAATCATTTTAGAAGCATTCTCGCATGTGAAAATACTTGAATGGCTCTTATATTACCGCAGTGTTTACAACCCTCATCAGTATGAGAATTTACGTTGCGTTAATAAACAAAGTTAAAATCAGTGGAAGAATTTTGATCAGGAAGTAAATTAAGTAGAAATGACTCCATCTTGAAGGCAGACGTGGTTCGTTGATTTACGCACGATAATAATGATTGGTGGGTGTGGGTTAAATTACTCGCAGAAATACGACAATCAGACAGTTCTTACGTAGCTTTATTTACGCTAAGACGCGGTTTGGATGATTTATTGGCTCTAAGCACTATGGAACTTAACATCTGAGGTCATCAGTCCCCTAGAACTTAGAACTAGTTAAACCTAACTAATCTAAGGATATCACACACATCCATGCCGGAGGCAGGTTTCTAACCTACGACCGTAGCGGTCGCGCGGTTCCACAAGGAAGCGCCTAGAACCACTCGGCCACACCGGCCGGCGAAATTACAGTACTGACTCACTAAGAATGCCCGTTTAGATGAAAGAGAAAAAGTAAATGCTCTAATACTATCAGGTGAAATAAATGCATAAATAAATAAAGTAATACATTTATGTCTTCATCAATACAGAAAGTGTTACGCAGATAGATGCACTAAAAAATTTACTTTGTTAGAATGGACGACGATGTAAAACATATTCCTTACCGAGCGAGGTGGCGCAGTGGTTAGACACTGGACTTGCATTCGGGAGGACGACGGTTCAATCCCGCGTCCGACCATCTTTATTTTGGTTTTCCGTGATTTCCCTAAATCACTCCAGGCAAATGCCGGGATGTTTCCGCTGAAAGGGCACGGCCGACTTCCTTCCCTAATCCGATGACCTCGATGTCTGGCCTCCTTCCCCAAACAACCCAACAAATTATTCCTTTGCCAGTAGAAAAGCAGGTTAGTTGGACATGTACTGTGACGTCCCGAACTTCTTAATGTGGCGGAGGGAGGAACTGCAGACGGTTGTAAAGATTCGAAAGTGTAGCGCAGGTTATAGAAGATAATATCATCTCTAAGTGCCTTCTTCACAGGTAGGCACAGGGCAGAGAGAAATGACGGACACCCAAAAAACCGGTTGAGTGGCTGTCGAATACATGTATAAGAAAATGTTCCCATTAATTGCGATCCACCTTCACATCCTGTCGGCGGACAGAGGTCTCTTGACAGGTACGTAACATTCCGTGCCTGTAATGAGGACCCAGCGTTGCAGGCTGCCACTAATAACTTCAGTACTCCGGCGTCCGTTTATGAAAGCTGACGTGGAGCTGACCCCAAAAATAAAAAGAGAAATACCGGCGCGTGGCCCATTGTTTCAGACCCGAGGGCGAGCGCTGCGCTCGTTTCGAAACGGTGCGACCGGCCGGCGCGTTTCTTTGATTTATGGGCCAATAGAAACGCGACCCGATAGCGCATTAATGTGCTCTGCATTACGTTAATGGCGGGCGCGCTGGGGCGTTCTGCTGGCTGCTGCGTGATTTTTATGCCGAGTCCGTGACGGCGGCGCGACCATTCAAGCCGAAGTCGCGCGGACTGCGGTGAATGGTGTCCCGCCATATCGTCGCGCAGAGCGTGGAGACTGCTGCGTTATAGTCGTTCACGACTGCCTGCGCCGACGATAAACAGGCGGGGCGGCCGCTGTTCTGTCAGTGAGACGTGTAGAGCGGCCGGTGCTAATGAGCGGGCTGTGTGCAACTGCCTGAATAATGGCCCGTTCGGTCGCAATATGGTTCCCGGTGTGTTGTCGTCCAGTCGGCGTTAAATCAGTGGTGGTTCATTTCAGTCAAGTAGCAATATGTTGTCGGTTGCAAGCGTAGCACGTTGTCAGCTTGTGAAACTACAACACTGCGAGGGAGTAGTCGTTTGTGACGTGTCATGTAGCAGTTTGAAATCCTCCGCAAAATAGGTGTACGATTTGTAGAAAGACGGCCATTACCCGTTACTCATCAGACCAAGAAAGAAGTAAGGCAGGGACGTAAACTTTCTATCCTACTCTTCAACCTGTACAGCAGGCCGGGGTGGCCCAGCGGTTCTAGGCGCTACAGTCTGGAACCGCGCGACCGCTACGGTCGCACGTTCGAATCCTGCCTCGGGCATGGATGTGTGTGATGTCCTTAGGTTAGTCAGGTTTAAGCAGTTCAACGTTCTAGCGGACTGATGACCTCAGCAGTTAAGTCCCATAGAGCTCAGAGCCATTTCAACCAATACACTATGGATTGATAAGAAGCCAAAGGAAGACGACAGTAATTAGGATCAGCAGTAATGGGATTACAGACAAAATTACAATCAAAATTGGTGGCCATGTAGAGGATAAAATGAAATAACTCTTAAATTTACACATGTTATATGGAAATACTTGAGGTCTGCGACCGTATTGTAAATTTATTGAATAATGTCTACTGCTGCAGTCATTTTTACAAATATATAATTTGAACGACGCGTTTCGAGAGCATGCTACCATCATCAGGTGCGTTACAGTTACATGTTCATTACATTAATCTGAATTGTGATGGGGCTCGTATTCTGGGTATGCTAGTGAAGTTATGAACCTCATCACACTTTAATGTAATGTAAATGTAACTGTAACGCTCCAGAGATTCGACAGGCAGTAGACCGCTCCATTCGCACCATGAACAGTACAGGCTCTGCTAACCGTATACTACGCCTTCCACATCGCTGGCAACGGGTTGTACACAACCCCGTCGGGTAGACCGTTCGCCTGGTGCAGGTCTTTCGATTTGACGCCACTTCGCCGACCTGCGCGTCGATGGGGATGAAATGATGATGATTAGGACAACACAACACCCAGTCCCTGAGCGGAGAAAATCTCCGACCCAGCCGAGAATCGAACCCGGGACCTTAGGATTGACATTCCGTCACGCTGACCACTCAGCTACCGGGGCCGGACTTTGAAGGATAGTAGCTCTTTTGTATCGCTTGTGAATGAGTAGATGCCACTATTTAAGTTCCAACCCTCGTATAAGGGTTCATGTAACCTACTGAACCTACATAGTTACCCTCGTATCTGTTATTTAAAAGTAACCACTATTTATAGCAAAACCGAAACTGACGATGCATAATTATAGTTTACTGGAAATTTGTTCACTTATAATGTGAAAGAGAGGAACGTAGTAAAAAAGAAAATATACAGATTTTTCGGTTAGTGCTAGAAAATACAATTTCCTCAACAAAAAACAAAAATAAAAAAGACAAAACTGTATCAAACACCGCTTCAGTACTTCGTCGAACATGTTTCTGTTATTCAAGAACAACTTTCGCAAAAAAAATGGTTCAAATGGCTCTGAGCACTATGAGACTCAACATCTGTGGTCATCAGTCCCCTAGAACTTAGAACTACTTAAACCTAACTAACCTAAGGACATCACACACATCCATGCCCGAGGCAGGATTCGAACCTGCGACCGTAGCAGTCGCGCGGTTCCGGACAACTTTCGCACTTACCAGTAACAACACAAAGCTCTTGCCTTTGGATCGTGATGAAGGACGTTCTATTGAGTACAAAATAACAATAATTATATAGATTTTATTTATATTTTTTTGCATGAAACTGTAGTTGCATCAGAAGTAACTGCTTTGGTTGCATAAAAGCGCAGAAGTTACGCGAGCAACTAATTTTTATTTTTTATAAAATGCAACATGGGTAAATTTGGAGAGGATATGGAGGCCAACAGGAACGGGAAACAACTCTTGGATTTCTGCGCCAGTGTGGGCTTAGTAATCACATACTCCTTTTTTAAACATAAGAACATTCACCGGTATACTTGGGAAGGCAGGGGAACCAGATCTGTCATTGACTATATAATAACAGATCAGGAATTCAGGAAGGCTGTGAGGGACACACGTGTATTCAGGGGATTCTTTGATGACACTGATCATTATTTAATCTGCAGTGAAATTGGGATTGTGAGGCCGAAAGTGCAGGAGGTCAGGTCCATATGTAGGAGGATAAGAGTGGAGAAACTTCAGGATAAGGAAATCAGGCACAAGTACATAACAGCGATCTCAGAAAGGTACCAGTTAGTTGAATGTAGTCAATTACAGTCACTGGAAAAGGAATGGACAAAGTACAGGGACACAGTATTAGAAGTGGCTAAAGAATGTCTTGGAACAGTAGTGTGTAAAAGTAGGATGAAGCAAACAGCTTGGTGGAATGATACAGTCAAGGCAGCCTGTAAAAGGAAAAAAAAGGCGTATCAAAAATGGCTACATACCAAAACCCAGGTAGACAGAGAAAGTTATGTTGAAGAAAGAAACAAAGCCAAACAGATAATTGCAGCATCCAAGAAGAAATCGTGGGAAGACTTTGGAAACAGGTTGGAGACTATGGGTCAAGCTGCTGGAAAACCATTCTGGAGTGTGATTAGCAGTCTTCGCAAGGGAGGTAAGAAGGAAATGACAAGTATTTTGGACAGGTCAGGAAAACTGCTGGTGAATCCTGTGGATGCCTTGGGCAGATGGAGGGAATATTTTGAAGACTTGCTCAATGTAGATGAAAATACGATCAGTAATGTTTCAGATTTCGAGGTAGAATGGGATAGGAATGATGATGGAAATAGGATCACATTTGAGGAAGTGGAAAAAATGGTCAATAGATTGCAGTGCAATAAAGCGGCTGCGGTGGATGAAATTAAGTCGGAACTCATCAAATACAGTGGAATGTCAGGTCTTAAACGGCTACACAGGATAATTGAAATGGCCTGGGAGTTGGGACAGGTTCCATCAGACTGGACAAAAGCAGTAATCACACCAATCTTTAAACATGGAAACAGAAAAGATTGTAACAACTACAGAGGTATCTCTTTAATCAGCGTTGTGGGTAAAATCTTCTCAGGTATTGTTGAAAGCAAAGTGCGAGTATTAGTTGAGGACCAATTGGATGAAAATCAGTGCGGGTTTAGGCCTCTTAGAGGTTGTCAGGACCAGATCTTTAGCTTACGGCAAATAATGGAGAAGTGTTATGAGTGGAACAGGGAATTGTATCTATGCTTTATAGATCTAGAAAAGGCATATGACCGGGTTCCTAGGAGGAAGTTATTGTCTGTTCTACAAGATTATGGAATAGGAGGCAAACTTTTGCAAGCAATTAAAGGTCTTTACATGGATAGTCAGGCAGCAGTTAGAGTTGACGGTAAATTGAGTTCATGGTTCAGAGTAGTTTCAGGGGTAAGACAAGGCTGCAACCTGTCTCCACTGTTGTTCATATTATTTATGGATCATATGTTGAAAACAATAGACTGGCTGGGTGAGATTAAGATGTGTGAACACAAAATAAGCAGTCTTGCATATGCGGATGACTTAGTTGTGATGGCAGATTCGATTGAAAATTTGCAAAGTAATATTTCAGAGCTAGATCAGAAATGTAAGGACTATGGTATGAAGATTAGCATCTCCAAAACGAAAGTAATGTCAGTGAGGGAAGAAATATAAACGGATTGAGTGCCAAATAGGAGGAACAAAGTTAGAACAGGTGGACGGTTTCAAGTACTTAGGATGCATATTCTCACAGGATGGCAACATAGTGAAAGAACTGGAAGCGAGGTGTAGCAAAGCTAATGCAGTGAGCGCTCAGCTACGATCTACTCTCTTCTGCAAGAAGGAAGTCAGTACCAATACTAAGTTATCTGTGCACCGTTCAATCTTTCGACCAACTTTGTTGTATGGGAGCGAAAGCTGGGTGGATTCAGGTTACCTTATCAACAAGGTTGAGGTTACGGATATGAAAGTAGCTAGGATGATTGCAGGTACTAGTAGATGGGAACAATGGCAGGAGGGTGTCCACAATGAGGAAATCAAAGAAAAACTGGGAATGAACTCTATAGATGTAGCAGTCAGGGCGAACAGGCTTAGATGGTGGGGTCATGTTACACGCATGGGAGAAGCAAGGTTACCCAAGAGACTCATGGATTCAGCAGTAGAGGGTAGGAGGAGTCGGGGCAGACCGAGGAGAAGGTACCTGGATTCGGTTAAGAATGATTTTGAAGTAATAGGTTTAACATCAGAAGAGGCACCAATGTTAGCACTGAATAGGGGATCATGGAGGAACTGTATAAGGGGGGCTATGCTCCAGACTGAACGCTGAAAGGCATAATCAGTCTTAAATGATGATGATGATGATGATGATGATAATGATGATATAAAATGCAATGTGTATTCCTTAAGGATATAAAAGACGCAATGAACTAACAATGGATTATGTGCGGCTCTAATTATGTGCAAAACGAACAACCAAACAAATAAATAAAATAAAATAAAATAAAAAACAGAGAGAAGCCGTCAGCTCCCTGTTTCTCTCTTACTCATCCATTTACGTTTCTTTATCTACCAATACTATCAGTAATGGTACTGTTTACTACGCCATTTATGTAGTGTACCAAAACTATCGAACCGTAGATTTGGTAGAGCGCAACTCTAGTGATGACGTACACTGACGTGCCAGAAGTTTAGGACCGCCTATCCTAATAGCCGGCATGTGCAACTTGGGTACGGATAACAGCGGCGACGCATCGTGGAATGGAAGCAATGAGGTCTTGCTAAGTCGATGGAGGGAGTTGGCACAACGTCTGCTCACAAGAGTCACCTAATTCCCGTAAATTCCGGTAAAGGAGGGAGGGAGGGGGGGGGGAGATGAGACGAGCTCTGGCGCCATGTTTAATCACATCCCAGATGTGTTCGGTCGGGTTCAGATCTGGTTAGTTTGTGGGCCAGAACATCAATTGAATATCGCTACTGTGTTCTTCAGACCGTTCCATCAAACTCCTGGTCTTGGGATATAACCCATTATCACTGTTGCAAAAAGGCCACTGCCGTCAGGAAAATATGATCGTCATAAAGCAGTGTACGTGGTCTGCAACCACTGAACGATGGTCCTTGGCCGTCATGCCGCCTTGCACGAGATCCACTGTACCCATGGATGCCCACTTGAATGTTCCCTGGAGCACCGTGGAGCCGCCCCTCCAGCTTGTCTCCGTCCCGCCGTACATGTGTCAAGGAGCTGTTCCCCTGAAAGACGACGCAATCCCTCCCTCCCATCAGCATGATGAAGGAGGTCTTGGGATTCATCAGACCGTACCACGCGATGCCACTGCACCAACGTCGAGTGCCGACGGTCAAGTGCCCATTTCAGTCGTAGTTAATTATTCAACATGACAGTCACAATCGCATTATGGTGTAAATTGCCCTGAAGATGACCCCATCGCGGGTTGAAAGCGCTTGGCGGCAAAATACGAGGTGCATTCAAGTTCTAAGGTCTCCGATTTTTTTTCTCCGGACTGGAAAGAGAGAGAAACATGCGCATTGTTTTAAAATGAGGCCGCGTTCATTGTCAGTACGTCCCAGAGATGGCAGCACCGTCCGGCAGATGGAATTTTACAGCCAGTGGCGAGAATGAGAACTGTTTCAAATACTTAAAATGGCGACGTTTTCCTTACTTGAGCAGCGTGCAATCATTCGTAGTCTGAATTTGCGTGGTGTGAAACCAATTGAAATTCATTGACAGTAGAAGGAGACATGTGGTGATGGAGTTATGGATGTGTCGAAAGTGCGTTCGTGGGTGCGACAGTTTAATGAAGGCAGAACATCGTGTGACAACAAACCGAAACAACCTCGGGCTCGCACAAGACGGTCTGACGACACGATCGAGAAAGTGGAGAGAATTGTTTTGGGGGATCGCCGAATGACTGTTGAACAGATCGCCTCCAGAGTTGGCATTTCTGTGGGTTGTGTGCACACAATCCTGCATGACGACCTGAAAATGCGAAAAGTGTCATCCAGGTGGGTGCCACGAATGCTGACGGACGACCACACGGCTGCCCGTGTGGCAGGTTGCCGAGCAATGTTGACGCGCAACGACAGCACGAATGGGACTTTCTTTTCGTCGGTTGTGACAATGGATGAGACGTGGATGCCATTTTTCAATCCAGAAACAAAGCGTCAGTCAGGTCAATGGAAGCACACAGATTCACCGCCACCAAAAAAGTTTCGGGTAACCGCCAGTGCTGAAAAATTGATGGTGTCCATGTTCTGGGACAGCGAGGGCGTAATACTTACCGTTCCAAAGAGCACTACGGTAACAGGTGCATCCTACAAAAATGTTCTGAAGAACAAATTCCTTCCTGCACTGCAACAAAATCGTCCGGGAAGGGCTGCGCGTGTGCTGTTTCACCAAGACAACGCATCTGCACATCGAGCTAACGTTACGCAACAGTTTCTTCGTGATAACAACTTTGAAGTGATTCCTCGTGCTCCCTACCCACCTGACCTGGCTCCTAGTGACTTTTGGCTTTTTCTAACAATGAAAGCACTCTCCATGGCCGCACATTCACCAGCCGTGCTGCTATTGCCTCAGAGATTTTCCAGTGGTCAAAACAGACTCCGAAAGAAGCCTTCGCCGCTGCAGTGGATTCATGGCGTCAGCGTTGTGAAAAATGTGTACGTCTGCAGGGCGATTACGTCGAGAAGTAACGCCAGTTTCATCGATTTCGGGTGAGTAGTTAATTAGAAAAAAAATCGGAGGCCTTAGAACTTGAATGCACCTCGTAAATAATGCGATTGTGACAGTCACTTTGAATAATTGATAATACGTAAAGTAATGGCTGTTTATCACTATACAACTACGTTGTCTAAAAATTCAGTCGTAGTTGCCGATGTCGAGGTATTAACGTTGGCACATGCATGGGTCGTCGGCTGCGGAGGCCCTTCGTTAGGTGCGTTCGGTGCACTGTGTATCAGACGACGTTATATTGTGGCCAGGATTAAAGTCTGATTTTAGTTCCGCCACAGTTCACATACTGTCCTGTTTTACCAGTCTGCCCAGCCTTCGCGTCCGACATCCGTAAGTAGGGGTGGCCGCGTAACACCACAGTGTCTGGACATGGCTTCACTTTCGTCTCTCCACGTGTTGAAGACACTCACAAAAGCACTCCTCGAACACCCGACAAATCGTTCAGTTTCAGACTGCCCTCGGTCACACACTGCCCTCGGTCACACTCAGATAGATCGAGGTCATTCGGAATTCTACACACGGACAGCAGGCTTACTGGTACTACACTACTGGCCATTAAAATTGCTACACCAAGAAAAAATGCAGATGATAAACGGGTATTCATTGGACAAATATATTATACTAGAAGTGACATGTGATTACATTTTCACGCAATTTGGGTGCACAGATCCTGAGAAATCAGTACCCAGAACAACCACCTCTGGCCGTAATAACGGCCGTGATATGCCTGTGCATTGAGTCGAACAGAGCTTGAATGGCGTGTACAGGTACAGCTGCCCATGCAGCTTCAACAAGATACCACAGTTCATCAAGAGTTGTGACTGGTGTATTGTGACGAGACAGTTGCTCGGCCACCGTTGACCACACGTTTTCAATTAGTGAGAGATCTGGAGAATGTGTTGGCCAGTGCAGGAGTCGAACATTTTCTGTATCCAGAAAGGCCCGTACAGACCTGCAAAATGCTGACGTGCATTATCCTGCTGATATGTAGGGTTTCGCAGAAATCGAATGAAGGGTAGAGCGACGGGTGGTAACATATCTGAAACGTAACGTCCACTGTTCAAAGTACCGTCAATGCGAACAAGAGGTGACCGAGACGTGTAACCAATGGCACCGCATACCATCACGCCGGGTGATACGCCAGTATGGCGATGACGAATACACGCTTCCAATGCGCGTTCCCCGCAATGTCGCCAAACACGGATGCGACCATCATGATGCTGTAAACAGAACCTGGATTCATCCGAAAAAATGACGTTTTACCATTCGTGCACCCAGGTTCGTCGTTGAGTACACCATCGCAGGCGCTCCTGTCTGTGATGCAAAGTCAAGGGTAACCGCAGCCATGGTCTCCGAGGTTGCTGCAAACCTCGTCTAACAGTTGGTGCAGATGGTTGTTGTCTTGCAAACGTCCCAATGTTGACTCGGGAATCGAGACGCGGCTGCACGATCCGTTACAGCCATGCGGATAAGATGCCTGTCATCTCGACTGCTAGTGATACGAGGACGTTGGGATCCAGCACGGCGTTCCGTATTACCCTCCTGAACCCACCGATTCCATATTCTGGTAACAGTCATTGGATCTCGACCAACGCAAGCAGCAATGTCGCGATACGATAAATCGCAATCGCGATAGGCTACAATCCGACCTTTATCAAAATCGGAAACGTGACGGTACGCATTTCTTCTCCTTACACGAGGCATCACAACAACGTTTCACCAGGCAACGCCGGTCAACTGGTGTTTGTGTATGAGAAATCGGTTGGAGACTTTCCTCATGTCAGCACGTTGTAGGTGTCGCCACCGGCGCCAACCTTGTGTGAATGCTCTGAAAATCATATCACAGCATCTTCTTCCTGTCGGTTACGTTTCGCGTCTGTAGCATGTCATCTTCGTGGTGTAGTAATTTTAAGGGCCAGTAGTCTACATGCACCTGGCGCGTGTCTCATCGGCAGTCATTCCTCGCCAGGTGACACTGCTTTCGCCTGGACGCGGTTATATCTACATCTACATACATACTCCGCAATCCACCATACGGTGTGTGGCGGAGGGTACCTCGTACCACAACTAGCATCTTCTCTCCCTGTTCCACTCCCAAACAGAACGAGGGAAAAATGACTGCCTATATGCCTCTGTACGAGCCCTAATCTCTCTTATCTTATTTTTGTGGTCTTTGCGCGAAATGTAAGTTGGCGGCAGTCAGCCTCAAATGCTGGTTCTCTAAATTTCCTCAGTAGCGATTCACGAAAAGAGCGTCTCCTTTCCTCTAGAGACTCCCACCCGAGTTCCTGAAACATTTCCGTACACTCGCGTGATGATCAAACCTACCAGTAACAAATCTAGCAGCCCGCCTCTGAATTGCTTCTATGTCCTCCCTCAATCCGACCTGATAGGAATCCCAAACGCTGGAGCAGTACTCAAGAATAGGTCGTATTAGTGTTTTATAAGCGGTCTCCTTTACAGATGAACCACTTCTTTCCAAAATTCTACCAATGAACCGAAGACGACTATCCGCCTTCCCCACAACTGCCATTACATGCGTGTACCACTTCATATCGCTCTGCAATGTTACGCCCAAATATTTAATCGACGTGACTGTGTCAAGCGCTACACTATTAATGGAGTAGTACGGGATTCTTTTTCCTATTCATCTGCATTAATTTATGTTTATCTATATTTAGAGTTAGCTGCCATTCTTTACACCAATCACAAATTCTGTCCAAGTGATCTTGTATCCTCCTACAGTCACTCAACGACGACACCTTCCCGTACACCACAGCATCATCAGCAAACAGCCGCACATTGCTATCCATCCTATCCAAAAGATCATTTATGTAGTTAAAAAACAACAGCGGACGTACCACACTTCCCTGGGGCAGCAGATGATACCCTCACCTCCGATGAACACTCACCATCGAGGACAACGTACTGGGTTCTATTACTTAAAATACACTCCTGGAAATGGAAAAAAGAACACATTGACACCGGTGTGTCAGACCCACCATACTTGCTCCGGACACTGCGAGAGGGCTGTACAAGCAATGATCACACGCACGGCACAGCGGACACACCAGGAACCGCGGTGTTGGCCGTCGAATGGCGCTAGCTGCGCAGCATTTGTGCACCGCCGCCGTCAGTGTCAGCCAGTTTGCCGTGGCATACGGAGCTCCATCGCAGTCTTTAACACTGGTAGCATGCCGCGACAGCGTGGACGTGAACCGTATGTGCAGTTGACCGACTTTGAGCGAGGGCGTATAGTGGGCATGCGGGAGGCCGGGTGGACGTATCGCCGAATTGCTCAACACGTGGGGCGTGACGTCTCCACAGTACATCGATGTTGTCGCCAGTGGTCGGCGGAAGGTGCACATGCCCGTCGATCTGGGACCGGACCGCAGCGACGCACAGATGCACGCCAAGACCGTAGGATCCTACGCAGTGCCGTAGGGGACCGCACCGCCACTTCCCAGCAAATTAGGGACACTATTGCTCCTGGGGTATCGGCGAGGACCATTCGCAACCGTCTCCATGAAGCTGGGCTACGGTCCCGCACACAGTTAGGCCGTCTTCCGCTCACGCCCCAACATCGTGCAGCCCGCCTCCAGTGGTGTCGCGACAGGCGTGAGTGGAGGGACGAATGGAGACGTGTCGTCTTCAGCGATGAGAGTCGCTTCTGCCTCGGTGCCAATGATGGTCGTATGCGTGTTTGGCGCCGTGCAGGTGAGCGCCACAATCAGGACTGCATACGACCGAGGCACACGGGGCCAACACCCGGCATCATGGTGTGGGGAGCGATCTCCTACACTGGCCGTACACCACTGGTGATCGTCGAGGGGACACTGAATAGTGCACGGTACATCCAAACCGTCATCGAACCCATCGTTCTACCATTCCTAGACCGGCAAGGGAACTTGCTGTTCCAACAGGACAATGCACGTCCGCATGTATCCCGTGCCACCCAACGTGCTCTAGAAGGTGTAAGTCAACTACCCTGGCCAGCAAGATCTCCGGCTCTGTCCCCCATTGAGCATGTTTGGGACTGGATGAAGCGTCGTCTCACGCGGTCTGCACGTCCAGCACGAACGCTGGTCCAACTGAGGCGCCAGGTGGAAATGGCATGGCAAGCCGTTCCACAGGACTACATCCAGCGTCTCTACGACCGTCTCCATGGGAGAATAGCAGCCTGCATTGCTGCAAAAGGTGGATATACACTGTACTAGTGCCGACATTGTGCATGCTCTGTTGCCTGTGTCTATGTGCCTGTGGTTCTGTCAGTGTGATCATGTGATGTATCTGACCCCAGGAATGTGTCAATAAAGTTTCCCCTTCCTGGGACAATGATGTCACGGTGTTCTTATTTCAATTTCCAGGAGTGTAGTAGGTGCGTGGTCGTAACGCTCTTGGTGATGAGCCTGCTTTTTTATTTGTATTGCAATTTTCGCAAGGAACAGAGTACGTGTCTTCCTAATTGGGCGTACCGAAACTGCGCTGCGTGCTGTTTTCTGCCTTCGACGACGCCCGTTAAGACGTGTCGCGCGGTCCAGACTGAGGGACGCGGCGCAGGCTGGGCCCGGCCTCCACCGTCGCTCGCACCTGCTGGCGGGCGCGCGCCCTTGGCTCTCTCATTAGCATGCAATTACGGCGGCCGCATCTCAATGCACCGCGCCGCGCCGCGCCGGGCCGTCCCTGCCGCAAGTTGCAAGCCAAGCGGCGCGCGCCGCCGGCTGGGGCAGCCTCGTCCCGGCGCTTCCGATTCAGGCCACGCGTCTCATTCATCCCGGCCTCACACCGCTCGTTGTTTGGCAGCGGAGATTCCTTTACACCGTGCTGCGCCGGACTCCGGCAGCGCCTCAACATTCGTGTCACGGATCGGCGCGCCGCAGCCCGTGTTAATTTGCTAGCCGCCTTCGCTTCATTCGGCCCCCAGCGTAATTATTCTGCAAACGTCATCTTTGCCCAGTAACTGGAACCTTTCCTCTATGCCTACATCGGAGGAATACGCAGCTGTGCTGACAAACGCGTAGGTTGCTTGCCGTATTGCGGAGCGCGGTTTTGACTGATTGTAATGCACTGAGGTGACTAAAGTCATGGGACAGCGATATGCGCATATACAGAAGGCGGTATTATCGCCTACATAAGGTATAAAAGGGCAGTGCATCGACGCTGTTGTAATGTGTACTCAGGTGATTCATTGGAAAAGGTTTCCTACGTGATTATGGTCCCAGACGGGAGGACGACGGTTCAGTCCCGCGTCCGGCCATCCTGATTTAGGTTTTCAGTGATTTCCCTAAATCGCTCCAGGCAAATGCCGGGATGCTTCCTTTGAAAGGGCACGGCCGACTTCCTTCCCCGTCCTTCCCTAATCCGATGAGACCGATGACCTCGCTGCCTCGTCTCCGTCCCCAAAACAACCCCAACAACGGGAACTAACAGACTCTGAAGACGGAATGTTAGTTGGAGCTAGACGTATGGGACATTCCAGTAGGCGCTTCAGTCTGGAACTGCGCGACCGCTACGTTCGCAGGTTCGAATCCTACCTCGGGCATGGATGTGTGTGGTGTCCTTAGGTTACTTAGGTTTAACTCGTTCGAAATTCTAAGGGACTGATGACCTCAGATGTTAAGTCCCATAGTGCTCAGAGCCATTTGAATCATTTGAACATTCCAGTTCGGAAATCCTCTAGGGAATTCAGTATTCCGAGATTCACAGTGTCAACAGTGTGCAAAGAATACCGCAGTTCGGGCTTGACATCTACCACATTCAACGCCGTGGCCAACTGCCTTTTGTTAACGACGGAGAGCAGCGGCGTTTCCGTAGAGTTGTCAGTGGTAACAGACAAGCAACGCTGCGTGAAAAAAAACAGCAGAAATAAATGTGGGACGTATGACGAACCTATCCGTTAGGGCAGTGGCAAGAAATTTGGCGTTAATGGGCTATGGCAGCAGACGACAGATTCGAGTGCTTTAGCTATCAGCACGACATCGCCTTCGGCGCCTCTCCTGGGCTCGTGACCATATCGGTTGTACCCTGGACGACTGTACAAACGTGGATTTTACAAATGAGTGCCGATTTCAGTGGGTAAAAATGGTAAAGTTACAGTGTGGCGCAAACTGTACGAAGCCATGGACCCAAGTTGCCAACAAGCCACTGTGCGAGCTGGTGGTGGTTCCGTAATGGTATGGGCTGTCTTTACGTGGAATGCACTGGGCCCTCTGGATGTTAGGCTACTCGGAGACCATTTGCGGCCATTCATGGACTTCATGTTCCGAAACAACCTTGTAGTTTTTATGAATCACAATGCACCACGTCCGAAAGAACAGACACCACGCATTAATGTAACTGATTCGTCTCGACTGACAATGGCCGGCCGAAGTGGCCGTGCGGTTCTAGCCGCTGCAGTCTGGAGCCGAGCGGCCGCTACGGTCGCAGGTCCGAATCCTGCCTCGGGCATGCATATGTGTGATGTCCTTAGGTTAGTTAGGTTTAAGTCGTTCTAAGTTCTAGGGGACTGATGACCTCAGAAGTTAAGTCGCATAGTGCTCAGAGCCATTTGAACCATTTTTCGACTGACAATGAATTGCGGATGCACAATTATGTCCGACCTGTTGCGGAAAGTAGCGAGCTTAGAGGACATGGACGGGAACTGGAAATAGGTGGCTGTAAGTAGAAATGTCCGTCGGCCGAGATAGTCCGCGCAACTGTAATAAACAATGCGTCCGGGAGGGGCACAGTTACTAACGCAACTGTAAGCGGGAGATCCCTGGTTCAAATCCCGGTCCGGGACATATTTTCTCTCCTCGACGCTGAATCCCAATGAAGTCTCGATGCAGTTGACATCAACAGCCCCTTCCTTTTCCTCCTCCCCCTTTCGGTCTTCAATGTACATTGTACGATCTTTTTCCATACTACAAAAATTTAGTTCGTGAATCACAAAGGATCACTCACTCACGAGTCCGCCCGCCCGGTAGCTGAGTGGTCAGCCCCGACAGACAGTCAATCCTAAGGGCCCGGCTTCGATTCCCGGCTGGGTCGGAGATTTTCTCGGCTCAGGGACTGGGTGTTGTGTTGTCCTAATCATCATCATTTCATCCCCATCTTCGCGCAAGTCGCCGAAGTGGCGTCAAATCGAAAGACTTGCAGCCAGAGAACGGTCTACCCGACGGGAGGCCCTAGTCACACGCCGTTACATTACTCACTCACGATTCCCGACGTCAGTAGTACCGAAGGAAAACTACCTCAGAGGGCACAAGCCTCCTACATCTTACGAAGGCTACCGTCCAGTTCCTCGATTCCGCCAGCTACGAACGACTCCACAAAAGTGTTTAACGTTTAGCCCTTTCATCCAGTCAGCTTCAATGACAAATTCAACCATTTGCATTAGCTGCTTCTTGCTCCAGCTAATAGTTCTTCGTGTCAGGGCGTTCAGAAGTTTTTCTTTCCCAGAAGGGCGATGGAAAAAAACCATTCATTATGGGGAATCGGAAGTTCTTAAGATCCCCGTTTAGAATGGTTAAAGAAGGACTTGCCCACTGTCTCCAGGCTCAACGTAATGCGTACCGGAAACGGGCTCTGGCGTTCACAATAGCGAACACAACGAGCTGAGGCGCGGTCAGGAAATGATACGCTACACACCGGTTAACAGTGACGCAACTACACCGCGTAGCGGGCTCGCGTATGTCGCAAAGACAGCGAGGAGGCGTCGGGGCAAGGACGTGCTTTCGTCACTGCGCGGAGCCGCCTAGGGGAGATGACGATAATTACATTGTTTCGGCAATCGAAACTGCAATTGCACACCACAGGATCTTGCATTTACAGCTTATGCTGTTGTTATACTCCCGCACCGTCCCATGGGAGCATCCAGCAAAACACTGCCGGTTCTTATCTTAGCCGTCAGCACACGGACCGTGCATCCGAACGTTGAGCGTTGAGCGTGCCGAGTTTCTGACGTCATAGGGTGGATCAGCACGTTCGGGAGTCTTTCCGAACGTGCAGAGCAATATCTGGCATGTCAGATATTCTGAGCGTGCGTCTGAGCGTTGACCAATGAGATGGCAGAACGCTACCTACGTCACACGCACGCCGTCTCCCTTCAGTACAGAGTTGTGAGCCGCCATATTGGCAGTCATTTCAAGCCTATATGCATATATGCCGTTTCTGAGCACCAGCAAATTGACAGTCACTGGGAAACCCGTTGTTAACTGTGTGATTCGTTCCAATAAAATAATGAGAAACATATTCGTGGCAAAAGAATTACTGTAACTTGCCTATTATGAGAGTAAGATGTTTGAAGGCAGCGACACACTGAAGATACACCCAAATGCATTGTTCTTGGTAAAATTTGTTATAATTAAATTTCAATTAGTAACACATCTACGATTAAGGTTTTCAGCACTCGGCATAACATAATATGATTAGATACAAGAGGTGTGTTGTTGGTTTAACGTGTTGGGTAGTGTCAATGTCGAGTGATGAATTGTTTATTGGGGCGGTGGTTCGCGTCTTGACACTTCCAAATTCTTTCTTCCTAACATTTGCGTTTTTATTAGGTTCTGATACCTCATTATTAGTTTAATATAAGTATATACTATAATATTTGATGTTACGTAAATATAAGTTCGCCTTTTTTTGAGGGGTGACTTTGTTCGATTGGCTTAATCTACAGGACAGCTTGCGCTACTTGTATAAAGATATTTTGCTCCTTTTTCTTTTACGCTTCGTAATTCACATGTTGCAAAGATCCTGGGTAAGAACAGTGATCAAGTAAGACTGACCTTGGGGCTTTACTAAAATGTCGGAATGGTAAAATAATGTTTATCGTATGCGGAGAAGTATTCCAAATTTGTACCTCACTGTTTGTAATTGATCTTTTGTAAGCCTGTGTCCTATTGATTGGACATAGTACTTCCCTTTTCGTGGACGATGGAGGAAACGTGCGTTTTAATAGAGCTAACGTGGGAATTTTACGCGCACCTGTTGAGTAAACAGTGTGATTTACGAACTAGAAACATCCCTCAACTGCCGCTGGAGTGCGATGCGATCGCGTGTACCACGTTGGGGCCCACGTACCGTATGCACAAGTCGCATCGTTCCTGAGCGTTCAGCAGCACGTTGAACTTGGCACGCTCAACGTTAACGTTCGACAGTACGCTCCGTGTGTCGACGGCTTAGTCTGTGATATACCCCAACTAGATTTTTTCCCTTTCCCGACATCGGTTTTTTCTGATATCCAGTTTATTTCTGAAGCAACGAACTGATAGCAACTTTCGATTTAAACAGAATCAAATCCCGAAATGACAGGACAACGATTACAAACTGAACATTTACAAAATTTTTAATACGGCTATCTGTATTGTTATTTACTGATGTAAAGCACTACAGAGCAGCAACCATTTAAGCCGTACTCCATTCCCGAATGGAACAACAACGAGTTGAGAGAGTTGCAAAAGACTGCAGCCATACCGTGGCGATCCTGAGTCCCAGGCGGCACCGCCAACGCTGCGATCTCCCCGCACTTCGTAAACTACGTTTCTGCATTTTTTTTTCCTGCGAAACTTGCAAAATTTTGTAAGTAGGAGGGTAAGTCAATTATTATCCGCAATTTAGTTATATTTTTGTTTATTTTGGTAGTACTGCCGTTTTACGTTGATACGCATGCTTTGTTTATTTGATGTTATATCTTTGCAATTTTCAAGCCACTAGGTTAGTTTCGTTATCGCTGGCGTGCTGTTAATCATGTCTGCTCCGCTGTCTATTTGCACCAAAGAAGAGCAACGTTCAGTGATCCGTTTTTTGTGGTCGGAAGGCGTATGAGGGGCCGAAATGCATCAAAGACTTTCGGTACCGTATAGAAACGGAGTGTCTGCGAATGGGTTGAAAAATTTCGAAATGGTCACACAAGTGTTACGCACGATGAAGGAGCCGGACGACCGTTTACCACCAAAAATGAAGAAACCATTGAGCGTTCAAGTGAAATGATTCTCTTGGACAGACGATTAACTATTGACGAAGTGGCACATCGTCTGCAAATTAGTCACGGTTCTGCCTGCGAAATCATCCACAACAGACTTGGGTTTCATAAAATTTGTACAAGATGGGTCCTGAAACAACTCAACTCACACAAACAAACGCGCTTGGACATCTGCAAAAAACATTTGGATCGCTATGGTAACGAAGTGGAGAACTTCTTAGACAGGATCATTACTGGTGACGAAACAGGGATACGAGCCGGAGAGTAAACGGCAGAGTATGGAATGGAAACATCCAAATTCGATGTGCAAGGAAAAGTTCAAGACTCAACCGTCCGCAGGAAAACTGATGCTTACGGCTTCTTGGGAAGCGTAAGTTCCAGTACTGGAACATTATGGGGAAAGGGGCACAACAATAAACAGTGTACGTTACAGTGAGATGCTTACTGCCAGGCTAAAGCCTCCAATACGAAGCAAACGCCGAGGATTGCTGTCAAAAGGTGTTGTGTTGTTGCACGACAATGCCCGTCGGTATACTGCTGCCCACACTGCTGAAACGCTCCGGAAACTCAAATTTGAAGTACTGGATCATCCACCATATAGTCCCGATCTTGCCCCTTCTATCACTTGTTTGGTTCACTCAAATAGGCATTAAGTGGCCGTCGATTTGCATCAGACGAAGCAGTGAAAGAAGCGGTGCATTCCTGGCTCGCGGCTCAACCGAGAACCTTCTTTTATGAGGGCATCAGGAAGCTTGTACAACGATGGACCAAGTGCGTTGAAACGCAAGGAGACTATGTCCAAAAATGATGTTCTTGTAAGTTTCCTATCTGATTACATTAAAATTTTATAGCTACTTTGCGTATAATAACTGACTTACCCTCGTATATTTAATGGGAATGAAGTATTATTGAAGAAATATTCGGCTGATCCCGGCGGAGGTTCGAGTCCTCCCTTGGACATGGGTGTGTGTGTTTGTCCTTAGGATAATTTACGTTAAGTAGTGTGTGAGCTTAGGGAATGATGACCTTAGCAGTTAAGTCCCATAAGATTTAAAATATTACTTACGTGACTATACTGATAAATAATATTCCACATTTTCTATATTCTTCTTGATATATCTTCTGTCTATCGAAGTAACTTCTGTCTATACATTCATACGTATACACTGACGGAAAAAAAAATCGCAACACCGAGAAGAAGTTGCACGACATGAACGAAAGCTGGTATCCGTGTTTCTACATCTGAAATATGATGTCGGTTCATATTTCGCACTTAAGATAGCTGCTAGTACCGTCACAATGAGGGTGGAAATAAGGTTTGCTTTAAATACACGCTGTAACGGTCACGAGCGTTTGTTAGCTCTGAGACTGGGTGTGGTGAGTTGAAGTTTGTGAAAAATGCCTTTAAGGCGACAGTGACGCCGTTATCAACATCTCACGAACGAGGTCCTGTAATAGGGCTACGTGAAGCTGGATGTTATTTCTGCGGTACTCGAGAAACACTTGGATGGAATGTAGCCACTGCTCATGTTTCTCGGCAGCAGTGGTAGCGCGAAAGTACGGTCGCAAAATGACGGTCACATGACACTACCGAGAAGGAAGGCCGTCGAGTTCGACCTATGGGTCTGGCGCATCGTACTGCATGCGCAGCAGCAGCAATCTGAGCAACAGTTGACACCACAGCGACACAACGAACTGTTACAAATCTGTTATTTCAGGGACAGCTCCGAGCCGCGACCGGAGTGGCCGAGCGGTTCTAGGCGCTTCAGTCTAGACCCGCGCGACCGCTACGGCCGCAGGTTCGAATTCTGCCTCAGGCATGGATGTGTGTGATGTCCTTAGGTTAGTTAGGTTTAAGTAGTTCTAAGTTCTAGGGGACTGATGACCTCAGATGTTAAGTGTCATAGTGCTCAGTGCCATTTGATTTGAGCTCCGAGCCAGACGCCCTTAGCGTGTATTCCACTGAGCCCAAACCACCGCCATTTACGACTTCAGTCGGGTCCAGCGAGAGCTCACTGGAGGTCAGGGTGGAAGTCTGTTGCGTTTTCTGACGAAAGCTGGTTCTGCCTCAGTGACAGTGACGGCTGTGTGGTGGTTTGAAGGAGGCCAGCAGAGGGCTTGCGACCAACTTGTCTGAGTGGTCGTCGACACGCCGGGCATACACCTGCGATTTCGTATGACAGCAGATGCACTCTCAGGATTATCCGGCGCACCCTGACCGCAAAATTGAACGTCAATCTGGTGATTCGGCCTGTTGTGCTGCCATTCATGAACAGTATTACAGGGGATGTTTTCCAACAGGATAACGCTCGCCCGCACACCGCCGTTGTAATCCAACGTGTTCTACAGAATGTCGACATGTTGTCTTGGCCTGCTTGATCACCAGCTCTGTCTCCAAACGAACACACAACATCCGACGACAATTCCAGGGTCATCCACAACCTGCATTAAGCGTCCCTGTATTGACCGACCAAGTGCAACGGACATGCTGCTCCGTCCTGCAAATTGACATCCGACATCTGCACAACACAACGTGTGCACGTTTTCATGCTTCCATTCAACTTTCTGGCGTTTACACCGGGATTTAATACACTAGCATTTCACATTTCCAATGTCTTGGCTCTGATCACTATGGGACTTAACTTCTGAGGTCATCAATCCCCTTGAACTTAGAACTACTTAAACCTAACTAACCTAAGGACATCACATACATCCATGCCCGAGGCAGGATTCGAACCTGCGACCGTAGCGGTCGCACGGTTCCAGACTGAAGCGTCTAGAACCGCTCGGCCACTCCGGCCGGCTCCAATGTCTTAACTCACGCTTACATTAAACTGTGGTCTTGCAATGTTAATCACTTGAACATGTTACCTAGACACATGTATCCCTGAAATTTCAATACTTTACACTAAATATTTTTTGTTTCTGAAGTTTTTTCCGACAGTGTAGAAAATGATGTTTTCAGCTCCGTTTTTCTGTGTGTATCTGAAGGTTAACCTGTAGTGATTTTGGTACCGTTTTCAGTAATAGGCACACTGAGTCAGAAGGAAGTTTATGAATAGAGGAAATACGGGTAAGGCTTCACGAATTTAGTGCCGAACTGCCGCCGGTTATCGCTGCCAGGAGATTCAAGTTACTGCGAACTTCCTAAACGACATGCGGGATACTAAGTTACTTAAAATTTAAGATGTGTGAAGGGAAATGCGGGAAACATTACACAGAAAAAAACAACTTGCACCAGACTAACCGGGCAACCTGCAGGTGATCGCAGGTCACTTCGAACAGGCGCCGCAGTTCGACTCACCGGATGGGAAGGTAAGTAGCCCGCAGTTCCCATCATTGCCACGAGATGGCACTCCAGGTGCCAACTGAATATGGAACTGGTAACATTCGTGCCTCCCAAGAACTTCCCTGATGTGCACTGTTTAAATGAAAGCCGCGTGGGATTAGCCGAGCGGTCTCAGGCGCTGCAGTCATCGACTGTGCGGCTGGTCCTGGCGGAGGTTCGAGTCCTCCCTCGGACATGGGTGTGTGTGTGTTTGTCCTTAGGATAATTTAGGTTAAGTAGTGTGTAAGCTTAGGGACTGATGACCTTAGCATTTAAGTGCCGTAAGATTTCATACACATTTGAACATTTTTTAAATGAAAGTTATATTAAAGTGATAATATTCTATTACTATATATTATTCTACGAATTTTAATAACAACGCTATGCAGTGTGCCTTAAACGCAATTACCACCGCATTAGAAAAGACTTCACGATTTAGATTCTTAGTGCTCTCCGTGTAGAGCTGGGATGACTGGCTAGTGACAAATGAATTGTCACAACGTAGTAAATAAATTTCAAATTGTATAAATTTTTAACAGAATTAGAGTAAAACAAAATTAATACATTATTGCTTATGGAAGCTACTCTACGCTGGTTTTAGTGTAGTGTACAATAAAGAACAGATGTCTTTGCTCCTCATAAATCATTAATAATTCATAAATAAACTATAATAAAACTTATTATTAATAGATGAAAAAATACCCTTGTTCATGTTTCGTGTCTTTACTATAATATTACTTTGCATTTCCTTTCTTTGAGTCAAGCAAATTTATTGATTATATCACTGACCACGAGCATTGGCAGAGCATGCCTTTATTTACACATGGATTCAATTTAGATGAACATGGTACAGCTATTGTATTGAATCCTATTATTTTTCTTACTTTTCTTTTATATAAGCTATATGTAAACTGAATGAGCTATAAACCAAAGACACAGCCAGAAGTAAATTGACGAGATGTTTTGTGACAAGGATAATGGTTAGTTACATCGTTAAATAGCTGTATGAAACAAAGTAAGAAATGCGATCTTATTAATTCATGTACCTTCATCCTTTTGTTTTCGGGAAGTGGTACCGTACGGACGTATGCTTGGATCCGTCGTACTAGCATTGTTAAAAACGTGTATTTTAACCTTTCATTAAAAGTATTATAAAATTTATTAGAAAAAGAATATTTATTCGCACGGTTATAAGCTCAAATCCTATCTGTTCGTCATTTCACTGGCCGCCGAGATCCTGCCTCAAGAGGTTCTTCGGTGCAGACAAGAATAAGTAACGCCGTATCTGGAGGAGCGTTCCTGCATCGACATTGTCACACTCGTGCCTAAACACAGTGGAATTAATGTGAAGGTAACGATTCAGACTTGATAGGCACCTACTGAACTTGGTTTACTTACACTAAAGACATTGTTCTTCGTGTGTTTACGAACTTATAAACAGATCGACAATTTCAATGGTTGTGGTGATTATTTTGTACCGCACACTACTGGAAGCAGCTGTACGTAATGCAAATTACGTTTACTGACCTTGAATATAATGGTATTCCAGGTCGGTTGATGCTGGTATCATTTGAAATTCACCCAAGATTGTGCACAGACTCATACATTACCTTCAAAATATTTTTCTCAACTATTCTTTCCAATCAGTTTTTCCAATTATTCAAGCAATTATTAATCCATTTCCACATCCCTATTCACTAGCTATGGGTACAACTGCTCTGTAATATTATTTTTCAAACCCAGAATACTTTTTTTTATTTACACATTAGATGGTACCAACTGAAGCTTGCGAACAGTAAAAATACGCGCTGGAGGACTAAATACCCTCCGCGTCGTTTTCTTGCTTCCTCCATCACTGCGTTTCGCTACAGTTCTCAGTCATCAGAAATTAACAAAAATCAGTATCGTTCCATGAAATAGCATATTTGCTTCAGCACCTGCTTTTGGCTTCTGGGACCCTATAATACCGTGGGGCAGAGGGTCCTAAACTTTTCCACTAACGGAACACTCTGAGCATCATGGTACTTTAACGGAAGAGATTGTTTATTGGAGGTTAATGAAATACAGAACTTATTTTATTCCAGTGACTGCTTCAACTTTAAATCGTAACTATTGACACAGAAATCAAAATAAAATTTAAAAAATTAGTGTCGTCAAAGTGTCGAAAAGATCGCTATGTTCTTATTAGTTTTTTTGCGAGGCATTTATTCATTTCCCGCCGTACATCAGTGTTCCACGGAACACAGTTTCGGAGACACTGCCGTAGAGAAATAGCAGAAAGGACTCCACTATGGAACATGAGCGAGCTGTGTAGGCGGGAACTTTGCGAATATAGCGCACTGCTGCCACATAAATCATGTTAGCGAAAAATATCTGTTGGGTAGTGGTCATTTGTATATGACGCTACTTGGACGAAAAGACACTGTAACAACAGCGCGAGTTTACAGCCACAGAGAGGGAATTCGGATGTTAGAGAGGGGTAGGGATAGGAGAACTCACGTATCACTGTTGGGTAATTTTCAAATCATCTGCCTATTTTTCGGTCGGTTAGCGTGCACCATTGGTGCCTGCGCCCTTAACAGGGGTCTCTCTCGCCGCCCACTCGGAACGGCCCTGTAGCAGACGTTCCCTTCGTCAGAAACCGTACGGTGGTTTCCGGAGACTAAATGTAGATGAAGATTAAGAAAAAGACGTACCTATGCAGACTGAAGCGATGAATGGAAATTTGTACCAAGGCCGGGATCCAAACTGGGGTCTTCTGCTCGCAAGACAGATGCGCTAACCACTACGCCACCTTGAGACAGTGGCTTTGCACAATTGGACAGACTACCCTAGCATGCCTCCCTCCACGATCCAAATTCACTCCTCAGCCCGCTTTGTTTTCCCCTAATCTCTAACAGCATTTCAGATGCTACAAATTTTCATTCATCGCTTCAGTCTGCACATATTCATCACAGATGTCTGAGACTTGAAAAGGTCTCTGAACCATATAGTTTCATTTGATTAAGGGGGGTAGGACGTCAAACGGGCCGACTTGGAGCAGGAGAGTCACCACAGGACATTTTAATTTCCACTGTCTATACTTTTACAAATACATTCATACAACTTTGTAAGCATGACCAGGAAGGATTGTGGACTCTCAATTATCGCAGTGGAAGTTCAAAAACGTAGCAAAATACCTTTTCTTTTACATGTGAGATTTCATCATTTTTTCACTTATTACTGGCTGCATTTGTTGCTATAGGTACACTTTTCTTCCTAAGTAAGAGAGATTCTTCGATGAATTTTTCATAGCATACAAACAGTAGTTACAGGTGTATGAAACTCTAGATTTTTCCAACTCTATTAAAAAACTGTGGAAAAAATTGAGATAATTAACTATAAAACTTGAGTTTTTTCTAAACATGAAGTTTAAAATGTAACAGTTCATTCATTTTTTCATAAATTAATTAACTTCTCTAGTTTCATACACCTGTAACTATGGTTTGTATGCTGTGCAAAAGTCATCGAAGAATCGCTCTTACTTAGGAAGAAAAGTGTACCTATAGCAACAAATGCAGCCAGTAGAAAGTGAAAAAATGATGAAATTTCACATGTAAAAAAATGTGTTTTGTTACGTTTTTGAACTTGCACTGCTACGAGTATGAATCCTGAATCCTTCCTGGTCATGCTGTTAAAATTTTATGAATTTATTTGTAAAAGTACAGACAGTGGAAATTAAAATGTCCTGTGGTGCCTCTCCTGCTCCAAGTCGGCCCGTTTGACGTACTACCCCTCTTAAGTCAACATATTGTTGTTTTGGTCTTCAGTCCTGAGACTGGTTTGATGCAGCTCTCCATGCTACTCTATCCTGTGCAAGCTTCTTCATCTACCAGTAACTACTGCAACCTACATCCTTCTGATTCTGCTTACTGTATTCATCTCTTGGTCTCCCTCTACGATTTTTACCCTCCACGCTGCCCTCCAATACTAAATTGGTGATCCCTTGATGCCTCAGAACATGTCCTACCAACCGATCCCTTCTTATAGTCAAGTTGTGCCACAAACTCCTCTTCTCCCCAATTCTATTCAATACCTCCTCATTAGTTATGTGATCTAGCCATCTAATCTACAGCATTCTTCTGTAGCATCACATTTCAAAAGCTTCTATTCTCTTCTTGATCAAACTATTTATTGTCCATGTTTCACTTCCATACATGGCTACACTCCATACAAATACTTTCAGAAACGACTTCCTGACACTTAAATCTATACTCGATGTTAACAAATTTCTCTTCTTCAGAAACGCTTTCCTTGCCATTGACAGTCTACATTTTATACCCTCTCTACTTCGACCATAATCAGTTATTTTGCTGCCCAAATAGCAAAACTCCTTTACTATTTTAAGTGTCGCATTTCCTAATGTAATTCCCTCAGCATCACCCAACTTAATTCGACTACATTCCATTATCCTCGTGTTGCTTTTGTTGATGTTCTTCTTACTGCCTCCTTTCCAGACACTGTCCATTCCGTTCAACTGCTCTTCCAAGTTCTTTACTGTCTCTGACAGAATTACAATGTCATCGGCGAACCTCAAAGTTTTTCCAGAATGAGATTTTCACTCTGCAGCGGAGTGTGCGCTGATACGAAACTTCCTGGCAGATTAAAACTGTGTGCCCGACCGAGTCTCGAACTCGGTAGGAGACGAGATACTGGCAGAAGTAAAGCTGTGAGTACCGGGCGTGAGTCGTGCTTCGGTAGCTCAGATGGTAGAGCACTTGCCCGCGAAAGGCAAAGGTCCCGAGTTCGAGTCTCGGTCGGGCACACAGTTTTAATCTGCCAGGAAGGCTCAAAGATTTTATTTCTTCTCCATGGATTTTAATACCTACTCCGAATTTTTCTTTTGTTTCCTTTACTGCTTGCTCAATATACAGAGTGAATAGCATCGGGGATACAACCCTGTCTCACTCCCTTCCCAACCACTGCTTCCCTTTCGTGTCCCTCGACTCTTATAACTGCCATTTGGTTTCTGTACAAATTGTAAATAGCCTTTCGCTCCCTGCAACATAACATGCTCAAATGGAAATGGCTGCTAACGTTGCCAAGAAACCGAGTCACTTCTCTGGGTGAGACGTATGCATTTGGAGAGAAATCTATTTTTTGAGCAGAAATAAAGGAACACGCCGCTGATCACAGTCTTAACCAGAGCGTAAAATCTGGCCAAGAACGCATCGGGGAAAAAATCATTTTACATGGAATTGCTCCCTCCAGCGGTCGAACTAGTACTCTGTAGTGTTGCTCCGGTTCGGGAAAGTTTATTACGAAAATCTGCTCCCACTAAGCCAATTAAGCAACGCTCTGAGCACAGTGCTACAAGCCGCGACCTCAGAACGCAATGACACCTGGCAGCGGCGGCGATTGAAACATTGGTCGGCGTCTGCGAGACAGGTAGTTACTGCTCCTGACATTTGCGCTCCCGTCGGCAAGAACTGGTAGTATGCGCAACATTTGAGGAGAACGGCGAACAAACGTTGCCCAAGAGGTCGCCGTGCCTCCCCCCGCTGACCAATCCCCGGGCCCCGTGCTCTCGTAGTGTCCGCACCTGTGCACCGCCCGTTCAACACGTGCTCTGGTTGGCGGTCGGTCTGTATGGTACCGCCGAGCCTACTGGCTTTTACTGCACCCCGATCATACAGTTCTCATCACAGACGTCGTCGCAACAGCAGCTCTCTTTTCTGCAGATACATTCCTCTTGTTTACAATTTGCTAGAACGTGGGAATGTTCGATGTCACGGAAGTGAAGTCATTGTGAAGGTGTGCCATACTGCTAGTGAAGGTCCATGTTTGAGTAATCGAGCGATACGAATATAGTGTCGAAGTATACGATACAATACTCTAACGAAGGATATGACGCGGCCGAGCGGTTCTAGGCGCTTCAGTCTCGAACCGCACGACCAATACGGTCGCTGGTTCGAATCCTGCCTCGGGCATGGATGTGTGTGATGTCCTTAGGTTATTTAGGTTTAAGGGGGGTAGGACGTCAAACGGGCCGACTTGGAGCAGGAGAGGCATCACACGACATTTTAATTTCCAGTGTCTATACTTTTACAAATAAGTTCATAAAACTTTGTCACCATCACCAGGAAGGATTCAGGATTCACACTCATTGCAGTGGAAGTTCGAAAACATAACAAAATATTTGTTTTACGTGGGTAATTTCATCATTTTTTCACTTACTAATGGCTGCATTTGTTGCTACAGGTACACTTTCCTTCATAAGTTAGGGAGATTCTTCGATGAATTTTGCACAGCATACATACCATACTTACAGGTGTATGAAACTCTACAATTTATTTAATTTGTGAAAAAACAAATGAGCTGTTGTATTTTAAACTTCATGTTTAGAAAAAACACAAATTTTGTAGCTAATTACCTCAATTTTTACCACAGTTTTAATACATTTGGAAAATTCTACAGTTTCATACACCTTTAAGTATATTTTGTATGCTGCGCAAAATTCATTGAAGAATCTCTCTTACTTATGAAGAAAAGTGTACCCATAGCAACAAATACTGACATTAGTAAGTGAAAAAAATGATGAAATTTCACATGTAACAAAAATCATTTCGTTATGTTTTCCAACTTCCAGTGCTATGAGTGTGAATTCTCAATCCTTCCCGGTCATGCAGACAAATTTTTATGAATTTATTTGTAAAAGTACAGACAGTGGAAATTAAAATGTCCTGTGGTGCCTCTCTTGCTCCAAGTCGGCCCGTTTGACGTCGTACCCCCCTTAAGTATTTCTAAGTTCTAGGGGACTGATGACCTCAGATGTTACATGGACTGTGCGGCTGGTCCCGGCGGAGGTTCGAGTCCTCCCTCGGGCATGGGTGTGTGTGTTTGTCCTTAGGACAATTTAGGTTAAGTAGTGTGTAAGCTTAGGGACTGATGACCTTAGCAGTTAAGACCCATAAGATTTCACATACAGCTGAACATTTTTGAACTTCAGATGTTGAGTCCCATAGTGCTCAGAGCCATTTGAATCCTTTGAAGGATATGATAAGCAAGTTTGATGCAGTCATTAAAACAAAAGCGATGAAAAAAAAATACGTAAATTAATCAGAAACTACGGCGTACACCCACTTTATCCAACAAGTAAACGTCACTACAGGTATTCGGATTTAGGATATGACACGTTCGATAAGCCTGCAGTTATGGTCTATGATGTGGCGCACACGAATAGCGAAATTCTGCATGGCCCGTTGAAGTGTCTAACATCCATGCTGTCGATGACCCCTGAATGGCTGTTTCAGCTCACCAATAGTTCTGGAGTTATTGCTGTACACCTTGTACTTAATACAGCCCGACAAAAAGGAGTCGCATGTGTTCAGATCCGGAGAATATGGCGGCCAATCGAGGCCCACGCTAGTGGCCTCTGGATACTCCAGAGCCAGAATGAGGTCCCGAATGTGCTCCTCCAGGACATCAAACATTCTCCTGCGTTGATGGGGTCGAGCTCCGTCTTGCATGAACCACATCTTGTCGATATCAGGGTCACTTTGGGTAATGGGGATGAAGTCCCAAAACCTTCACCATCGTTCGTGGTCACCGTGCCATCAAGGAATATCGCACCGATTATTCCGTGACTGGACACTGCACACCACAATCACCCGTTGAGGGCGAAGAGACTTCCCGATCGCGAAATGCGGATTCTCAGTCCCTCAAATGAGCCAATTTTGCCTACTGATGAGCCCATCCAAATCAAAGTGTGCTTTGTCGCATTCCCATCACACCCCGCCGCCAACCGTGCAGTTTGAACATCCTAACGCAAACCGTTCCGAAGCTCTAACGTTTTTATTTCATGTAGTTCAATAACTGTCAGCCAGTATATGTAGACAAAGAGCTTTCAAAGTGTTGTGGTATTCTGAAATGAACCGTGTAGGCTGTTGGGTTAGCAGTCGGGGTGGAGGGATGGAGGCTTCAGTTTAGTATTAGGGAGAAAGTATTTCACTTGTGTATAAGATCGGGTTATTAATATCTATACATATTTCAAAATAGGAGTTGTACGTTCAACATTCTAGGTATGCTTTTCGGAAACTCCTTAGAGGTCTGGTGAAGCAGCTACAACTGACGATCAGCGTCTAGACTTCGCCCCAAACGTTGATCACCTGCTCGTCTTCGTAAATACTGTCAAAATATTCTAACGACGTGACCTACTTGGGTGTCACTGCGTCGTCTGCGGACAACCTTAGGCTGCTAGGACTGTTGCCCTTCACATCGTTTGTATACAGCGTGTTAAAAAATGTGTTCATAGCAGACGGTGAAAGACTTTTAATAACAATTATGTGCACAGCCGAGTTCCCGCTGTCAGCAGGGTCAACAGATTCCTGATGTCATTTTTTTTATGTTTCTCGTCGTTCCTTCGTTGCTTCTACAGGGTGTTTCAAAAACGACCGGTATATTTGAAACGGCAATAAAAACTAAACGAGCAGCGATAGAAATACACCGTTTGTTGCAATATGCTTGGGACAACAGTACATTTTCAGGCGGACAAACTTTCGAAATTACAGGAGTTACAATTTTCAACAACAGATGGCGCTGCAAGTGATGTGAAAGATATAGAAGACAACGCAGTCTGTGGGTGCGCCATTCTGTACGTCGTCTTTCTGCTGTAAGCGTGTGCTGTTCACAACGTGCAAGTGTGCTGTAGACAACATGGTTATTCCTTAGAACAGAGGATTTTTCTGGTGTTGGAATTCCACCGCCTAGAACACAGTGTTGTTGCAACAAGACGAAGTTTTCAACGGAGGTTTAATGTAACCAAAGGACCGAAAAGCGATACAATAAAGGATCTGTTTGAAAAATTTCAACGGACTGGGAACGTGACGGATGAACGTGCTGGAAAGGTAGGGCGACCGCGTACGGCAACCACAGAGGGCAACGCGCAGCTAGTGCAGCAGGTGATCCGACAGCGGCCTCGGGTTTCCGTTCGCCGTGTTGCAGCTGCGGTCCAAATGACGCCAACGTCCACGTATCGTCTCATGCGCCAGAGTTTACACCTCTATCCATACAAAATTCAAATGCGGCAAGCCCTCAGCGCTGCTACCATTGCTGCGCGAGAGACATTCGCTAACGATATAGTGCACAGGATTGATGACGGCGATATGCATGTGGGCAGCATTTGGTTTACTGACGAAGCTTATTTTTACCTGGACGGCTTCGTCAATAAACAGAACTGGCGCATATGGGGAACCGAAAAGCCCCATGTTGCAGTCCCATCATCCCTGCATCCTCAAAAAGTACTGGTCTGGGCCGCCATTTCTTCCAAAGGAATCATTGGCCCATTTTTCAGATCCGAAACGATTACTGCATCTCGCTATCTGGACATTCTTCGTGAATTTGTGGCGGTACAAGCTGCCTTAGACGACACTGCGAACACCTCGTGGTTTATGCAAGATGGTGCCCGGCCACATCGCACGGCCGACGTCTTTAATTTCCTGAATGAATATTTCGATGATCGTGTGATTGCTTTGGGCTATCCGAAACATACAGGAGGAGGCGTGGATTGGCCTCCCTATTCGCCAGACATGAACGCCTGTGACTTCTTTCTGTGGGGACACTTGAAAGACCAGGTGTACCGCCAGAATCCAGAAACAATTGAACAGCTGAAGCAGTACATCTCATCTGCATGTGAAGCCATTCCGCCAGACACGTTGTCAAAGGTTTCGGGTAATTTCATTCAGAGACTACGCCATATTATTGCTACGCATGGTGGATATGTGGAAAATATCGTACTATAGAGTTTCCCAGACCGCAGCGCCATCTGTTGTTGACAATGGTAACTACTGTAAATTCGAAAGTTTGTCTGCCTGAAAATGTACTGTTGTCCCAAGCATATTGCAACAAACGGTGTATTTCTATCGCTGCTCGTTTAGTTTTTATTGCCGTTTCAAATATACCGGTCATTTTTGAAACACCCTGTATATACTTTGCATGTGGTTCATCTGATATAACTAACTGAAAGGCTGTTTTTATTGTGCCATAAGCGTTTCACTTCTTGTTTGTGAAGCATCTTCAGTGGCGATTTGTGATGTTATTCGTGCATATGTGCCGTGCTGGAGATGTACAAGTAATTAGATGCTTTGTGTCCCCGGGATGTCGGCTTTTTGGCGTTTTACGATCACGTTTCGTTTTAACATGTCACTCCCTCTGACCACTGCGTTTTGGTTTTAGTGATCAGTGGAAGAGAGGTATTAAGATGAAGTGTCTACGTAATAACTCAAAAAATCGGACATACTGAGCACACAGACCATCTAAGTACATCTCAACATAGCACATATGGACTAATAACATCACAATTAACCCCTGACGATGCTTCAGATATAAAAAGAAGGGAAACGCGTATGACACAAAAAAACAGCCTTTCATTTAGTTGCATAACATGAACCACGCCGGCCGCGGTGGTCTGGCGGTTCTAGGCGCTCAGTCCGGAGCCGCGCGACTGCTACGGTCACAGGTTCGAATCCTGCCTCGGGCACGGATGTGTGTGATGTCCTTAGGTTAGTTAGGTTTAAGTAGTTCTAAGTTCTATGGGACTGATGACCATAGATGTTAAGTCCCATAGTGCTCAGAGCCATTTGAACCATTTTGAACCATGAACCACACCTTAGCTACACATCGGTCCGAGCATTAAATGGTCTGCAGTCTGTTCTGTAGTTCGAACTATGTTTTTTCTTATCGACTATGTCATGGCCTCCTCTACACGCGCCTCGTCTACAGAAGCTCTCCTGCGAATCTTGCAAGACTAGCACTCCAGGAAGAACGGAGATTGCGGAGACATGGTTCAAAAATGGTTCAAATGGCTCTGAGCACTATGGGACTCAACATCTTAGGTCATAAGTCCCCTAGACTTAGAACTACTTAAACCTAACTAACCTAAGGACATCACACACACCCATGCCCGAGGCAGGCTTCGAACCTGCGACCGTAGCAGTCCCGCGGTTCCGGACTGCAGCGCCAGAACCGCTAGACCACCGCGGCCGGCCGCGGAGACATGGCTTAGCAACAGCTGGGGGATGTTTCCAGAATGAAATTTTCAGCCGGCTGGGGTGGCCGAGCGGTTCTAGGCGCTACAGTCTGGAACCGCGCGATCGCTACGGTCGCAGGTTTGAATCCTGCCTCGGGCATGGATGTGTGTGATGTCCTTAGGTTAGTTAGGTTTAAGTAGTTCTAAGTTCTAGGGGACTGATGAGCTTAGCAGTTAAGTCCCATAGTGCACAGAGCCCTTTTTGAAATTTTCACTCTGCAGCGGAGTGTGCGGTGATATGAAATTTCCCGGAAGATCAAAACTATTTTGCAAGGTTCGCAGGAGAGCTTCTGCGAAGTTTGGAAGATAGGAGACGAGGTACTGGAGGAAGTGAAGCCGTGAGGACGGTTGGTGAATCGTGCCTGGGTCGCTCAGTTGGTAGATAACTTCTCCGCGAAAAGCAAAGGTCCCGAGTTCGAGTCGCGGTCCGGCACAAAGTTTTAATCTGCCAGGAAGTTTCACACCTGACATGTATTCACGACAGATGGGTACTGTGATGCAAGAAGACGTCAATGCTGCGACTGTGCTCATTTCCACATCGAAAGGTCTTCCAGCCTTCCTATGAACAAGCGTTCATACCTGAAAAGGTATGCCTATCCGCTATTTATGACTAACGGACTTGTTTTTCTCGTTTCGATCTGTACGACCACCTTCTGATTTTAAAACGCCCTGTTACTGTTCTATTATGCTTCCTTGGTTACACTCGACGTTACAATTCCTCATGGCGATACCTCCCTAAAAAGTAGTTCAAATGGCTCTGAGCCCTATGGGACTTAACTGCTGAGGTCATCATTCCCCTAGAACTTAGAACTAGTTAAACCTAACTAACCTAAGGACATCACACACATCCATGCCCGAAGCAGGATTCGAACCTGCGACCGTAGCAGCAGCGCGGCTCCAGACTGTAACCCCTAGAACCGCTCGGTCACTCCGGCCGGCGATACCTCCCTATTAAGAATGATTTAATGGGTTATGTAAGTCTTCAATCCAGTTTCATAGCTGTTGCAGCGATTGGTTTACTAGGCGATTGTGCGGAACTATATCGCAGGGTTTCCGGAAGCCGAGAAGAAAGACATCAAGATTAACTGTGCTATCTTCTGGTTCTTGTTAACGAACAGAGCACGTTTCACAGGACTGCTGCTTGCAGAATCCATGTTGGATCACAAAAGAGCTCTTCTTTCTCGCGAATATCACTATACGTGGGTAGAAGATATCTTACTCGAGCGTACAGAAAACTGACGTCTATGAGGGACATTTTCTGCGCCTCTGCTCAGTAACTCTTCTTGAAAACGTGGAACGCTACCTGCTTCTAGCGAGCTACGATACACTGCTCAAAGACGACGGTCCACCTATTGCGCATACTCATAACCGTTCGTGTTGCTGTTACAGCTGCTGTCCAGGAAAAATAAAATAAAATAAAATACCGTTTGCCGGAGAAATTTTTGAAGAATAATCTTCAGACACCGCACATGTTCAACGCAAGCGATTCTGTCTTGTACTTAGAGCTCGATAAAGGACTGGCAAGTGGGATGGCCCACAACTAGCGAGAGGTGGCTCTGCAAGTGCAGCGTGATTCTGCCTTGCGTCACGGGACGGTAAGTAAACGCCTCCCCCCTGTCAGCATTCCTCGCCTTTGTTCTGCTTTGCACGCCTCCGCTCTTCTGTGATTCACAATGAGAGGCAACTGCTATTGAAATTTCTGCCGGTGAATAACGAGGCTGGAGATGGCGCTACACAGATAGGAGACGTCCTTCACTTTCATTTCCGTATCATCCGCTCTCAGGTACTTGCAGTAAACAGGTGTGAAACTGATTTAAAAATAAACTTTTATTACCGACAGTTGTGCAATCGTTTGTATACCTCTCGCTGTAGTCAGTACTACAATAAAATTTCAGAGGAATGGAAACTGGCTGTCAGTCGGACGTAGCACAACTGACTTCACAATAAGTAGTCCATTTCTGCGGAGAGAAAACACAGAAAAGATACTGGTATTGTGAGTGACGACGTAAATGGATGTAAATAAGTAGTATGTCCGAAATCAGAGATGGAGCTACGTAGCAATAGAAACTAATTATTCGTCTACGGTAAAGAAGAATAGACTCTTGGCTAAACGTAGTTTTGGAAGCTTTCAGCAGAGAGAAAAATAGTAGATTGTAATAACAGAATGAAGCAAAAACAGTTAGTACTGTTTCAAGCTTACATTCTGGTTTGGCTAATAACTGCATTTAGTTCAACATTAATTGGAATTTTATTGTTAAAGTTGTGGTCCCATTATGAATTATTACTTTCTTTTTATCTACATGCGTTGCAAAACAGCTTTTCATTTCGTTACATATCTTCCAAAGTTGTTGTTCTCAGTTCTTCGATGCTATTAACAACTCCCGATCTTCACAAAGAAACCATTTAGGAAAAAATAGTGTAGAAAATTTTATGTTTTTCCCTGTTCAAATGGTTCCAAGCACTATGGGACTTAACATCTGAGGTCATCAGTCCCCTAGACTTAGAACTACTTAAACCTAACTAACCTAAGGACATCACACACATCCGTGCCCGAGGCAGGATTCGAACCTGCGACCATAGCGGCAGCGCGGTTCCGGACTGAGGCGCCTAGAACCGCTTGGCCACAACGGCCGGCTTTTCCCTGTCAACATGAAATTGTATTGATAGCATTTCAAGACTTTACAGGCATTGCAAGCATTACAGGCTCTCACAAAGTATTTTCAGGTGGAACGTTACGTAATGGTAGCCAAAAGCTGAGATTATGAGTTACAAAATTCTTAGCAATTCTTAGCATTTGCTCCTTGACGCACGGCGACCGTTATAATTAATATTCAGATGCCACCAGATTCCCACACAACTTGATTTACTATTGAATAATGGATTATGGGGAAACTGGAAAAGAATAGAATCGAAGAGTTTGAGATGTGGTGCTGCTGAAGGATGTTGAAAATTAGGTGGAATGATCAGATAAAATGATGTGGTTTCCCCTAGAACAGGCGAGGGAAAAAAAGACAGAATGATAAGGTGTGTGTTAAGACATCAGGGAATAACACCGTTGGTGCCTGAGGAAGCTGTAGACAATAAAGACTGCAGGGAAAGACAGAGATTGGAATACATCCAACAAATAATTGGGGACGTAGGGTTCAAGTGCTACTCTGGTGCGAAGAGGTTGGCACAAGAGAGGAAGTCGTGTCGATCCACATCAAGAATGACAAAAGAAAAAAAAATCGTTGTCATTCGTCAAACGCGAGCATCATGAAATGTGTGAAAATTATAGTTTTTAGCAATGCTATAAGATAAAGACAATCACTAAAATTTATCTTGTGACGTGGTAACTTTCAATCGTAGCCCTCGCGACAACACGTCCCGTGTTAGAAGTACTGCTCGGAATCATAGACAAACTCGAACTGGTGTGAGTCGGATCTGTAATGTTAACAGTAGGTTCACTGACAGTGTGTATGATCAAAGCACAGCTGTTGAAGGTATCAGAGCTGACGGGGAATGTGAGAATCACATCGATGTGTGTAAACTATGAATTAGTATAATCTTCCACAACACTTCATCGAATGAGCGAAAGAAACAGTTCTCTCTGCTCATTTAATGAATTGCTAGGTCTTTTGTTTTCTGTAGCTATCTCCAATTCCTCTAGTACATTTATAAAGAGCGATGAACAGGTTTTCGTTTGGGGGCTTTGCTGCAGCGAATATGCAACGTAGCGCGACTCCGATGCTGATATACAGGGTGTTCGGAAATCGCCGTTACGAACTTCTAAAACTCGTAGTGGGGCGTGTGTATAGGATTGCTAGGTAGGTATGCGACAGGGTAGTCATGGTGACGGGAGGGGGGGGGCTGCTTATGACGGATCGGCTGATGTTATTTGACGTGTGTTCTACCTCTGACCTGGTTCGAGCCTCATTCACGTGTCAAATAGTTCAAATGGCTCTGAGCACTATGGAACTTAACGACTGAGGTCATCAATCCCCTAGAACTTAGAACTACTTAAACCTAACTAACCTAAGGACATCACACACATCCATGCCCGAGGCAGGATTTGAATCTACCACCGTAGCAGAAACATGTTTCCGGACTCTAGCGCCTAGAACCGCTCGACCACCCCAGCCAGCTGCAAATGTCACTTCTTCTACCATTATGTGCTGTTCACTCTTCAGTTTACAGACTAAAGTAGTACTAATAGTAGTAGTAGTAGTAGTAGTAGTAGCAGCAGCAGCAGCAGCAGTAGTAGTAGTAGTAGTAGTAGTAGGAGGAGGAGGAGGAGGAGGAGGAGGAGGAGAAGGTGTAAGAAGAGGATCAGAATGAGAAAAGGAGGAGGAGGAGGAGGAGGAGGAGGAGGAGGAGGAGGAGGACAAGAAGAAAGAGAGAGGAGAGTGGTGGAAAGGTGAGGAGACAGAAAAATCTGTGTGGAAGAAGCAAATGAGATGGAGGGAATTGGAAGCAGGGAGGAGGAGGAGGAGGAGGAGGAGGAGGAGGAGGAGGAGGAGGAGAAGGAGGAATTGAATAAGCAGAAAATCAAAGTAACAGTTGTAGCAGGAGGTGGAGGATGAGAAGGAGATAGGAGGAATTAAGCAGAAGAAGAATAAGAGAGTGGTGGAGCTGAGAGGAGAAGATAGAAAAAATAGTGTGTGGAAGAAGCAGATGAAGTGGAGGGAGTTGGAAGACAAACAGGACGAGGAGAAGAACGAGGAGGAATTGAATAAGAAGAGGATCAAAGTAGTATTTATAGGATGAGGTAGAGGATGAGAGAGAGATAGGAGGAATTAAGCAGAAGAAGAATAAGAGAGTGGTCGAGCTGAGAGGGGACAAGAAGATGGAAAAAAAAGTGTGTGGAAGCAGCAGATGAAGAGGGAGTTGGAAGACAAGGAGAAGAACGAGGAGGAATTGAATAAGGAGAGGATCAAAGTAATATTTATAGGAGGAGGTGGAGAATGAGAAGGAGATAGAAGGAGTTATGGGAGGAAGTGAGAGGGGGAGGGTGGTGTTAGTTATGGGAGTGGGAGCAGGGCAGAGACAGGCGCCGCTGTCGGTCCTGATTCACGGCTCCTTGACACACACGGCGGCTGTGGCCGCGCCCCGCCCTGGCTGGGAGCAGGCGGCGGTCGGCGGTCGGCGGTATGCGGCCGGCAGGGCGTGACGGCCGGGCCTCCAGCCGCCCAGCGACCCCGCCACGGTTCAACGCCGCTTCCGGCCGAGCAGCGCCGCGCCGCGTACCTACGCGTACCCGCGCCAGCGCTCTCTTTCCCCTCCCACTGGCTGCCCGCTGTGCGCTAACGACATCGAGGTCAGCCGCTGGGGTGGGACAGTTAACACCCGCCTCGTTTCCGAGAACGTCAACGCTCTACAGCGCCCTTCGAAAGGTCGCACAGACTTAATAAGCAACAATGCAGTGGCCGACGGCCTTCACTTAGCGACCGAGAGCAGCGGCATTTGCGCAGAATTGTCAGTGCTACCAGACAAGCAATACTGGTTGATATAACCACAGAAATCAATGTGGGACTTACGACGAACGTACGCGTTAGCGCAGTGCTGTGAAATTTGGCGGTTATGTCCTCTGGCAGCAGACGACCGACGCGAGTGCCTTTGCTAACGGCACATCATCTGCTGCGCCACTCGTGACCGTATCAGTTGGACCCTAGACGATTGGAAAACCGTGGCCT